>NC_064036.1:10344180-10714180 GCF_932526225.1 Nematostella vectensis
TACGGAGCAAGCCATATAACACTGCATGTGAATACCCCCCACTTTTGGCTTCTGCCACAATTTAACTTAATAAAATGATAATATTGCTTATTGAAGATGCATATTTTTATTTTTTATTTTTTAGTTAGAAATGAACAAACTTGCTAGCTGTTTGCAGTAGTGATATTCTTATGTATGTATTTTATAAATATTTCACAGTTATAAAAAAAGGAATTTGAAAATAACATTTGTGTAATTAGTGTCTACCCTGAAAAAAAAGCTGTCTACTGCAACTTTGGTTGAAATAATAATTCTAAAAAATATTTAAAAGTACTAGAATTTCATTATAGTTTGAGTCAAAGTTGACCTCTTGGTCAACACCAGGATAAAGTAATTTCATAGCCTGCATTCCTTCACCTCACACACCAAGCCTACATGCACATTGCTACATGATTTTTAATATTCAAAAACATGTTTGAGAGTGGGCTAGTAATCTCAGTGCTTGATTTGTATCAAATATATGAGCAAATAAGCATAGAATGCAACTAATCAAACAGAAAGGGGGCCTCTCCATAAAAGTAGACAGGGAGGATCCTCCTATATTTTTGTCAATAAAATTCTCCAAGCTCCTCCCCTTTAGGGGTGTTAAGATTCTGCAATCCCAAAGGGATGAATGTATGAAATACATGAGAATACTATAAAAGGACAATAAACATATGTTCTAAATTCTGGTGTCTAAGATTGTTATAGAATTCATGAAAACTGAAAATGTCTGTTTTTGTGCTATCTCTTAGAGTTAGAAATAATTTGATCACACCCAAAGTGTTATCTCTTGGCAGTTAAATTTGCTGTTAAAACTGCTAGGGTTGATTATGAGATTGATTTTGCTGATGATCAACTCCATCTATTTTATGTGAGTTCCCCACCCAGCTTGTGTGATAAAAAGAAATGATAATATAGAAAAAACACAATTTTGCAGTGGAAAATCTGAGGATTTTAAAAAGCCAGGGCAAAGTACAGCCTGGAGGTGATCATGGTGTACACAGCCTTATCACCCATTATGGAAACTGGTAAGTATCAGATAAAAACTTGAATTACCAATGTTTTTTTTTAATGAAATCTAGAGACCATTTGGTAGTGTCCTGTAAGAAGAGCATCAAGAGTTCTATCCAACATGATAGCAGTTAGTCCCCAGACCTTGTAACGTCCACTAAGAAACACAGGCATTATCAGTCCAGTTTTCCACTTAGTGTATCTACGATTCCTAACAGCCTCACTCAATGGGATGGTGAATACATCTGACACCTAAAAAGATTAACAGAAATCATCCATCCACTCCATAAATAAAGTTAATATAATTAAAATTTGCTTTGGGAATTTGCAATTTTGCTGCTAGGAAGAGAAAAAACGTAGATTCTGAGATGCTATGATTATCAGTTGCAAATCCAGAAGTGCAAAGAAAGCGGAGCTGAAATGAGTTTCAAGAAAGGGGGTCAGATTCATTATTCTTTCATGGATGGAAGCCAAATATCTGAAAATGGGGAAAATGGGGCCTCTCAACCAACACCTTGATTCGCAGATCCTGAGATTTTGGAAATTTCAAAGGAGGTCATTTGCCAGTCCTCTTATAATCTCTGGAATTGTTTCTTTGGGGGTTGGGGTGCTAAAATTAATATGATAAAATATATATTTAAAAAGGGATTGTGGATATTTTTGGCTGAGCCGTTTTGCATTATAAATCTATTCAAGCCTCTTCATGTTTATTTCACAAAATCATCACCTAATGATGATTAAATTGAGGGAGTTCTCACCTCATAATGGTTAAACAGTAGTGTATACTCACCTCATGATGGTTAAATGGTAGTGTATACTCACCTCATGATGGTTAAATTGAGGGAGTTCTCACCTCATGATGGTTAAATTGAGGGAGTTCTCACCTCATAATGGTTAAACAGTAGTGTATACTCACCTCATGATGGTTAAATGGTAGTGTATACTCACCTCATGATGGTTAAATTGAGGGAGTTCTCACCTCATGATGGTTAAATTGAGGGAGTTCTCACCTCATAATGGTTAAACAGTAGTGTATACTCATCTCATGATGGTTAAATGGTAGTGTATACTCACCTCATGATGGTTAAATTGAGGGAGTTCTCACCTCATGATGGTTAAATTGAGGGAGTTCTCACCTCATAATGGTTAAACAGTAGTGTATACTCACCTCATGATGGTTAAATGGTAGTGTATACTCACCTCATGATGGTTAAATTGAGGGAGTTCTCACCTAATGATGGTTAAATTGAGGGAGTTCTCACCTCATAATGGTTAAACAGTAGTGTATACTCACCTCATGATGGTTAAATGGTAGTGTTTACTCACCTCATGATGGTTAAATTGAGGGAGTTCTCACCTGATAATGGTTAAACAGTAGTGTATACTCACCTCATGATGGTTAAATGGTAGTGTATACTCACCTCATGATGGTTAAATTGAGGGAGTTCTCACCTCATGATGGTTAAATTGAGGGAGTTCTCACCTCATAATGGTTAAACAGTAGTGTATACTCACCTCATGATGGTTAAACAGTAGTGTATACTCACCTCATGATGGTTAAATGGTAGTGAATCCTCACCTCATGATGGTTAAATGGTAGTGAATCCTCACCTCATGATGGTTAAATGGTAGTGAATCCTCACCTCATGATGTGTAAATGGTATTGAATCCTCTCTTCATGATGGTTAAATGGTAGTGAATCCTCACCTCATGATGGTTAAATGGTAGTGAATCCTCACCTCATGATGGTTAAATGGTAGTGAATCCTCACCTCATGATGGTTAAAATGTAGTGAATCCTCACCTCATGATGGTTAAAATGTAGTGAATCCTCACCTCATGATGGTTAAATGGTAGTGAGTCCACATCAACTTCTCCAATATAACCTACTACTGCCGTGATTGCATATTTATCTACCTGCAACAATAGACTGAATGTCAATGCATTCCAAATATTAATTTACAAGTACAAATGAAGTAATCTTTACCCTATCTGAAATAGGAGTTAAGGAGGCCCAGATATCAATTTGTTTTTCATCTATTCCAAGCTCTTCAGAAGTTTCTCTCATAGCAGTCACCACTAAACTGACATCACAATCATCTTTCTTTCCTCCTGGAAAACTGGAAAATGTTTGACAAAATTGATATTTTTTAGGATGGTTTAGCCAATCATAGAGTCCGCCTCTCATCCCTAGAACCTCAAATCCAGGCTCAGCTTAATATTGTATATCAGAGGAGTTGTTTGCTACACTTTAGTAAACCTACAATGGCATTTCTAGGCTGTTTTTAGCTTTAAGCCGAGCACACAAATTTTGCCAATCTATGGTCATTCCAATGAGTATTTAAATTTATACAAAGACACTCGTAAATTAAACGCTCTGTTTGATCAAAGAACCATTTGTTATTAGAGGACACATGCAGGCTCAGTGTCAGCATGCATGCACGCTCCCCAAAACTAGATTGAAATGTAAGAAACAATCTAATTGTTGTATAAAACAAATAGATCTCATTTTTTTGTTCTTCTGTTCTCTAATAGATCCAAAGAAGACGTCATAGCATGTCATGAACTCCCTCAACTTGGACTGCATCTCATTGCGTAATTTTTTTGTTCATGACATGCTGTGACATCATCTGTGCATCTATTAGAGGACAGACACAAGCAAAATGAGATCTATTTGTTAAATATATTTTTAACCCGTCCTTTAAAAAGTGGCTAGCTTGCTTAAAGGCAGGTATGTGCCAGATCTTGGAGCTCTGATGTAAATACATAAGAAGTGGAAGATGCTATACTCATCTCTTCATTTTTCTTTGATTTAATTGTACCCTGTGTTTCGATTTTGGAGCTTTTACCTTACTTGACCACTATGAGAAGCAAGGCGACTTGATCTAAGAGTGAACAGGACAGATGGCTTGTTATCTACCATGCAAAATGGCACAAGTACGCCAGCTTGCAATTTGCAACGTTCTATCAGTTTCTTATTTGGTTTCATTTTCTGTAGATGTTTAATTGTCCTTTCTTTATTTTCCTCCTTCAAAGCATTTTCTATTATCTCATCTGGTACAGCACTCTGTATTTTTAGATGCCTCAAGACAGAACTGACATTTCTTATATGCAATCTATGTGAATTGCACTTTGTGTTATCGTATTTGAGAAACAGTCTTTCTTTGAATAGCTGCTGCCTTTTTGTCCAGTGGGAAAACTTTTCTGCTCCATTTCTTGTAGGAAGTATCACTGATTTAAGTGAAAGAGATGATTCATTGTATTTTCTCAGATTTCTGGTAAGCTTGACAAGGCAATAATTCAACATTCTGTTAAAAAATGTAGGACGGACATGTCAGAAACAGTGATTGTCAACGTACACAAATAAAAAGACATTACTTGCGATAGTTCAAATTGAACGAGGATGATAACAATTACTTACATACAGGGCTGTAATGAATTTTACAATATGTAGAATATCAAATACACGAGAATAAATATATAAAAGCTAGATCCAAGAGAAAATGTAAAACTGTTACCTCAACAATGTTCATTTCTTGATTTGCTTATGTCAGCGGTAGACACTGATGTCGGACTCCCTGTGGCCCCTTGTTTCAGGCGCATTTCCCGAACCCCCCTATAGGCCAGGCACACGTGTGACTAGTTCTCTTTCGCCGGCCATCTTGAACCAACGAAAATGGTACGTGTAGACTCTACTAAATTGCAAAATATTCCTTCCATAAAGTGCCAAGTTAGGTCCATATTACCCGTGTATGAAATAGAGAAAGCTCTTTTTCTGGTGATTTAGACTTGATTGCTAAAAGCTACTTGTAAGTCTTCCATTTAGGGTTTTTTTCAAATGATGTGTGCTTCGAATATTTCACAAGACTTGAGAAAGAGACAAAAAAGTCGAATATTTCAAACCTATCCTAGTTCTAGTAAATCATCCTAGGCCTCCAGCGTCACCCTTGTTTATTAGTTATCTTGTTTGAAGGCTTATTTTCTATTGAACGTGCTATGTTGAGTCAGAAAATGAGACTTGATTGAGGGGAACAAAAAGAAAAGGAAGAACAAAGTGTCCTAGACATGAAGTATTTGTTATTAGTTTATTACAATCGCCAGTAAAAAAAATTCGAATCGTGTCGTCGATGTACTGTACTACAATATCCTTGTTTTGATGACTATCAAAGACAAATGCGTTCTAAAACTCACAGATTGATTTGCCATATCTTTCTCCCTAGATTACAGCCTTTCCATCTAATTACTTACCAATCTGAATGTTGTTGGATTTCAGGCAGCGCGCCCTGTCATCACAGTATTTAACGAGAATGGGGAGAGTGCAGGACAAACCACCCTGCCCGCCGTCTTCAAGGCACCCATCAGACCTGATTTAGTGAACTTTGTTCACTCCAACATTGCCAAGAACAAGCGCCAGCCTTATGCCGTCAACAAACTGGCAGGTCACCAGACTTCTGCCGAGTCCTGGGGTACTGGACGTGCTGTTGCTAGGATCCCCCGTGTCCGAGGTGGTGGAACCCATCGCTCCGGCCAGGGTGCCTTTGGTAACATGTGCCGGGGTGGACGCATGTTTGCGCCCACTAAAACCTGGCGCAAGTGGCATACTAAGGTCAATGTTCAGCAGCGCAGGTTTGCTGTGTGCTCTGCTCTAGCCGCCTCTGCTCTACCTGCTCTCATCATGGCCCGTGGTCACCGTATTGAGAAGATTGCTGAGGTTCCTCTGGTGATTTCTGATGCCATTGAGTCTGTTACCAAGACCAGCGCAGCTGTCAAGCTGTTGAAGGCTGTCAATGCCTATGAAGATGTGGAAAAGTGCATTGACTCCAAGAAGATTCGTGCTGGCAAGGTATGGGTAGTTTTTCAAGATAATTTCCATGATTTTACTTAGTTTTAGTTTGTAGCTGAGGATATACACCTATTTAAAAAATGCCAAACAGCAATTGGTAAATGTTATTTCTATGATTGAAAGTAGCCATGAGTCTCTTTAAATTTCTACCAAATGCTGAAGAATATATATAAATCACACAACTATGCATTTATTATCATCAGTGTATGGCTGTAGCATTGCTTGAATTGTTTGCACCTTTATTCATATGAATATTTACCGTAATTATTTAAATAATTGTCCCAAAACTATTGCTGCAAGCTACAAGCGAATACAAAATGCAAACTTTTCTCAAGATACTTTCGATACAAATTTATTATCTATTAACTTTTTAGGGTAAAATGCGCAACCGCAGAACTGTCATGCGCAAGGGTCCTCTTATCATCTACAACAATGACCAAGGCCTCCGCCAAGCTTTCCGCAACCTCCCTGGAGTTGAACTGCAACATGTTGACCGACTCAACCTCCTTAAGCTCTGTCCTGGAGGTCACCTTGGCAGGTAAAGATCAGGCCATAGCACTATGGAAACACTGGGGTACATGCCCTGTTAGTTCAGTGATTATTTCTATAAGATAATAGCATGGGGAGGAACACTGGGGGTACATGCCCTGTTAGTTCAGTGATTATTACTATAAGATAGTAGCATGGGGAGGAACACTGGGGGTACGTGCCCTGTTAGTTAAGTGATTATTACTATAAGATAGTAGCTTGGGGAGGAACACTGGGGGTACATGCCCTGTTAGTTAAGTGATTATTACTATAAGATAGTAGCATGGGGAGGAACACTGGGGGTACATGCCCTGTTAGTTCAGTGATTATTACTATAAGATAGTAGCATGGGGAGGAACACTGGGGGTACATGCCCTGTTAGTTCAGTGATTATTACTATAAGATAGTAGCATGGGGAGGAACACTGGGGTACATGCCCTGTTAGTTCAGTGATTATTACTATAAGATAAAAGCATGGGGAGGAACACTGTGGTACATGCCCTGTTAGTTCAGTGATTATTACTTTAAGATAGTAGCATGGGGAGGAACACTTAGGGTACATGCCCTGTTAGTTCAGTGATTATTACTATAAGATAGTAGCATGGGGAGGAACACTGGGGTACATGCCCTGTTAGTTCAGTGATTATTACTATAAGATAGTAGCATGGGGAGGAACACTGGGGTACATGCCCTGTTAGTTCAGTGATTATTACTATAAGATAAAAGCATGGGGAGGAACACTGGGGTACATGCCCTGTTAGTTCAGTGATTATTACTTTAAGATAGTAGCATGGGGAGGAACACTTGGGGTACATGCCCTGTTAGTTCAGTGATTATTACTATAAGATAGTAGCATGGGGAGGAACACTTCGGGTACATGCCCTGTTAGTTCAGTGATTATTTATATAGATGCTTTATAGCTGATCTTGAAGGTTGTCCACATAAAAAGATATTTCTAATGAATTTTATTGTTTTATGGACACCATAATCTCGTGTTTTTTTTATTGGGTTAGAATCTTTAAACTGCTATGAAACAGTTGATTTGGATTCTTCAAACTACTTTGGTGCAGTGAGTTTCAATACTTGATATATTATATGTCCCAAATCCTCACTGATAATGCCAGAGTCCAGTGTTTGTTGTTAGAGGTATAGGCCTATTCTTTGAAACAATTATTTGGCCTTTAAATTATTGCTTGATAGTCACTTAATCAATTAGATGAAGTGCTTCTGTGTTCCCTGTGTTCCGCCGAGTAGAAAGCGCAAAGCAACGTTATTGAGAAAGGTGTAGCATAGCAATCTCCAAATACTGTTGACTGCATAAGTGGAACTCAGACATGGTTATTTTATTCTTCTTAGGTTCATCATCTGGTCGCAAGGAGCTTTCGAGAAACTTGATGCCATCTATGGGACCTGGAAAAAGGCATCAACCGAGAAGGCAAACTTCAAGTATGTTCCAGCAGTTATACGCTGACGTTCAAGACTCGATGCATGGTTTTCAGCATGCTGTCTTGTCACAACTTTGTGCTTTATATTTTGAATAACATTGTCTATTTTATTTATTTATTTTAGTCTCCCACGACCAATAATGCTCAACTCCGACCTCACTCGTCTCATCAACAGTGAAGAAATCCAGTCGGTCATTAGGCCAATGAAGTAAGCAACAAGAAATGTACATTTAATGTGTAAAACCTATTGATAGAGACGCCTTAACTCCTAAATGGTTTGATTTAACCAAAGAGTCGGCATATAAAATAGAAATATATATGTATTTATTTCTACCCCTTTCTGTCTCTGTGTGTACTAAACATTGTTTTATTTTGTAGGCCTAAGGCTCGAAGGGCAATCCACAAGAAGAATCCGCTCAAGAACCTCGGCACCATGTTACGCCTCAACCCGTACGCAAAGAGCGCCAAGCGCGCCGAGATGCTGACGGTCGAAAGGAGGAGAGCAGCTAAAGAAGCAGCGCTTGCCAAGAAGAGGGGCAAATAGATTCCCCCGGTGCAAAATATAATAATTGAGCAATAAAATGCTTAGTACAGAAATGTTGCAATGTCCTATCTCATAAATCCTTCTTTACCTTGCCCTCCCCCCTCGTCTCCACGCCTCACTTTTATGTTTCTTTTCACAGAGCCCTTCCCCCTCCCTCAAGTTCTAAACCACGCCCAGCAGTCCCGCACCTCTTAGGCCCGAGTGTTCATTTTTCAATCTCATTCTAGATCATCGACAGCAATACTGATTTTAATAAGGGCTCAATTAGAAAAAGTCGCGATAAATATTAGTGAGCAACAATAAAGCTTTAATTTTAAGCATCCGTGTTCAAATATTTTTTTTTTTCGAAACGTACCAAGAAGCCCGTTTCTCGTCGGAAAGGTATTGGTTGCGTGGGGCTCCAAACACCGACTTCTAAAATGGAAACAAAATGTCTATATCCACAAAGCAATGTACTTTTTCAGTGAGGCGTTTTTCAAACAGTCCCGTTCCAGTGTTGACATGTAATATAAAACTCCACTCCCAGTTTGTCGATATCAACCCCGTGATCTTTCAAAGTCTTTCTCTTTGTGTTTGCAGAAGCAAAGAACTGCGATCCAAATTTGACAACGTCTTCTGGTTTCTCCTTTAGTACTGTTAAAATGAAGGCCTCGAGAAGATCTTCCAGCCCTTGCGGCACTTCCCTAGTTGTAGATGCCATTTCGTCTTGTGTGATGCTTCTCGTTTACGCTCGTAATATCTGCTTTCAACTCTATGCAAGGCTGTGTAGTCTCGTAGCCTACCAGTTGATTGTGACGTCAAGATTTAATCGTGCGCGCGTTGCGCTCTTCTGCGAAAATGGATGAGTTGTATAGTGCAAAAATTGCCGTGTAAGGGGAAACCGGAATGCCAGAGCGTTCCTGTGTAATCTTGAAAAGCATTTAATACTTTGACGTTTACCAGAGGCGCGCAATATGCATTATATAATTTCCACCCTTATCTGGAGTGTGGATTGAGTGAGTGAACGAAAACGAAGAGCGCGCAAGTAACCCAGGGAAACGCGCACGGATGAGATCGTCTGTGCTATAGTCGGCCTGGGGCCGGTTTCTAGAAGGCCAGGTAAAAGTTATCTGTAGATAAATGTTTATCCAACGGATAAATCTTGATCAAATCCTATACAACAGGTAACTTTTGTCCGTGGATAGCTTTATCCAGCCTTTCAGGAACCGGTCCCTGGTCGTTATCTAACATTCATAAGTTGTGGCGTTCGTTCGCGAACTGGATTCCCTGGGAGTGACAGGGGGATGAGTGCTGAACCAATATTAAGGCCTAAGTAGAGCCCCGTGCGAACGGCGCTTACATCGCATCGCTCGCTCCCCAACCACAAGGGAAAGAAAATGTGTTGCGGTACCACCTTAAATGAAGGGCTTACGCCGTTGTTTGCACGGGTATCTTCATTTCACACGAATTTGAGGAATACTTCTGCAAATGACAAGATGACTCTCTTCTGGCATATGGGACATGCGCCGTGCACCGTTGCATGATATTCTATAACAAAAGCAGCCACGTGTAAAGAATTAATCAAAACAGAGGCAGTGTGTGTAAGGTGCTTCCAAGAACGCTTAAGCCTTTGCCACTTGCTCTGCTTCGTCTTAACTGCCATGTATCAAAAGATTGATTCAGAAAAACTATGCAATAAGTTTCAAGATGAAAGACTTCTTGAGGAGAATCGTGTGGTGATCACCGAAGAGCTGATTTGTGTACTTGAAGGGTTTATTGTAGTTATGATGGAGAAGAATCCGGATGATATAGTCTATTTTGCTGCGAATTATTTCAAGGAACTTCAAAAAAAGAAAACCACGCTGACAGAGAAAGGAGTGAAAGTGGAAAGTGGATTCTACTCTACGTATAAGTGGAATGGAGATACTTGATAAATGAGAGGAAAAACTAAAGATGGATATGAAACTGAATTTCAACAATAAGGATGCAGTAACCAGAAGAAAAGGAGATGGTACCATCTGTATTAGGAAGGAGAGAAAAAGAAAAAAAAAACGGGCTTTTATGCGCTTTTCTTATAGCTTCATCCAAATGTTTTTTTTTTCTAAGCGAGATATATGATTGCAAAATCAATGCGCGGTTATTTATTTTATTGATAAATCAATTTTGCTTTATGATATGTACGGCTTAAACGATAAAACCATCATCTATATCATCTCGGATAGAACGGGATCTTCTTAACTAAAATCGTGTTTATTCTTGTCGTGACTCGGGTGAGTATTCGTGAGTATAGAAGCATTGAAGAGTAATTGATTCATAATTTCGCTAGACACGCAATACTTTGACAATAAGTTCTAATTTTGCTTAAAGGTTTGGGAATCGGTAGTAGCGTATAAATACAATCATACAAAAACGATTTCTGATACTGTTTATGTTTGCTAGAAAAAATTCTAAATGTGCTATGTTAGACCGAGACATCAGCACGATTGCGGTGACTGCTATTGTAAAGCAAAGTCCAACCACGTGGAATATAGAGCGCCCTGTCCAAAACCATTCAACCATATTTGCTTTAGATAATGCTTGTGGTGACGAACACCAGGTGAGGGAAAGGAGGTAGAGATCTTGTAAAATTAAAGAAAAACTCCTAAAATCCGAGAAAACATCAGAAGGGGGGAGGGGGTTCAAGGCCCAACTCGGAGAAAAAAAGGAAATTGTCTATATATACAGGCCCGTGCCCAGGATTTTTCTTGGGGGGGGGGGGGGGGGGGGTGCGAAATCCGAAAATGTGGACCTAATTTTTTCCTGGGGGGAGGGAGGAGTTCTCTGATAAAAATCTGACCACCCCCGAAAAAAACAAAAAGGGTTTTTTTTATGCCTTTGCAGTATCTCCATGGGACGTTTATTGTCGGATTTGGCTACATACCTGAACACTGCTGAATGATCTAACTTATGTCTGTGTGTTTTATAGTTTTGTCTACAAATAGCACAGATATAACGTTTACTACGGCATTCGTTTATTGACAATAAGATAAAGAAACTCTCGAGAGCAATGCAGAATTCTAAAGAAATAAGGTGAAGTACCGCGCACAGGCTCGCCGTTGTACCCCGGGTACACCCACAAACAAAAAAGACAAAAATGCTCACCCTTGCTCCTGGGAGCAAAAATAAAAAAAGGCAACCCCATTCCTATTTTAGGCAGCGTATATTAGAAAGAGGGAGCCTGGGAGCGAGACAAGCATAATGTGTCTTCAAGAGCAGTGCCGCAGCAGACCTCGAAATATTGGGGGGGGGGGGGGGGAGGCACAATACAGAAACATTAAGAAAGTATTTGGTGGCATGGCCACGCCCCTACTTAACATTTCTTTATAATTTTGAAAATATTGTGTGTGTGTGGGGGGGGGGGGGGGGGGGGGGAGGGCGTGCCCTACCCCCTGCTACGGCCCTGAAGAGGGGATGAGAATGGGAAAGACACGGGCATGATCCCTTGGGATAGAGGGGATTAGTTTGTTCGAAAGATATATCCGAACGTCGAGAAGATTGAATTTCTTCTTGACGAGCTTCAAGACATTTTTAACAAATGTATAATACCCCGCATAGTTTTTGTTTTGTGCTTTTTATAGTCTCTGAAAAAAAAAATACATTGTTAAAACTACTTTTCTTTAATCATGGCTTTAATTTCCAGTATTGGCGGATCCAAGCTTCTATTAGGTGGGTGTGTCGAGGAGGGCAAAGGGGGGGTGTGTCGAGGGGGCAAGGGGGAGGTTGATAGCCTCGAAGGCGTTTACTCGGTGTTTTCAGGGTAAGAATGCCCTCCTTCCCAGCTTTCGCGAATACATGCAGTCAACGTAGGAATACGTGCTTTATTCAAACACTAACAAGACATTAGACTTCATTTCGGAGTCAGATTATCCTATAGCCCGTGATTCAACGGCCAATATTCCCCGAAGGGCTTCTCGTGTACTCACTTAATTTTCGCTCATCCTAATTTTCTCGACACTTAATTTTCGCGTCACTTCATTTTCGAGATTCTTTTAAAATCGCGAAATTCGCGAAATTAAAGTGACGCGAAAATAAAGTGTAATAATGTAATCGAGGCTGTGGTGGAGGTGGGCAAACTAGAAAAGGATGAACAATACAAAAATATAGCAGAAATTCATCAAAATAGGAGGTGAAAAACCTTCCAATCCCCCCACCCTTTGATCTGCCCTTGGGCCGAAACTTCAGGAATCAAGACCTCTCCCTCTAGATCCGTCCTTGCGCCCTAAACATCAGGAAACATAAGAAGAGTGCGCGACGGTCTCTCTTTCTCAGCGTGAACATTGCTGTTTGCATCACGCGAGATCCATATCGCGTCGCTTTCATTCCTTGACATGCGCACTAGTATCGCCATTCCCATTAAATGTAACCCTACACCGAAGACGCGATAATCCTAATAAACGAACAACAACAACGAAACGCGAAACCGAACGAGCGCAGTTTATCTACCTCCTACTTTGGCGACACACACCATCTTCAAGAGACATGAGGCTATCGTTGATTGCGGTTTTGCTGGGGATATTCGCAAGCCAAATGGGTGAGTGTGGTTCCCGTGTTGTGCAGTGTAAATTTAGAATAGTGTAGTATTACGGTAAATTCTAGCATCACGAGCGACACACGCAACCATAACAAAAATAAGTGCGTGCCAAAAAGAAAACATTCGTGTTCGTAAAATGAAGAGTGAATACATGATTCTGGAGTAGAAGACGTCACAGTGCTATGTGCTCTAAGGAAGTCTTCTTTAGCGGTATATCACGGTGTGTGTGTTTGGCCACTTTTTTGGCTCAACAAACTAAAGCGTAAATTACTGAATATAAACCAACGTAGAGCCTCTGTGCTCGCTTTTTGTATACGTTGTGACTGGGACAGAATACCACTAGAATACGGCATAAACCCACGCTTCGCACACGACCAGGTCAAGCGTGAGCCTCAAACTTGATATCCTTCTTCATTACAATGCGATGTGTTTTCCATCTCTTTTCTTTCGGGTCAGCACGAATGACATTTATGCACAAATATTAACCTTTAGCGGATGATTTGTGTATAAGTAATTTGTTTAATAAAACACATCTTATTCGCTGTTCAAAGCATACCGATCATATTTGGTTTATAACCGTATACACGCGTGATTTTTTTAAAAAGCGTCATCACTAAGTAACACCCATTGATACCTATTTAGCCCCACCACTGACCCCCTCCCTGTGATAAGGCTTGTAAGACTCCTAGAGAAACCCATGCCCTAGGATTCAGTGCGTTGTTTTCTTCGGCCGCGAAAAAAAAAAAAAAAACGCCGGTAGGGCGCGCAAAGACCGCCGGGTTTCCGAGCACAAGGAATTCTAAATATTGTATGCATTGCTAGTTATAGATGACAGTAAACAACTTTTTTTATTGAATTTTGTTGTCAGGTTGGATATTTAAAATCTGTGTAAGCAGTTTGCGAAGTATCTCGCAACATCGTGCAACTTCGGATGCAGATAGCAAAGCGCAATACTTTGCTATTATACTTTGTTATCGCGCTTTTTTCAGAGGGCTTATTTAACACTGCTGTTCTTTTTCATGCAGCGTGCGGGCTCAAGTGTTATCGTTGTGACAGTAAGATCTCGTATCAGCATTGTGATAAGAAGAGAGAGAAGATCGCTTGCGATGACGCTACGCACCGATGCATCAAGGCCGACGTTAGTTACAGGGTAATTGCATGCATGATAATATCGGTCCACCCACCAGAAAGTTTTTTTTTCCTAATATTACTTTTGTAATTACAACAACAACAAACACAGACAAAAAGGAAAAAAAACGGATGCAAGATCAAAGGTAACTTTTAAACCTTCATGGTTATTCTGTTTTCCCCCCGCACAATTTCAACTATTTTTCGAGCCTCACTAATATCACTGGAAATCACTATTTCTTCGAAGTGCCCTTTAATGTTATATCATCGAGTTATTTGTGGCCTACGGCAAACTCGTGACATAGTCTTTATTATCCAGACAAATTTCTTCACAACTGACAGGCCACATTTCTCAGCTCCACAGCCAAGATATCCATAACTTCAGGAAGTCTTGCGTGCCAAAGATGGGCTGCTCAAACAACAATAACGAACTGTGCAAAGCCGCACCTTACGGATCAAGCAAAGACTGCAAAATCAAATGCTGTAGCACGGACCTGTGTAACGCGGGCTCAACACCACTCCTCAGCGGTCTGCTTATCGTTATCAGTATGGCAGGGCTCTTAGCAAATCTTAGGTTGTTTTAAGATGGAAGGAACACATCTTTGTCCCTTGTGCTCTGAACGGGATTCCTGTGGTTGTTCGGGTGATGTCATATCAACAACCACAGGAAAGCCAAAGCACCACAGGAAGCCCCAAAAGAGCGTAAGGGATTAGGCCGAGAGAAGCGTAAGACGGTTTACATAGCCATGTTTTTAGCTGGTGTAAGGGGAAGAATGTGCTTTAAGAGATGGTTGACTTGTGCTTTGAATTAATTATAAACTTGAGAAACGTCTTAGCTGGAACAAAACATTGTAAGAACTATCGATCTTCGTATAAATTATTGGTTCCTGTACCTAAAGCCTCGTCCAAACAGCGGCGGCATGGTTGTTGAAAACAGCCAGTATTGATCGGAACAGTGTTTGTGCACCATGTCGGCAAGTGCAACATTTTCTTTGTTTTGTGCTCAGCCAAGCGAGAAGGTGGCGGTGCCGATGTTTGCGGTTTGCACGGGGTTCAACTCGATCTGTCAATGAAGATTATTTTTAACAATGATTGACTCCAGCTTTAAGTGATACCATTTTAGCCATATCATCTGTTTTACGTTTTTGTTTAATTTCTTTGGGTGTGTCAGGCTGGAAGAAACCCCCCCCCCCCCAACACACTCACACACACACACTCGCCTGGAAGGTTCGCTCTAATTAAGGAAAAATTAAGTACCACTACGAGGTAGGACGAGCTACCTAAAAGAAAATGGTCCATTCTATGGGTAAACAACCCCCCCCCCCCCCCCGCCCAAATACTGGCTACGGTCCCGCGTGTTTATCTTTTGTAATGATCCATCTGTCAAGGTACAGAAAGTCTAATATAAATGCACACAAAGGCAGTGCGATTTCGTTTGTAATAGAAATATTGTAGAAGGTCATGGATCCCCCCTTCCCCCCCCCCCCCCCCCCTAGGGCCATGAGCACTGCGGGTAACCACATAATTGTTCTTCGACTGCAACCTTATTTGAATTAGGTGTATACGTCATAACCAATATTAGTTTTGGTCTCATTGACATTAAACCTCACATTGTCCACATCACAGCATTATATAGAATCGATAAAGGAGCATAACATATACTTTCTTGAGTATTGTTTGCAAGTCATTGTTATCGTTATCCCTGTGGACTTCATGAAACCCCACTAAGGATTTTGATTAGCTAATTAATCGATTTGCGTTAGTAACGGGGTATTGATCTGTAAGACCCACTCCTTCCCTGGACTCTGCAAAAAAGACAAATAAGACGTCTGTGATTTCCGGAGCAAGAGTTGATGGTAAGGCTATATAGTATAGCTACTCTTCGCCACGAGTATGGAACACTCTTTGTTTGTGTAACGGATAACCAGCGGAAAGCAAATATTAGGTATTTGCATACTGATTGTTTAATGTTTATTGCTTGCGTGCATGCTTATTTCTCGTGTGGAAAAAGTTACTCTTGAATCTAGAATAAAGCAACAATACTTATCGAGTAAGAAAAGGTCCTTTTTCATCAGGGATGGCACGAAGGTTGAAATAAGGAGGCTAATATACACACACGCATTCAGTGTTTAATCAATTGTCTACTTGTTTATCAAATTAAAGTTAATAGTTAAGAAACCTGCTCCTCTCTTCGTTAACAGATAAAATGACATTGAACCAGCTTGATGGTAGTTTTTATTAGGGCTGGTACATATAGCCACTACATTTATTGTTAACTTAGATTGCCTACTTATGTTGATCGAATTAAAGGAAACGGATTAAAGTTGCAACTCTTCCTGACCAAAAAGTTGTCAGAACTTTCAAGGGTTGGTCAAGCCCCATTTGTTTACACACCGGGAGTTTTCAACACTGGATTTAAAGATAAGAAAAATATGTGTATGGAAAACAGTATTCGTTGGTTCTTTTATACAGAGTATATAACTGTATATAACTTTTTTTTATTTTAACAAATTGTCCAGCGAATAAAAGGGTTGGGTTCCGAGGAAGGGCATAGTATAATAATACCAGTATATTTCCTACTTGGGATGCAAACACCCAAATTGTCAAATGTATGTCTGTGTGAGTCAGAAAACAATGCAAATTATCATTTGAGTCAAAACTCCCCTTCAGCGAAAAGTTATAAACTGTCTCTAGCCTGAAAGATCAATACAAGCGTAAGCTCGAGCAACGATTTAAACACTATACAGCCTGCCTGTGCCCGAGATACAGGAAAATTTGTCGAAATGTTCCGATATTATAGAACAAAAAAGAGACTTTGGTATAAGTTTTTTTTAATCCACCACCCCTAGATTTTAATCAAAATAACTAGGCCTTTTTAGACTTGTGCTGTGAGATACACCAGTGGATTGGATCACATATAGAATAGCAGTGTTAACAATCTTGGAATCAATTTGGTTTCAGAAAAGACAGCATTTAGGAGAGCTGTGGTGATTCATTAGAAAATTATTTTCTCATCCAGGCAAAGCCAAACAAGAAAAAAGCATAATGAATCCACCTTTGCTTGCAAATATCCATAAGCAAAGCACTCAATTATGCCCCAAAAGACTTCATGATGTCCTGAGACACTCTCCTAATATGCTCATAGCTGTATTTTTGATGAAAAATACAAGCAACCATCAACTTGTTCTGGCTTCAGCACACCGACGAGGGATTAAAAGTGGGGACCGCAAAGCACTGTTGAAAAGCTTGGATACCGCTGACTAGGTGCAGCTGTGTTTGACTTTGACGGGCTGTATAAAACCCCGAATAGGGGGGGGGGGGAGGTATCTGTTTTCAGTCTGTTTTTTGTAAATTCAGCTCAAAAATAGCCAGGAGTCAATGGGTTAAACTTTAACTAATTAATCCACACACGACTTCCCAAAGGGGATCTTGGATATTTCCATCCTCAATTTAAATCTCTTTTCAAGTCACATAAAGCGTTCCCGTTTTCTGCTGAATTACCATGTGAGCAGATTTTATGTTAAATATTCATTTTTATCTTCCATTATAACTCAATATTCATCTCACCATTGCACAAAAATAGGTGGTAATTTCCTTTTTCCTTCTGTTTTGGAATAAATATTATTCATAACATAGCAAGTCTAAGTCGGCAAGCCTTTGCTTGATAAAAGGCCATTATACGACTTCCCAAAGGGGATCTTGGATATTTCCATCCTCAATTTAAATCTCTTTCAAGTCACATAAAGCGTTCACGTTTTCTGCTGAATTACCATGTGAGCAGATTTTATGTTAAATATTCATTTTTATCTGCCATTATAACTCAATATTCATCTCACCATTGCACAAAAATAGGTGGTAATTACCTTTGTCTTTCTGTTTTGGAATAAATATTATTCATAACATAGCAAGTCTAAGTCGGCAAGCCTTTGCTTGATAAAAGGCCATTATACGTACAGATTGGCTGTGACTTTACTTAGGTACTGATTGGTGTTAGAGCTGAAAGTCCTTGAGGAGTTCCGTTCGCCGCGCTAGTAAGTAATGACATGATTGGCTTATAGACGCAACTGTAATGAATGTTGTGACAATTTTTACGAAAAGTATTGTATAAACGAAGTCATTTAACCAGCCATTTATCGGCAAGCAGGTGGAATAAAAAGGCAATCTCATATTCTGCTGTGATAATTGCACGACAACCGGTTTTATTGCGCTTTTAGCAACGAAAAAAGCTTTGATAAAATCTCTTCCAAACCAAGGTAAAAAAAAAAGAAAAAAGTAAGCGCTAATTGTTACAGAAAACTGTCGTTTTACGCAATTGTTTGAGCACCGAGCCATTCAAATTCATGTTTTAGCAATTGTGGATGCACTTTGATGTATTTTATGAAAATCCATATAGTTTCGAAAGTGGTGTGAAGTAGTTTCGACCCAAGCGACCTAGAATCTTTAAAAGATACATCAATTTTCATGATTTGCCCCTTTAAATAGATCCTTTCAATTGTTATTTCATGGCCCGCTAGAATTGTTAAGAGCTTGCTTAGCTTTTTGGTTCACGTCGCTTTTGTAATCAAACCTTGGTGTACACAGCCTTACACGGCTAGCCTCAGCCTAACGTCTCGGTTTCGAACTCAGGAATAGCTTATTGAAGTCTAACACCAATTCGGACGTAAATTGATCGTTTTTTCAAGTTTCCATGCTGGACGGTGGTGATAACTCAAGGCAAAGTGAAATAAATCAACACAAGATAGATAAAAGCAGTACGTTTTGCAGGTCCTTCAGTCATTGCCAGCAAGTAAGAATACACCTCTCTGGGAAATTTCTCCCTGGTGCAACCCCGGGTTATAGTATAGCGCTGCATTTCTCGCACGTCTTGCCTTCTTTGGGTATTCAATGTAATCGTTAAGTTGCAGGCATTTATTCTTGTGTTTAATTCAAAGGCTTCCGTCAACCTTGAAGAGAGATATAGAAGACGAAGGCATATTTACAGTGTGTCATGATTCTTTCGCCAAGTGGCTGCAGGCTGACGCGTACTGCCAGACACTGTCAGCTGAGGTGTATCTAGTCAAGCGATGTCAAGCAAAGGTCCCAGACCCGTTCCCCCTCCATCCGGGCACAAGCCCCAAAAACCGGAAGTGGTGGTTGAGACGCCTAATGGTGAACACGTTATAAAAACCGGAAGCTCACAGAGAGAAAGCAAAAATAATAATGATGGAAATGGCGCCAAACCACCGGTGTTCGTGACACAGGAGAGGCAGAGCGCACAAAGGTCAAGGTCTAGAGGTAAAAAGCCTTGCCTTGCTGGGGGTACCCCAGGGGCGGCTGTGCAGGAATCCCCCTCCCCCTCTCCTCTGATCTCCCTAAGTTGCACACTTGCCTTGCTGGGGTACCCCAGGGGCGGCTGTGCAGGAATCCCCCTCCCCCTTCCCCTCCCCCTCTTCTCTGATCTCCCTAAGTTGCACACTCTTACCAAAATGGCGGCCTTCAATTAGGCTCTGTTTAGGCCTAGGTTTACTTGGGCCTAAGGATATTGATCCAGTGCTCCTCAGGATATCTCGTGGCTCTTAACCAAGCCTAACACAAGTGCGAATTCGCCGGGATTTTTCTGTTAATATCCCATTAAACGCCTGTTTATTTTCTCGGCTATTGTAAAGTTGGAGATTTTTACCCAAGCCAAGATATTTTTTTTTTAAAGTGTTATAATCCTATCATCAGCAAAGAAACATCTCACAAAATTCATTTCGATGTTGTAGCAAAAAGCAGACAAAAGACCACTTCCAGCAAACTTGGTCGAGCTCCCACGCCTGTGCAAGGTCCTGCTCCGAACGTGACAATCTACGACGACTCCGCCGAGTCTGCACACGATAGTGATTACGACACGGACCTCGAGGTCGAGGAGAAGCGAGATCACTTCGACCCCACCGGCTGCAAGGCGTACCGGGAAGCATGCCTCGAGTTGGGGATCGTGCCGGTGTCTTTTATCATGGAGCACATCACGACCAAGGCGGTGGATATCAAGCACCATGGCCTGGGGCCGAGTGGGGCTAAGGCCATTGTCACAGCACTCATGAATAATACTACCATCGCCAGTCTTAACATCCGGGACTGTGGAATCGGTAAGCCAGGACCGACACCTGGCACATTCACGCCCCGTTGCACTACCTCATAGTAGCAATTGCAACCCGTTGCTTTCCCTGCGTTATTATCTTATGTTTGCATCTGTTTTATATGTATTTTCTCCGTGGTTTGAATCTCCGAGCAAGTGGGCTTTCATAACTGCAGAAATTTTGAGCCATTCTAGGCGGGCAATTTGTTCTGATTGTTGTTTACAGGTTCTGATGGAGGTGTCGAGGTTGCAAAGCTGCTGAAAGAGAACTGTTACATCACAGAGCTTGACGTAGCCCAGAACAAACTGAAAACTTCTGGCGCATGCGCATTTGCCGAGGTCATCCAGGACAACAAGTGGGTGTTTTGCCTTGTCTTCTTCTTTTGTTCACATCCAGTTTAAAGGGGCAACGTCATGACTTCCCGTCATGACTTCTAGCCTGAAGAATCGCGCATGGTTCTCTAAGTTATTCGCTTACAAATGATAAACCTCTCTCGCTTACGTAATGTATGAATGTAAATTCTTTTTCTACCAAGGCCATGAGCAAAAGAACAGCTTTTTCTTTTTGCTGGAGTTCTTGTTATTATGTTTAATCAATTCCTCTTGCTTGTAGTGTTGTCACAAGCCTGAATCTCGCATGGAACGAGTTTAATAATCATGATGCTGCGCGTTTCGCAGAGGCCTTGAGGACAAATCACACTTTAAAAAGACTGGATCTCAGCAGAAATAAATTTGAGGAACAGGCGGGCATCTATCTAGGTAAAATGAAAAGTTTTTTATCGACAGTGTTATGTTGCGATGATGGTTGTGGTAGTGGTCATAGTAGTGGTGGAATAAGTATGCCGTATGGCTACATTAGACAACTCAAGATGAAATTCTACGTATTTCAGGTCCAGCAATAGACGCCAATGACGGACTAGAATACCTCAATCTCAGCTGGAACCATCTCCGCGGGCCTGGAGCCATCGCGTTCGCCAAAGGCCTTCGCGCGAACTGCTCTCTTCAGGTACTGGACTTGTCTTGGAATGGATTCGCAGATGAGGGCGCCCACGCAGTTGGAGAATCCCTCAAAGATAATAACACTCTACTTGAGCTGGACTTGAGCTATAACAGGATAACTTGCAAGGGAGCTCTCGCCTTGGCGGAAGGACTGAAGATAAATAACACACTGAAAGTACTCAAGTAAGGCTTGCTTGTTTACGTGTTTAATTATCTGGCGGCATTATTTGGGAGTTAAGGTTGCTGAATACCACCCATAACAATGTCATAATCATATTTAGCTCACAACAACACCAATATCCCAGGGACCGCGCAGCGTATCTTTAAAGGGGGGGGGGGGGGGCTTTTAAGTGATCACGATGAAGGGGGCTGAGCTACAGAAAATGAATGAGAAAGTCATGTAGAACGGGGAACTAACGCCTTCCAGCACCACCCCCCTATCTGCGCAGCCTTGTATGCTGGGACGTAGCCAGGTATCGCTGACCACTTTTCGAGCCCGCTGTCCCCAAATGCAGTCCCCATTGTCCCTTTTCGTGCCTTGCGTCCCTAGGTACAACTAACCTTACTTACTCTTGCTTTTTTCAGAATCGGCATGAACATGATTCAAAACAAAGGAGCAAATGCTCTGCTGGACGCGATGAGAAACAACGCCGAGTGCGCGATGGAAAAGGTCTATCTGAACAACGTCGTCATCGACGTGGAGACAAACCATCTTATAGAACAGATTCTTGAAACGAGACCAAACTTTGTGGTCGCTTGCACCAAGAGTAAGAGATCAGGCGACGTGATGAACCAGCTTAACGCCATGTTCAGCGGTGACACAAAGAAGAAAAAGATCCTTGAGTTGATCAACATGCTAAAGGAGTACGTGGAGAGGATGAATTACCGGTTGGTGGACCTGTTTAACCAGTTTGACAAGGACAATAGCTTGTCTGTGACGAGAGACGAGTTTTATACGGGTTTGAAGGGGATTGGTGTCCCAATGTCGGACAAGGATTTGACCATGCTTATTGACCTGTTGGATGAAGATGGGGATGGGGAGATTGATTTCAGCGAGTTCACGTGGATCAGAGAAGCCGAGGAAGAAGGAATTGAGCTTTAAATATGACAGCGGCAGTGACGCTCGCAGTCAAGGAATAACAAATATTTTTCTTATTCTTATTTTTTTATTTTATATTTATTCTTTTTTTTTCTATTCTTATTCTTATCGTTTTCATAGATTGCGCCACCCCAAGCCCGTAGCCAGGATTTTGATCGGGGGATGGGGGGGGGGGGGGTGGTGTCGTTTACCCATTTAGCGGACCATTTTCTCTTAGGTAGCTCGTCCTAGCTCGCAGGAAGTACTTAATTTTCCTTCATAAGAGCGGACATCCCAGTCGAGTGGGGGTTCTTCCGAACCCCCCCTGGCCACGGGTCTGCACCCTGCTAACTACAGACTCTTGTTCTGAAGCTTTAAAACAAAAATCGGGATTCATTTATTTTGAGTCCGCGAATGAAAACGATCCCTGGGCTATAGATTATGGGGCTTTCCGGAAAGAAAGAGAAGGAAGAAGGAGCAGGGTACTGTACATAATTCAGAACTCACTTTAGGACCTTTCTTGAATTAACAGTGACCTGATACAAGGAAGCATTTTTGTTTCTTCGCTTATCACTAAACGCGCCACCACTCAAAGGCGTGGCCTGTTCAGAAGGGACCAGGTGGCCCTCAGGCCAGAAATTACCAACTCAACTAATATAAACTATTGCCAAACCCCTTTTTACGACTATTGTTCCGCCTTGAGATTTCCTACTCATTGTTTTGTATGGTCTAAGTTTGGCTCGCATTAATCGTGGGATTCACTTAGAACAACGCCCAAAACCCTCATTCGTGAGTTTATTTCGGGTGTTACACGCTGACCACCTACGAGGCTCGCTCCTCCAGGACTCGGTCCTACATGAATTATCAACTGAAACATGAAATACAAATCAGAATTCCCCAAGGGGTATGTCAACTCATAAGTTATGCCTTATTACACACTACGGGTACAATTAACAACAAATAAACAAATGAACAAAGGAACAAATAAAGTAATATGGAAACAAAAAAAATGGTCAGTAATTCTTTAAATTTGCGGTTCGAAGATCGAACAAGTTTTTACCGAACTAATACAATGTTAGTGTGATTTGTGCAAACGCGATGCTGTAAGTTCCTGTAAGTTCCCGCTTTCCGCTCTCATAGGCGCAGTCATAAGCGCTCCCATTAGTGCCATTAGCGGAACAAAAATGTTTAGATTTTCGAGTATAACTTTTCTAAGCCCAGGGTAGCCCAGCTAAATTTCTCCACAACATTAACTGACCTGACAGGATCGCGAGTCACGAAGGCCGCAGCCAAGCTACCGAATAAAACCCTTGTTTTAAAAGAAGTGTTGATAGATATACGTATCCTATTGCGACATTTGGATACCTAAAATGCTTACGTGATTAGATTTTACAAGAAACGATCAAACAACGCAATTGAGCAAGAGTGTATATCGTCACTGTAAACGGTCCTATTGAGTGATGGCGGAAGCGCGGCGAACTACCTACATGACTTCCGATTAAAATTTTAATTAATTTATTTTAGTGGAAGTAGCTAATCCATAACGTATATATAATTGTCTCTTAGAATCTGTGTTCATAGTTTTGGGAGATTGCGAATTTTCGAAGTAGTGGCTCGTTTTAATATCGCCCATGAGCGCAAAGAAATGGCTACCGCGGAGGCTGAAGCCAAACACTTTGAGATTTTACAAGGTCTCTGTCGTGTTTGCGGAAAACGGTTAAAGAAGGAAAAAAGCCTCTATGCCCAAAGCTTTGCCTGCGGCAGTTTTAAAACATTGCTCGCAAATTTGGCAAATTTGGCATCAATGTCGAGAAGGATGTGTCGTCTCGCTACAACAGACAAGGCTCCCATAATCTGGGAAATTCACCAGGAAGAGGACTGCCCAACGTGCGCCTTAGAAGAGCAAATTCAAAAAGGTGGTAGGCCGAAAAAACCAAAGCGAGGCGGTGCGAGAGGGTTTAAAAGCACAACTAATCGCGCGCGTCACCGAGCTTAGTGCGTCTATGAACATACCAAGGGACCACCGATTCACCGAGCGCTTTGACTTTTTCGAAACGAAAAAAGAAGAGTTTCATTGCGCTATTTGCTAGACGCCCTCGAAAAGCCTCTGTCATCAAAGTGCCAGCACAGTTGCTGCTCGGACTGCTGGGAATCTGCGTTCGAGTTGGGGGAAAAACATCCAGCATGCCCAATATGTCAAGAGACGCTGGCGGACCCTAATGACCTCCAGCGCGCACCGCTTGTGGTAAGAGTCGTCACTAAGCTAAAAAAGGCTTTGTAGAATTTATGTTTTTTTTTTGCAGCTGGTTTTCTAATTGGGGCATTCAGATGGATAGTGAGAAAAAGCAGCGTGCACAGAAGAAGGAACAAGTGGGAGACGACTTGGCTGATGAAGACTTCTTAATGGAGCACTCAAGGAGAGAGGGGAGAAAATATGTCACTGTCATCAAACAGACACCGTGTGCGTATGTGGATGATCTAAAGGGACACATCATAAAATACATTGATGACAATAACAGGTGGGTGTAATAAAAAGGAGGGTCCGTCAACCCCCTTCAACTGTGTGATCATGCATAGACTTATCCATTGGTATTCTGTTTTAGAGCTTGCCTTCTAACATGGCACGGTGGCAACATACCAGAAAACTCTGTCTTTTTGAAGCTAGGGGGTGACCATGGGCAAGGCAATATGAAATTCGCCTTTCAATTAGCCAATGTGGATAAGCCAAACTCTAGCAAAAAGACAGTAGTTTTTCTGTGTGTTCGAGGCAAAGGATACCAGGAACAACCTGAGAGCAGCAACACAAAGATACAAAGAACAGCTTTGAGACTTGGGTATCATTGCAATGGCGGTTAGATAATTTGTAGTGATAACTGTAGTAATTTCATAATAACCATAACTCATTACTGTTTGCTTGTTTTACAGTGACAAAAAGATCAAGTTGTTTCTCTTTGGTGACTTTGAGGTTCTCTGCAAGTTCCTAGGAATATCTGGTGCAAGTGGTAATAACAATTTTCAAATGTTAATTATACAGTACCCTTAAGTTAAGCTATACATTAAATATCTTAAATAAAACAAACATTAATTTTCTACTACTCAATTTTCATATGACAGGGAGACATCCTTGCCTATGGTGTGAAATTGCCGCCGCCGATATGAAGCTCCCCCCAGAGGAACGCCCACCTGCACCCAAAAGGACCCTAGAGTCCTTGAGACCTGAATGAGTGTGAGGATCTTGATATTAAAATTGCAACTAATGCTGATACTCAGGCTCCTGATGCTCGGGTTAGTAGCGGCTCTGAATTTGTTAAGTATGTACAGCAACTGAGGGAGATAAAAAAAAACTTGAGGAGGAAGCTGAACGTCTCCATCAAGAAGCCCAGCAGTTCCAGGATTTCCTGACGTAACAGCTGTCTGTTCTCGGTCTGGATGAGAATGCCCCACATTTACAAATGGTTGTCCGGCAAGCCCAGGAGAACATAAAGAATGCAGAGGAGAAGGTATGTTATCCTATTTGTGATGCTATTATGGAACACTAAAATGTAAAACACTGTTACTATTTTCATTCTCTCGTGAAAATTAAATGCAAATTTTTAGGCTCTGAATCAAGGAGGAAATGGCAGAAGAGCTGCGGTCAGAAGCTAGCTACCGCTGGGACATGGGAAAGATCTTCCAAGCCCTGGAGAAACAGCTTCAGGACCTTAAAATCAAGCGGCAACCCTACCCATGGAGCTTGCTTTGTAGGGAACCATGTAAACATTGCACTGAAGGTAAAGAAACAGCAGATACAGCACAGTTATATTTTAGGTGTACTAATTCGATTTGCTTTTGATTTTCAGACAGAAATATCGAAAAGATCTGTAGTGTGGTGGTAGATGTAGTGGAAAAGGACAGCCCAGCATTGCGCGTAGAAGCAATGGCTGTCAAAACAAAGTTCCATGAACTCTTCACCTTTTTTGGCTCAATCCATTTTCTATATAACAGCAGTGCTCCAATGTATACAGCTCAGCTCAGGTATTATTTGAGTTCCACAAGCTTTGTAAAGAGACAAAAATATAAAACAACAGTCTAACAATTCTGTTTCTTCTTTCTCCACAGAAAATGGCATCAAGGAATTCGCTGCATTTTACCGAGCCACATTTTCCAGATGAGACCTTTCACCCCAAGTTCCATATGTTAGAAGTGCATGTAGTAGATTTAATCTGGGAATGGAAAATTTATGTCTAATAATAAAGATGATGTACACCCCGCTAAAGACATCTATATGCAAAGCTATTGTATAAAACATAACAAGTCAGCAAATGTTGTAGTATTGCTTGTTCAAGTGGATGGGCATTTTAATGGGAAGCTGTATATCCATTATTTATATGTCTATGCCAAACATCTTCATATCATATCAGGGCTGCATCACAAACACTATAATGTCTCTGTGATCAGTTGATTCTAGGCCACGAAGCATTATTCTGAACAGTACAGACAATATAATGATTCTATTGCAGTCCTTATTTATACATGACATTTCAAAATTATGAGGAAAGATACACAAACATCTTACCTAATTGGGGGGGATGAATAGGTTCGCGGATCGGCGGATTCAGCCCCGAAATGCTCACGGATTACGGATTTTGATGATTATTTCAGCGGATTGGCGGATTTTAGAAATACGGCGGATCACGGATCTGTTGACAATTTGGGCACGGATTTCGGATTTTGACTGCTTTGATGGTAGAATTTCGGATTTTAAATGAATTTCAATCGATGCTATTGTTTATCTGTCAAACCATGCGGATCTAAAAATATCTGCGGATCCACGGATTTGCCCCGAAAATGTTGCGGATCGGCGGATTTACATACCCCTATTCACCCCCCCCCCCCTTAATTTTGACATAGTATTTCACCACACTTCCAGATGACATAGTGAGTTTATCTACTTCATGGAGTCACCGCAAACACATTGCATCCGCACGCTGGCAGAGTGCCCCTGTCTACAAAATGCAATGCTTAGCAGGTCAAAACAAAGACTACAAAACGAACACTTTCCTTTTGTTTTTTTTTCTAATAAAATAGACTAAGTGCAACTTTCGGAATAGATAAATTCATTGGACTGGCTTCCTGGGATTTAATCGAAACTATTTGAAAGGACTGAAGAGTTGAGGGAGGAACTTCAGGGTGAATAAGTAAGTACATATCATATTACTCGAGGTTCGTGAGTAGACTGCTTCAAGCAAATCGGCGTTCTTTGTCGTTGAGATTTCCTTTGATGAACCAAGACGGGATTTGCAATCTTGTTGTTGACCCTTAATTCTCTTAAGTCGACCTTCGTCTCCTGTAGAAAGCTCTATGTTGAACAGGGTGCTTCGGTCTCAAAAAGGATTTCACCACCATTGCAAATCCAGAAGGAGTCATTTCGTTCCAACTTCTAGGCTTCCAAATCGAGAAATAACAACAGCACAAGTTCAGACTTTATTTTACACTGTTTTCTGTAACTCTGAAGTGATTTAAGCAATTTAGCAAGTTTATCGATGACGCTTACACGAACCCATATATTAAACACTGTAAAACTACTGCATATACCCATCAAAACAGTAGATAGATTGTACTTAAAATAAACTTGGGCCACCTGTGCCTCCATTCACAACAAAAAAGACGGAAAATACCGTATTATTACAGCATGTCGAAGACAAAAATACTATACATGCAACAAAAACCACATTAATTATTAAATCAGAGTTTTGTTGACAAATAAAAAGTTGTTTTTATTATGCTTTATTCGAGCTTTGATTTCCCCCTTTGATAACGCTACCAGCCGCCATGTTGGATATTGATTAGTATGCAAAAAAGGGGGCGGAGCGGAAAAAGTGGAAAGTGTTTGCAAAGCTCGTGTTTGTACGCGCGCGCCAATTTATTTCCGGTTGGATTATTTCCGGAACATCACGTGGTATGTATGGTAAAAGAAGATGGCGGATTTGCAGGTGCATGTGGCGTGGAGTTGCTTGCAGAGTTTCTTGAATGGAATGAAATGCGGGGACAATACTTAAGGACCTTCGTTTGCTTATCTCCCTTGGATAGTTGGTCGTGTATTGGTTCTGCTGGAATCCCATGGTGTTTATCTGCTGCACTGTAGATTTGTTTGGCAGAAAGCGAACTTTGTTGCATAGGATAGTAAAAAGGTGATGTTTTTATGTGGCATGTTGAAGTAAGGGATACTCCTATTGTGGACGAGAGAAACGTATTTATTCTTGATAACCGTGTACTTTTGATTGAGTCTAATGAAAACTTGGAATAAGGCTTATAATAAGAAAAACGGTAGATGATGTATTTAAATATATATTTAGATATGATGATGACTGGTGGTAATCTTTGTGATTCCTGAGGGTTTTCATAGGTATGAGAAACAGAGTCCGCCAATATCCTGCAATTTGATTGGCTTCCGTACTCACTATCTATTGAGCGATATATAAAAAACGGCGTTTTTCACAAAAACAACATAAATTATTATTAAATCGTCAGCTATGGGCTACGCGCTTCGTTGACTATCTATTGACTGATTTTTGACTTATAGAAAACTCGAACTCGTAGTCTAATTGTTAAATAGAGGTGTTTGCATTGTTTCTAATATCCCACTCCGTAGCCGTTTAAATCCCACCCCGTATCGGTAAAACTACAGTCAACCCTTTCCTCTCAAACATACGGAATTTCTAAAAGATAGAGAAAACTGTTTTCTAAAACTTGGCGTTAGCTTCACATGCGGTGTCCGTGTTTTTCTCTGTAGCGTGTTCTTTACCTTCTTCTTCAGAGAGATCTTTGCAGATTTAATGCAGTCAATACTTCTCTGGTTTTCCGATAGTTATTTACATCTAAAATACCTGTGAAGCGAAGTTTGTGAGTATTTCCACTTTGTTATTACTCCACTGAACCGCCATATTGGATTTTCCGGAGTCGGTCGTTCTTCGGAACTTCGGTCGATATTCGGCAAACGGCTAGGGGGTGGGATTTAGGCAAACCTATGAAGACTAACATCTGAGCTTTCTTACTAAAAAGTAAATAAACGTAAACAAAAGTAAGTAAACCAAGTAAAACCCTTTTGCTTCGCTTTTCATTCATTTGGGCCCACGGATCATTCTTCTTTTTACGTCTGAAGGGCTATTAAAACCAGCATATCTCACTTCAAAATATATTTGGTATGTTGTCGTTTTATGATGAATGTTTTCACTCTTTTACATTGTTTTAGTTGACTGTGCGCGAGTATTTCTTGTTTTCCCGCCTTTTTGAAACCGATAGATAAACTAATCGATATTCGCGCGAAAACGAAAGTTGATTTATTTTTATTTTTTTTTAAAGCCATATAATAAAACTTTTATTAACCTCGCTTGCTCTGTCTGTACGAAGAAATATCAGACCTTGGTCTTTTACAAAACCTCGGTCTAAGTAGTTAGTTATGACAGACAATCAATAACGCAATTGGGCATTTATTGATAGAACTCGTCCGCAAAATTGAAATTCATTTTACACGTTTGGACAAATCCAAAACGAAAATTAGAAAACAAAATTAGTGCATATATAGAAATATCCACTTATAATTGTTAAAAATATTGGGGAGGGGGGAGCACGTACCCCAAATTCCCCACCACCTGATACGGCCCTGTAACATAAATACAACATCAATAGCCTGCAATAAGCCTTCTGTGGATCGGTGGCTTATTAACGGACTATTGCCCTTCTCATACTCTTTGTAGTACACGTTTCTTTAATCAAGGTTGTGCTATGCATCTACAAAATCTCTTTTTGTAATTTTCCTTTCTAGGTGCCGGACGACAGAGCATTTTCCAATTATTAATATATAAGCTCAAGATTCCGCATACAAGGGTTCCTCTGACCAAAAGCTTAATTGCAAATTAGAAAAGTTAGAAGATATGAAATTTAGATATTAGCGAGCAAAGTTGGCTTGATTTCTGATCAGAGCCCGACTTTATACTAATTTATACTTTGAACATTTGAAAATTGCCTCGTATCTCGAAGACGAATCCATTAGAGAAAAACACTTTTTGATATGTTGGTTAACATGACATAAGGAAACTGCAAAAATTCAAGCTTACCGAAGTTAACCAGACCTTATTTTGGGAAAACGATATCCCTTCCTCCGGCCCCTCCCTCTGCTATATTGCTGGGCCACAAATCTGGCTGTTTTAGCGAGAAATGTCTGTTGGCACTTTTGCACGGGGCTTTACTAAATTTCATTGTGGAGCAGGGCCGTAGCAGGGGTTGGGACACTTGGGGCATATGCCCCCCAACGTTTTGTTTCAAACAATAACATAACCAGTAAAGCTTGCCTCCAGGCGAAGCCTAGATATTAAAGCTTATAAAGACAATACTAGATATTCCTGGATTTACTCAGGAATTTGTGATAATATTTGAAGAACAAAAGAGTGACAGCCAAAACAATGGACAGACTACGATTAAAAACTATTAATTATTTTGAAAACAACAAAATACTGGATGTGCATGCATGTGTTAAGACAGAATAGTGCACGAATCTTCCAGACATTAGCAAACTATTTCTATACATTTTTCCAGTAATTTTGGGCCAACCTGCAAACAACTTGCAGCACAGCGAAATAATGTCAAATACACTGTGACCGTGAATGGACGCGGGGGTTTTGATTTGCAAATATTTTATTGATTTTCTATAGACCAATATTTCATGTCAAACGTTTGAATAGCAATAGCACTGACTTTAATTATCCTCGCCGATTGACGTAACTTAAGACTAAACGACATAGAAGATGTAATGGGGGGGTTGATTGAATAAGTCAAGTTTTGTTTGGGAGCCTTTTTTTTTTTTTCTTGCATATTTTGAGGTGTAATTAGTGATTAGTATATTTTATTGCTGATAATAACAATAACCTGCATATTCCAATAATACCTTATTGCTTTCTGGTTAATCACTATTCTTCACGATAACAATAGCTCAACGTATCATTCACAACTTTCGTACCTATAGGCTTATTAGGACAATATAATTGATATTGGTTTGTAAGCAATAGCAATACTAAATCAGAATTCTTGCAATGGTGTAATCTGTATTGGCGACAGCTATCGATAAGCAAAGTGATTTTCCAGGAAGGTGTTTTGTCCAGCTCAAAAACAGGTAGGCTGGTATAGAGGTAGGTTGGTATTGATCATTTAACACAGAGAATTATTTGGCAAACTTGGTCGTAGAATTTTGAGAATTGCTCAATCTTGGCAAAGGCGAGCTACAAGAACAATGTCTTCTTTGTAGGATTCGAAAACCAGGATGTACTATGCAATTAAAACAGTTTCGGAACTAATGGGAAAAAGTTTAAGGTTATTATTGTGTAATTGCAAATCATTGCACGGAAACAGTGAAGTGATGGTGTGTCCGCCTTTCGGTTCAGGCGCCCGTTTCTCGAAACACCCGAGAATTATCGGGCCCGAAAACTTAATTTTGCATTTTTGCTCAAAATTTCGCATGTTTTCCTTCTGGAGAACCGCTTTCATGTTTTAGAAACAGTTTAAACTTCCTCTTGGTTGGTATTCCAAATGATTACGCTCAATAGCGCTATTTTCGAAGTTTTGCTAAAGCCAAAAAGTTACTCGAAAAGTCTCGGGTGACTGCGAGTTCCCGAGAACTTTCTTAATATTTTAGCCATGTGAATTTCGGGCCCGAGAAGTTCGGGAAAGATCAAAATCTATAAAACCAAATAGAGGATTATCCTTCACATGAATCTTTGTGGTAAAATACGATGTTTGACGATATTTCAACACATTTAGATACCATAAAATTTAAAGAAATTAGCCAGCTTTTCAAATTTAAGTAAGAAAACATTTTCGGGCCCGAGAATTCTCGGGTGTTTCGAGAAACGGGCCCCTGGTGTCTATAACTATTTCTTCTATTTTTACTTTTTGTACACCTTTCAGTTGACAAATGGCGCAATATGAGAGGTTTTTTGAAAAGGAGCAACTTTAAGGTGGTGAATTGAGTCATCCATGTTTCCGGTCAATTCAAAACTCGTTATTTCGCAACACTATTATGTAATTCGACATTTTCAAAGAAAACTTTTGTGGTGGTTCTTTCAACATTAGTCTTTACTACAGTCGGAATCATCATTTTTCTCCATTCTTTTTCCGCGCACGAGGACGGTTCCTTAAGGCCAATGGATGACAACAGGCAAAGTGTATACAGAAAACTAATGAGCATGCATTTCAAAACAAGAATACCCTAACAGCTTTACTCAATACAATTATTAGTGACATAGCCATTATGCAGTGCAAGTTTTCTAAAGCAAAATTACAAACTTACGGATACAGGTAATTCTTAGCTGGAGCTTATTTTATAATTTAGAAAGATGCCTAAATATGCAGCCTAAGTGTCGATTCATATTTAGGGTATCATTTCTTAAATGGCGTTTTTCCCGAAGCAAAATAAAATAAAATAAAATAAAATAAAATAACTGACTAAATCTGAGGCTTGCCCCTGAAATGTATAAGCTCACAATTATGAAATAGTTTAAGATCAGAAAGCATATAATAAGAATCTAAAATATTGATCCTTTGTTGCAGTATTTGCTGAGCTTTATGCGGGTAATAATCTATATACAAGCTTGCAAAAGACGAAGATTGACGACGCCATTTTGGCAAGAGAACAAACAGAGCATGCATCAGAGCGACTTCTTTACTGAGCTTTCTCTGACAAGCCCAGACAAAAATAACTTGGTGCGACTGAAGGCGATCTCTAAATCATTTGACGACCTCACAAGTGAAACCTTGTACAGCAGATGGAAACGCACGCGAAAGCACTGCACGGGAAAGCGAAGCAGAAATAGATCCCTACTCTCGCTACCAGAGCTGAAAGAATCAGAGGAGCATCTGGACGAGCACCACCGCCCCCCGGATCAGCATTCCCAGGGGGAGGGTCTGCAGGGGGGACACCCACGAGGCTGGACGATCTGTCCGGGGGAAATTCGGAGTGAGAACTCCCGAGATTGTCGTTGCGAGACCCCCCTGACTGATGGTGGCGAGAGCGTCATTAGCGATTCCTGGTCGAGTAGCGAAGTTACTGATACGACGTCTATTAGCATGGAATCAACGGACAGTGGAGTCGAAGAGCGCTTTCCGAGTACATCTCCGACTCCAAGCGTGTGGTCGGAAACTTCCGAAGATGACGGAGTCTTCGTGACAGCTCCGAATAAATTTGTATCTCATCTGAAACTCTACCCGCGCTTTCATAGTGCTTCAGATACCACTGACAAGCGACCGAAAGCTTACCCTGCAACGGAAATCATAAACATGCAAGCGGAAGTTGACGAAAAGGAAAATCAATCTGAAGTTCTTGTCACAGAGATAACTACGTATCTTCACGGAAATGTATCGAAGACTACCCGAAGTTTATCCGAGGGAGACGACTCAAATTATCATCAGACAGTCGTTGCAGCCCGTCCCATAAACAAACGCGCTTTTCTACTTCGGAAGCGCAGTACATCCGCCCGCGTCCCGAGCGAACTGCAGTTCTTGAAGACTGCGGAAATGGCGAAACAATACCTCGAAAGCGCCTCTAGTTCCGATGACGTATGGCTTAAACGTGATGCGGTCGGGACCTCAAGAATTGAATCAAGGCATAAAAGGCCTAGCGGGGTGGGTTACAAACACAAGGGTCTTGTTAATAACAATATTCATGGAGCAACACTTGGGCAACTATGCGACGGGTCACATAACGGATTGGGACGCACGTATGCGCTGGTTAGCCAACCAATAGAGGCCGTTTCCCAACGTGACTTCAATAATAACGCAGACGGCAGAAAATTTGTTCGAAAGATCAGTGCGCCAGCAGTAACTTCTACATCAAGAATGGAGAAAGAAACCGACGAACAGCAAGAAGCATGGGATCAAGTTCCCAAGGAAGTTTCCAGGGGAGAAAATATGACTCTTAATATGCGAAAAGGTGGATCATACGCAGTCGGAAGATCACAATCTTTTGCCGGAGAAAGCGGACATAAACCAGCTACAATGCCTCGATTGTCGAGGCGGGCAACAACTACGCTTTCAAATCGCAAAGCAAATGACTTATGGAGTAAACAAGTGGCTAAAGAACTGCTAGATAAAATCAATAAAGCAGATGAGAAATCCGAGAAAGAGAGACTTGATGTTGTTGAGCGGGCTTTTGAATGGATTCGTAAGGAATTGGCGGATTTGAGGGCTCAAGATAAGGACATCATGCGAATGTTTACAAAGATTCAAGCAGGAATAAGGCACATTAAGTTCGACCAGTCTTTGTTATTAGAAACTGCCGAGGATGATTTTAATTCTAGTCCAGATTTATCGCAAAATATATCATATTCTGTGTCAGAAACTTCGACAACTCCACGAAGAGCTAGTCTACTTTAGGTCTCTTCTTTATACGTAAACAGTCATGGTCGCTTTCAATTCTAGTGTTTATACGACCGATTTAACTGCTTTTTATCGAAAATTATTACCATGGAATCATTTGTGGTGTTTCTTTTCTAGTTCGTGTTAAGATAATGCTGTCTATTGAAGTAATATAATAAGTAGTTTTCGGCTAACTTCGTGACCTCTTTATCAAGTCTAAGTTAAATATTCGTGTTTGTCTTATCGATCAAACAAAGTCATTGGGTGAAGATGGAATATTGAAAGTAAAGACTAGTTATGTTTGTCACGCACAGCTAGTCGTAAATATATTATAGAACAAAGTTTAGCTGACAAATTGTTACAATATCAGGGTTTTCATAAAATTGATTAAAAGTTTCTTGCAAAAAGTATGTTTTCATAAATGTTTTGCTGTGCACTTTCTTGGGATAAAAACTATGATCTAACTGAATTTCTATTGATATTATAATTTCGTTAGTGTGATATGACAAAAATTTATGTGATATTTATGTAGTGTTTGGTTAGAAAATGTCGTAAAAAGAAAATAAATGTGTGTTTTTTTTTGTAGGATTTATTTTTTTAATATCGATTCTGCATACCTAACTACTGAATGGTGTTGTTGTTTTGAACGATTAGCCTAAGAGCTAAGCCGAAGACAATAAAACATCTTTGTAAGGAAATTTGAAAAGAGAGTTAGTTTTGTAAAAAGGGGTCTCAATTATCATAATTGCAAGTTGCATGCCACTCGTATTGGCCTGGAAAGTAAACCGAATAAAAGGATTTTAGGCATCAAGTATTAAAGCTGCTGGGAATTTTGCTGCTGCTGTTAATTGATTTGGCATCGCTTTTTATCGGTAAAATCTGTATAATTGTATGATAAAAGTAAGATAAAGCTGCTCTTAAAAAAAAACAACATTTGCAATATTATCAGTTGATCAACACAATTAATTTCTTTTAAAGTCTATTAGTTGTGATCAACATGTTTAAAAAAACATTTGCAATATTATCAGTTGATCAACACAATTAATTTCTATAAAAATCTATTGGTTATGATCAACATGTTTTAGAAAAAAAAACATTTGCAATATTATCAATAGATCAACACAATCTATTTCTATTAAAATCTTTTAGCTGTGATCAACTTGTAACAAACATGATATTTTTTTTTTAGCCCCGTATTTTTTAAACAAATGCATTCTAAAGGGGGGTGTAACTAAGCGTGTGTTTGTTCTACAGGTAGACAATTTCCTCCTTTCCTATGGGCAGATCTACTTGATAAATGGGGAGTTTGACCTAATGGGAATAGGCAATCTTACGGCTGCGAAAGAGTCAACTTGCCCTGGGCGGCCCAAAAGGGGGCCTTAATATGATGTACATACGCACTTTGCACATTAGCCTGTGTAGCGGCTCAAGGGAAGGGGAGGGGGAGTCCACCTCGGCCGCGCTCTCGCTTTTTCTTCTCTCGGCCCCTCTCCCCCAGTCCCTCTCCCTTAAGCCGCTACGCAGGCTATTTGCATATCTGGTACGTATACCGCGACTCAAACATGGACGGTAAAGTTTGACGAAAGCGGTTTACCGTTTGGGAAATCATGTTGGAGTTTCTTCGCGTTTGTTGTGAGTTTCTTCTCGTTGGACGAGCTGTCGACACTAATCATGCAACTTTGACATTCGCAGTTAAACATTGTTATTAATAATAAATATACGCGATTTTGCAATATTGTCTCGTGGTAGCATTTTAAGATAGATCCTGAGATCTCTTGGCATTTCAATAAGGCCGAGGCCGGTCTGGCCGAGCGTCACTGGGCGAGAGAAGTTTGGACTCTGGTACCCAGGGTAAAAAGAACGCAACTGCTTTATTTTCTTGCGCATGCGCTTTTGTTCTCATTTGTATTTGACCGATTTTCACTTAGGGGTAGCGATCGGTAAAACCGAGACTTACCGAGGCGCCGAGACCCGCGTTCCAGAATCCGAGCCCGAGACTTTTTTTCAAGCTTGATTTCGTATATAACTTGTTCGAAGTATGTCATAAACATCAGATAAAAAAGGATGAGTAGAGTTACAATACAATATCGCGCTTGTGTTTGACTGATTCTTACTTGTGTTGCGCTTGTGTTTGACTGATTCTCACTTGTGTTGGGCTTGTGTTTGACTGATTCTCACTTGTGTTGTGCTTGTGTTTGACTGATTCTTACATGTGTCGCCCTTGTTTTTGGCCGATTCTCACTTATATTGCGCTTGTGATGACTGCTTCTCACTTGTGTTGCGCTTGTGATGACTGCTTCTCACTTGTGTTTGACTGATTCTCACCTTGTGTTGCTCTTGTGTTTGACTGATTCTCACGTGTTTTCGTGCTTACGTTCGCGCTTGCGTCCTAGTGAGAACCAGCCTTTAAACTTTACCACAGGATTACCGGCAAACAAGCCAACGCTTTCACGCATACGATTCACAGATTTATAATTTGCTTGTTTGTGTGTATACTTCAATCAATCTTGGTTTAAAAACTTTCTTTTTCCAGCTCGCTCGGTCAATTTCTTATTCTGGGCATTACATGCAATATTGGGTAGACCGCTTCAATAATTTCTTCGCTTTTTCATCGCCATAAAGCTGTATACGTCGAGAATTTTTCGAGTATAACTTGCAGAATTTCATGTTTACTACGATTTTGCCAGCAGCTACTTTAACACAGGTATCCCGCTGGCTCGCCCAAGGTTTTTTGTTTTTCAGAAAAAAAACAAATGACCGTTGTTGATGAAATAAGCTCTCGTGAACCCCCGAAAAAAAAAAAAAAAAAAAAAAAAAACCAGGGCAATGGCCATCGATGGATAAAGATTTATTAAGCAGTTAAGCTATTCACATTCTCCTGCATTTTGTGTAGAAAGTAAAGATACCAGGGCGTCACTTTTCGATAGAATTGCTTGCGCCGGACATTGAGAACCCTTTAATCAGGGTAAGTACGCAGCTCTTACAAGCTGCAATTTGATTGGGCAAATGAACAATATCCGCACCTCGACACAAAGAACGAGAAGAATAGAGACAAAAGAACTCCTTTGTAGAACAAAGATAATAGGAGACAAAGCAGCTGCGTACTTACTCTTTAATTATGAAATCAGAGTACGGCAACTTGTAAACAAAAGTTTTCAGCTCTCCCAGGCTGCTTGGAGGGTCTGACTTGAGGGTCTATCATCATTGGCATTCCCCACAACGGGTGAGACCCATGCTCCTGATAACGACGATAATCGAACATAGGGAAAGGACTAATAACTGGAACAGACTAGAAAACTGATATACCGCAATGTTTAGATTTGTGCACATCTCAAAGTAGCAATGAATGCACCTGGACAAAATATATTAAGTGGGCGATACCTTTTTCTACCGTGTATTTATACCTCAATTTAAAAAAATGAGAGCTAGTTTGTAATTATCTGGAGAATTATATTTTTAGAAACAGAGGTGCCTGAGATTTCCAGAGTCGCAAACAATGGGCGATGTTTTTTTTTTCAAAGGTGTATTTAGGTTTGCACGGAATGCATTCAAAGTGCTTATCCAGCATTTCTTGATCTGATTATCGTTCTACAGGGCCAGGCCTGTTTGACATACTTGAGTGGAAATTTTATTAGACTGAAGAAACACCAAGAAAGGGAAAATACCCTAAATTTTATTGCCGATAAGCAAAAATCTAAACTCGGAGGAGAGAAGGCAAAATCATTCTTGAGATATTTTTTGTTAAAATAAGGAAATTAAACGAAAACAAAAGTGGATGTTTCGCATATCTTTTAATTTATCGCTATGACCCGTCCTATGCGAGCAATAGCTGATCTAAAGAACTGATATGGCTGTTTGATTGAGTATCAGCTGAAGTCATTGCGAAAGAATTTCATGCACGCAAATAGGATAATTAGACAAAATTCCTTTCATAGTTTAGGATGAAGCGATGTTATTGTCTAGTGCGCCTTGCCTGGAGCAGCTCAACAACCTCTGACAGAAAGAAACAGCCCTGTCATATCCCATAAAGCTGGCCGGGCTGGATTAGAGTATCAACAAATTAAGCCGCGTGACATTTTTCGCATTTCTATATGATCTCTTTCCTTTTTCCGGTAGCCTCTATAGATTTCGTTTCATGACTTGGAACGTGAAAAATCTTACAAAACTTCAGTTTCAACACATTGCGTGCAAAATAATAACCTGAAAGTCTTAAATCTTATGTCTTATATATCTTAAAAAAAAAAACATATTTGCTTTATGGTCTTATTGCGTTGTTATACTCTTTATTGCAATTCGAAGGGAAACAAGAAAATATTTGCTCTCGAGGCCCATTAGGTAATTCGATCTAATATTTATATATATGTACGGAGCTAGTTCCATCTAACGCATACTAAAAGTACTAAAACAGAAAAAGAATGCATGTAAATATGGTGGTGGCAGGTAGTTTGATTAAATCTGCAAATGTTTTGCTGCGGTTTTCCTACCTAGAAACTAATAATTAACTGCTGAGCGGCGAGAATAAACTCTTGACGTAGCTAGCTGTCACTTTGATGTCACGAGTGACCGCGGGGCTTTTTGGCATCGAGTGGATTGTAATCTATTGTAGGATTACGTACAGCCCTAAAGGGAACAATGATTATCCAATCCGGCTCGACCTGCAATAACTATTTGGGCGGATATACAGAAAATCTGCTGTCAAGCCGACCGACTGTCAGTGCAGACAAGGCAAACCTCCGAGAAAGGTTGGCGGTAGGCCTCGGAGCCGATGAGAAACGTACAGCCTCTAAACAACAGTCAGAAACAGATACAACAAGCAGCTCTTTTCTAAAGCAGGATTTATAATATTTATTTTGACAGTGAGACGCAAAAGCATAACAAAAGAATCGGTATAATGTTGTGCGGTCCACTGTCGTCTAACAACCACTTTCATCTTAAGCGAGAGAATGTACTCGGGTTTGACGCGGCGGCTGCCATGTACAGAGGATGGCAGCGGGCACAAGTGCTGCGTTCGATAACACCTGATGTGGACATGAGAAGCGACTCCAAGTCTAAAGTGTGCGACTTAGAAATAGAAGCAAGCGTCCCTGTGAACAATCAAGTCGTTAACCCCAGCGGCTCTAAAGAAGCCAAATTTAGAGTGCTACAGAAGAGGTTTTCATCGCTAGGGGCAATTGGGGTCATAAGTGAAAGTGATGCTTGTGATAGACCAAGCGCTCGCAGTGGGGAGCAGAGAACCACAGCAAGTGGAAAAGGGAGAAATTTTCCCGCGCAATCACCTTCAACCGCGCGGGAAAGTCGCGTCCGAAGCGAGGTTTCATTGTTTCTTTGTCGTCAATCTCGTATTCAAGGGTCCAATACAAGTGACAATCGAGTTGAACACGAGCGACCATGCGTGGAGACTCCTGTCACAAACTACCCACCACAGGGCAAGTATATACTAAGCAAAGCAGTGTTGACTCATTCAAATGGCGCGAAGGTACGCAGAGCGTCTGTCCAGCACATCGGCTCGCTAGCGAAATCCTATTTTGTTCCGGGAGAAGAGAAGAAAGCGAGAAAGATGAGCTTGCCAAGTCGGCGGACAAGTGAAGTGATCGTGACACAAGGCAACTCGACTATCGGTTCTAAAACACACGCTGAAAGATATATTGAAGACTGTAGTGCTGATACGGAGTTACAGTGGGAAAGACTTGTAGCAAGAGCACGCTCTTTCCAAGTGCTATCGCCTGCTGCTCGGGATAATAGACCATACAAAAGAATTGAAAGAAAAGAAGACGCAAAGATTATAGAATGCAACCGGGTCATTCATCCAGTTACCGAAGATGGCGATGGGAGTGAAGGAGAAAATAGTGATGTTTGTAGCGAGGCATCGCATTCATCTAGTGGTTCCTCTATACTTGGAGAAGCGTTTGCCGTGATAGCGAAACCTATCGCGAAAAGATCCAACACTAGTCCAGACGATGGCAAACTTGTCGCTGATTCACTCAGCGAGACGCCTCCGAAAGAAAGCGTGTGCACAGTGGATAAAACGCCTGTTAATACAGATGCCCATGGTCATCTTAGGAGATTTTCGCTCGCTACTTTGAGACCACAAGCGGAAGCTGTCGAGCGCATGTCAGGGTATAGCACTCACGGCGCTCTGGAGTACGCCAAAAGACTACTAGGAAAGGTGCAGGAAGAAGGAAAAACAAAAACAAAAAAGGAACGACTCCATGATATGAGCAAAGCCTTGAAGCTAGTTCTGGAGGAGTTGAACAGAATTGAAACACCGGACCATGAGCTTGTGAGTTTGTTTATTAGTTTGCGAGCGAAAATCGTGAATTTAAAAGCTGAAGTGAAACAGGAAGAAGGCACAGAGAGCCCCGAGGATGGAAGTGCAGAGAAAAAAGCTTTGAGATTGTCAACATTGTCGACTGATAGCAGTCAAACTGATAACCTCCGTACTTCTCACTCGAGAAGATTCAGTTGGTGCTGACAAACGAGAAAGTGGATAACTCTTTATACCAATTCAATAATTAAATGTTTAAATTGATTGAGCTACGAGAAATACGGTTTCACTGCGTTGATATAAACGTGTGGCATGGCAAGAGAACAAAAAGAAACAATAAGATGTAAATATTATATAGTTATGCCAAACATTGATCAGACTATTGTTCAGATTATGTATTGAACACATTTAATTCTGTCGCAGTGAGCCATTATAGTTATAAAGAAAATTACAACGAAAACAACCATATGCCAGAGGCATACTTTGAACTAATAAATAACAGACGTCAAAATTGTTTTATCCTTTTTTTTGTTGCCCCACGATACTTGAGTAGCTATTGAAGCATAGACGATGTGTCATACTATGTTTTCTTCACACCTCGTGTGAATGTTTGGGTGCGTTGCCCAAGAGAGAAAAGTGAGCGGAAGTTGCTCCTACTCGTAAACGGATGTATAAACAAGGCTTTGGCAATGATCTGGGGGCTTTGCAAACCTTGTTAAAGTAGATTTTACCGTAGTATGAGAAATATTTAAAAACAAAATTAAAAAACTAATGGGTTTTGGCAGGTGGTTAGCAGATCGAAGATGCTTGGCATTCCAGACAGAGAGCGAAACAATATCGAGAATCTATCCCATCAGGAAATTCGTATTATGTGGGCCTGGTCCAATATCAAAAAAAGAAGCCCGGCCATGGAAGAATAACGTATGGGGTACATAGTATGGTACGAATTTCTTTCTCCCTATATAATTGCTAAAAAAGGCGAGAACCCCCCCTTTCTTTCTACATATTGAGCCTCATTTGCCTTGACTCGCGTATTTTTATGTTGCTTTGCTCTAGTCTACATGTACTGCTGGCAAACCCCCTTTCCTTTGTATTTTGCCTGGGCTGGCGTTTGCGAGCTTTCAGCCGAAAATTGGTTTTGCTCAAATCCCGGGCATAAAGCAGGATGCCTATCGCGAAAAGTTTTTTAAAACTTTAAATTTTTTAAAAAAAACTGCTGGTTAAAGAGGATAACACAAATTTGTCAGAAAAAATATATATCATACCAAACAATCGACTTAATCCTTGACTGTTTTGACTGGTCTTTTATCGGCGGTGGCGGGCTCGTTTAGGTTTTAGTGCAGGTTAGCAAGAATGTTCTAGCGCGGATTATCTTAGAACAACACTTAAACCATTTCCTTTTCACCTTAGAGTCTAAGAGAGTAAGATTATCTTAGAACAGAGCATTTCATTCTTGCAAAGACGTCATTCTAAGAACAAACAAGTCAAACATCTAAAAAATGATAAACACTCGATAGGAGAAGAAATAGAGAAAAATAAAGAATAATAAAACATTGAAAAATAAATCAATAATCAACATTTATGTAAGCATTTTTCAATTCTTGTACAGGTTTTTTATTGACATAATGTGTGTGGGAGTCAAAGTTAAAAATCAAACAATATCAAACAAAACAAATCAAACAAAGTGAAGTTTAATTAAATTGTGAAAGTGGTATAGTTGTAAGAGCATTTTTTTAGCATTCTGTAAGAGGTCCGCTCCTTGCGTCTCTAATAGATTCGTGTACATCAGACATAAGTAAAAAAAGTAAAAAAAAAAAAACACAGAGGACACAAATAAAAGATGCTGGAAAGGTTAGAACAAGCTTTTAAGGAAAAGCATTTCCTTAAAATATAACACTTTTTATAACCGTTTTAATCACGCCACCATCAATTTTCAAGATTAAAAACAATAACAAAGGAGTGGTTGATAGACATTGATTTTGCAGAAGGGCGAATGCTTGATGATTCCCATGATGCTTTGTTTACTGACTGGAGACGTTAGGTATGGTACAGGTATTCTGAAGCCTATGCGTTCGCGACCCCTCCCCCCCTTTCCCATCCACTTGTAGGCGAATCATCAAAGTACAATCCGTTTTCCAAAATACCTAAGACTGAAACAAATCCTGGGTAGGCGAACAGAATTTCTCGATACCGGTAGCTGGGCTACCTGTGGAAAAGTAGACCCTAGTCTTCCTCGTCAATCTTTCTGAATGGCTGCCATTGCAGATGGGAAAAAATGCGAGGGAAATTCAAACAACCACAAGATACGAGAACACTTGTAGCAGAATTGGCAAAAGAAAGCAAGAGCACAGGTGAGCTACGTGAAAAAAAAAGAGTGCCATCTTTGTGTATGATCATCGAAACTTCGCGATTTTGATTGTACCTCGTGTGTTTTACTCTCGCTCGAGAGTTATTCCAATTTCTATGAAATTAAACGCTAGTTACACACGAGACAAATAATTTGCGAATAACAATAGGGTAATTGCAAGGAAATCTTGTAAACGACACGGCTTGTGTGGATTGCTACGAAAACTATATCACTAGACTCACATTGCTAGATGCTGTCACATGCAGTCATTTGTCATGTCACTAGAAATTTGTCATGTCACTAGTTTGTCATGTCATGTCACTAAGAAAGACCAGAGGCTACCCCACCCCTCCCTAGCACAAAATAGGATGACTAGGAGGCGGATATTTTCCTGCGGCCCGAAATCAAGCAAAATGGCGGATGTAACAGCCGATTTGCAAGTGTTTCCGAAAATAAAATTGCTCTAAAGCGTGTTTTATATACTAAAACAATTATACCATTTCCATTTCGGCAGATAGTGGCTTTAAAAATATCTACCTTCAGCTCTCGATAGATATTTCGCCACTATCCACCTCAATCGAAATGGTGTAAATGTTATAAATATATCTTTTGGTTCCAACAGAACTTAGATTCAACCCAAACTTGGACTTATTTTTTTCGCTGTGGAATTAATTCAAAAGTAAATAAAGTCACAATAAAAACAGTAAATGCTCTGAAGGATAAGTTTTTGAGAATGATGATGCATTGAAGCAGCTGTTTCTTTTAAAACAACCATGATAACAGATATTGATTAGGTTTTTAGACTAGCATCTGATATCTCCTAATCAGAGATGATAAAAGTTCCTGACTTGCAATCCAATGACAATTTTTTAAATTATATTCATCTTTGCCTTTTCATATGTTTGCGAAAAGAGAAGTGTTTGCTGATTCAACTGAGAGATTGAATTAAACTTCAAGATCTGTCAGACAGCCATACAAATGGAAGCTTAATAAATTCTTGTACTTCCAGTTCTAAAGCACGATGACCAAAAACTGACTGGCAAAGTTATATGCTATTTTTCCATACCAGACATGACTACTGCACACAAAGCCATTCCAAGATGCTAAACATCTTCACACAGCAAAATTCAACTCTTATTTACATTGGAGAACCACATGTTTTGTTATAACTGCTCTGATTATATAAGAATTTCCAACTCCATCATTTCTGACCTTTGTTTCACGTATAGGTGGGTAGCTGACATGCCTGTATTGGAGTCATTATAACATGGCATTTTGAAATAAAAAGGGTGTTTCCTTGACTTCTGAACACAATCTGCTACAGTTTTAAACTGTGTATTAAAACCTAAGTTTTTCTTTTTAGTCTAAATACAGTAGCTTCTTGAAGGTCCATACTTAAAGGCTATCGCCAGTATTTTAGTCTAAATACAGTAGCTTCTTGAAGGTCCATACTTAAAGGCTATCACCAGTATTTTAGTCTAAATACAGTAGCTTCTTGAAGGTCCATACTTAAAGGCTATCACCAGTATTTTAGTCTAAATACAGTAGCTTCTTGAAGGTCCATACTTAAAGGCTATCACCAGTATTTTAGTCTAAATACAGTAGCTTCTTGAAGGTCCATACTTAAAGGCTATCACCAGTATTTTAGGCTGTCCACTTGTTACTATCATGACTAGGTCCAAATATCTGTTTTGATTAAATCCTGTTCACTTTCCTAATTACTCACTACAGGGCCACCTAGCTCATCTTTATTCATTGGGGTATGTGGGTGGGGGTAAAATGGGAATAGTTTGTCTTTTGTTGTGACTGTGGAATCCATCTAGGTTGACAAACTCTTGTTCACTCTGTCCATCACCCTTACTATAGCAGGCGGGTAATACACATTTAATATTTACATCAACTATTTTTTTGTTCACTTAGTGGGGTGAAGAGGGCAAAGTTTGCTCTTAAAAACCCTCTTGTTGTAATCGGGGCTAGGTTCAAACATCTCACTAGAAAAATACTTTATCACCCACATCAACTAGCTTGCTTCACTCAGTAGCACTCAGTTTGTTTCTGTAAGCCTCCCAGATGATGCTGTAGCTAAGTTCAAACATCTATGTTGACAAACTCATTTTCACTGTCTCCTTCACTCTTACTAGAGGCACCAGTTGTATCACCCACATCAACTAGCTTGCCTCACTCAGTGAAAAAAATGGCTACAGTTTGTTTCTGTAAGCCTTCCAGATGATGCTGTAGCTAAGTTCAAACATCTATGTTGACAAACATATTTTCACTGTCTCCTTCACTCTCACTGGAGGCACCAGTTGTATCATCTACATCAATAAGCTTGTCTTTACCATCACTAGATACCCTAGGCATTACTGTGTCATCTACATCAACTAGCTCATCCTCACTCGCACTTCCACTGTCTCCTTCTGCTTTTAGTACTTGTTTAGCAAGATTAGTGTCTTGTCCTTTTGTTGTTGTTACAATCACAGCAGGGTCTGATAAATCGTTTATGTCAACACTGACATCATCTCTTGATTGAGTGGTATCTGTAAACAAAAAGCTAAATTTTAAACCTATACGTATCAGCATTACCTAGATATTGCAAAATGAAGTTAATGTATGAAATAGGAAAACACTTGGATGATTAGAGTATTAGGAATGGGTTTTAAGAAATATAATGTAAAATATAGCTTCCCCTCAATAAAGTATACCACTTGCAATTGTTTGTGCCAATTAGACACAGGGAAGTGCACAGAGGGGCGCTTGCACCTCCTTAGACATCCAAAAAGTGGATCATCAAATATTATACTTTTGCCATTATATCTTTAAAACTACCCCCCTCCCCCCAGAAAATTCTGGTTTATGTTTTTAGACATTTGACACCCACCAAAGAAGGTAAAAATTATCTGCTACTAGGGCAGGCTTGTTATAAGAATGGAAACATAATTTGCCATCTAGCACATGTATGCATTCATAATTTGTAACTAGAGCATACGGAGATGAAACTTCTGTTTTAAAGGTATAAAAAAATAACAGCAGCAGCAAGCACAAGCATGTTTTGTTCAGCGGCAATGGTAAAATCCAATGCTACTATTTCAACAAGTACATATTGGTCGAAACCATGTTCAGAATTTCCTTACCAGGCTTAGGAGCTTCAAACATTAACCTGGAAAATAACATAATCTATTGTAATCAAGGATATTACTGGCTTTAGCTTAAATATTCAGTAAAATGAAAAGCCTTTATGTGGAATTTGAGTATGACAAGATATTTCAATAATTAAAATAGAACCCGATTGATAGTGCCACACACGTCAGATTCAGCACTCAAGATATTCCCATAGAAGTAGGGAGCTGTACCCATCCCCACTCTCCTCTATTTAATTGAACTTTTATGCATGGCATAAAGCATAACAATGGGGGACTTGCGCTAAGAGATCACATGACTGGGTGGCAAAATAGCATGAGCTCAGCCTTTCAGTGGCAAAATAACAGAAAACAACAACAACTTATTCAGCGCTTACAATTATTTTTTTAAAAGGGTTTAGTTTCATTTAAAGATTGTATTTCTTTGTCGTTCTCTGGTGTGTGTGGTTTGATCATTTTGTTTTGAATTGGCCACCCAAAAAGGTCACGTGATCTCTTAGCATAAGTCCCCTATTTTGCTAACCCAAGCTGCTCTCTTCGTTTCAACTCGAGGCTCAACAGATAGGCCGCCAGAGAAGTGTCGCTTGAAAAAGGCCCTGAGTCCCTGATAGTCCTCCAGGAATGCAAAACTGTCTGGTGAAGTTGGATCGTTGGATGTTGAAGTCTAGTACAAATAACAGTGGGGGTTAAAAAATGGCCAAGAAAATGAAATTGATACCACACAATAACACACGAAGCGCTTCTGTTTACCTAAAGTCGATCTTATCCACTTGACTTGGACATTGGTTGAGTAAAACTTCGGCAAACTCGCTGTCGGTCAGTCGTTCTAAGCCCTTCGAAGTCTTACGTGCTCTCCAGAGTTCTCTGACAGATTCTCTTAGATAAATAGTTTTGATTTTTTCTGGTCTTTTCGGTCGCCCGCCTCTCTTTTTAAGAGGTCGCTTCTCTCGAGCATTTGACTCGGCCATTACAAGACAAAAACGCCTTGAGAATCCGTCCAGCTTTCAACTTTGCTCGACACTTTATGTCCAGAGATATACAAAAAATGATAACTATTACTTAAAAGATGAAAGAAAAGTTTACAATGCTAAGATGGTTTGGATTTCTATGGATTAAAAACACCGTTCTAATTCGCGGTTGATCTCGGAGGTTTCGTGCGATACGATTGATTGGCCGCGCGCGCGAAGAGTCTTGTGGTCCGTTCCTAGAAGCTCAGTTCCCCATATAAATAATCCGTACTGCGTACATAAACTCGGCTCATGCAACTGTCGATGGATTCATCCGCGGGTTTCACAGATGAAGTTAGGAGATGTCGGGAGGACCCGAAAAGTCGCTATCTACCGATAGCTCACGTAATCCAAGATGGCGGTAGAGCTGTTGTAACACAGGGCTCCCAATCTAGGGAACAAAACTTAAATTTTGTAATATTGAAATTAATATTAATTTTACAAACTTGTGGAACATGTGAAACGAAAGCTTTTGAGTTCAAGTATGAAATTGCTTTCGAGTCGAACGGGCGATTTTCAAACTAGGTGTAAACAATTTTGGAGCTGAATGGAGGCTATTATAGACAACAGAGAGATGTTGGTTCTATGGTTTAATGATCAACAGTATGGTAAACTGAATATTTGCATCTTTGAAAATCGATATTTGTAATGTTTGTATTGTTTTTTTTCCTTTAAGATCAAGTGTACGTTTCAAAACAAATTATTTGTTTCTATATTGTGTAATCAATTGTATTGTTGGGTTCCCGAAAAAAAAAAAATGGTTCTACTGTATCTACTAACCTTATAATCGGAAATCACATAAATCCCAAATCAAAAACGTCGCTCGACCCAGTACTAAGCGATAGTAAACCACCGCGTGACTAAAACCCATCTTGGGGAGTGGGTACACATATCTAAGCGCCTTTTCTCAATTAATGATTTATGCCTTATGTCTCAAATTCGCGCAACGAGAGAAAAGTCCGTTTTGAATGCGAAAAACGATCTACAACGCTCCCACCGTCTAACACAAGATAGGGAACCATGACCTGGAGTATGTAACACTTCGATATTCACATTCGATACACTCCGGTGAGTAGAGCCAGCGAGTTCGGCTGGAAGCCTGGTAGTGTTTATTTGAGGTTTGATAAGTTACCTGCCAACAAGGAGCAGGTACTGCTAGCATGATGTCACGGCTACTACGCCCTCTACACGCTACCTTCAAACTATACCCTTCCTTTCTTTTATTCCTGAACTAGATAGTTGCAAATTCGCACCGTGAAGCGTTTTTCGCGCTTTGCTGCCAAACGCTATGGTTCGTGCTATGGGTTTTGCTAATCGAATTTCACTGAGAAATTCTATTGCGAGCTTTAAAGTAATTATAAAGAGTCCTTGTTGCGATTTATTGTTAACTTGGCGGATTTTGTTAATTGTGTGCAAGTGGGCGAAGCCTGCTAGGGGCATGTATGATTTTATTTGTTTCTGCTGAGCAAAGATGAAAGATCATTTTGATTAAAAGATGATGCATAGAAGTTACATTTCTGGTTATGACGAAGAGCTGTTTTAGTGTGTGAAAACTACAGTAGAGACCTTCCAAAAACATTCAACAATTTGGAGAAGAGAATTAGGGCTAAAGGATATTTTTGAGAAGCATGAACATGTTATTTGATTATGGTAGTCTTGGATGGTGAATCACTGAAGCCTTAGTTAAAGTAGGTTATTATTATTTTCAGGTTCGATATTTTGGTATGAGTCCATGCTGTGCATCGATTCATCAGGGATAAGGTACGACGACATTGTAATTATGTAGAGCAAGCCCACGCGAGCGCCGCCTCACCGTCCCCTTAAACACTCCTCACGAAAACTGCTGAAAATAGTTTGTCGGAGTTTTACACAGGAATTTTACAATTGATTTGTACGAACCGAGGTTTTAAAAACAACGCAGGTTTGATTGATTCTAAGGCTAGAGTCATGAAATATTCAAGATGTAAGTAATTTTAGACGCTGTATGTTTTCAAGGCTATATCCATAAGAATGCGCTTGCACCTTTTCTCCAACACTATTGTGTTTCACTTCATAATTGGCAACTTGCATGTGAAACGCGGGTGTATTAGTAAACCAATGCTATGTATACGAATATGGATTAACATACTTTGTTATTAACACGACAAATGTAGTATCGATATGAGCGATGTACGCTGACATAATCTTGATAGTCGATATAAGACACACGACAATCGCCTAGTTCACACCATCCCTCATAACTGCATACGGTGCGAACACTTCATAGCACGCATGCCCTGGATCTTCGAGTAAACACATTAATCATGCTAGAATTGCATAAAAATAAAAAAAAAAGAGACTAAATCGGTGCATCTAGGAAATTTGCGAAGTTTAAATGCGATTACTTGCAAAATTGAAAAGTTATGAAGATTCTAAACTGTAGTCGACGGGCGTCGTCTATGTAACAAATAAAGACGAAAACATATTTGGTAAAAGTCATATCTCGTCGGTTTTTCTGCTAGTCAAAGATTTTACAGATTTACAAATTAAAATAAAATATTTCCAAGCACTTTTAGCACGAGGAAAAAAATGACAACGAAAGGTGTGACAAATACAGGGCTCTTGAAATCAGCGAATCATGAAACTTTATCGTTCTTACGGCTTATCGGTCATCGGTAACAGACAAACGGGTTAATAAAGATGGCATTGTTTATACGACTGACGACAGGCTAGTAACAGATATCACGAAAAAAAAAAACACCTACTTGTAATATACTACCACACATCAATCATACTTTCCCTAACAAGAAGAAATATATAACTTTTACTGACATGGCATATATAGACGGTGTGTATTCAGATAACTCTTTATAGACCCTTATCAAATAAAGCCATTGTCTAGAGCATTAATGTTAACTGTCTATCAGGCTATCGTTTGATAAGAACCAATTGGGAATATTAGGAAATTTCTGATAATGGGTTGGGTTGGCGAAAATAGATAACAAAATCATTACATCTGTTTATTTTATACATGTCATGTCTAATGGGTTGAAATATTAGGTACAATGCAATAATACTATACGGGTGAACAGTACTATTTACTGTCCTTATCGTAACTAGAATGAGCTTTCTTTGCCTTTGGAACATCCTACGGCTTAGGCTACGTCACAACATCGTTTTATAAGCCATACCTATAAATAAATGTTTACAAAATGATTACACGTAACACATTACACATATACTCCACATAGCACCATGTTATACATTACACATATACTCCACATAGCACCATGTAACACACTACACATATACTCCACGTAGCACCATGTAACACATTACACATATACTCCACATAGCACCATGTTACACATTACACCTATACTCCACATAGCACCATGTAACACATTACACATATACTCCACATAGCACCATGTAACACATTACACATATACTCCACGTAGCACCATGTAACACATTACACCTATACTCCACATAGCACCATGTAACACATTACACATATACTCCACATAGCACCATGTAACACATTACACATATACTCCTCATAACGCCATGTAACATATTACACATATACTCCACGAAGCACCATGTAACATATTACACATATATTCCACGTAGCACCGCATTACACCTATACTCCACATAGCACCATGTAACACATTACACATATACTCCACATAGCACCATGTAACACATTACACATATACTCCACTAGCACCATGTAACACATTACACGGCTAAACTGCAGAATACCCGTCCACTTATTTGCATTTTCCTTGTATTTACTGCCTCGTTACATAGAAATCGAGGTGTGAAGTCTCATTGTTAACTCTTTGTGGACGGGTATTCTGCAGTTGCTCCCATTACACATATACTCGACATAGCACCATGTAACACATTACACATATACTCGACATAGCATCATGTAACAAATTACACCTATAATCCACAAAATAACACATTGCACATATTCAGCTTCATGTGACACTTATGCAAGTATGAACGTATTGAGCGAGCCTCATAATCTTTAACAACCAAGTTTCAGGATATACTTTAAGCAAATTAAGAAGAGAAATTGGCACTACTTGTTTTAATGCTTGTATTTTATATTTGGCAATTATGCTTTTTTATTTTTGTTTTTCTTCTAATTTCTATAAATTTAACAAGATATTATAGATACATAATATTGTTTTACTATTCGCAATATGATGATAATTATAGCCTAGAATCTTCTCACGATATTATCAAATTTAAACAAGCCTTTGTTACGAGTCAATCCAGGCTATCTGGTTCTCTCCCTGAAGTCTCCGTCGATACAAATCTTTTACGCGCTACACTGGATGACTATATACTGGCTTTCCCGCTCCGAACTGTCATTTTCTATCATTTTAACCAATCACGTACAGTGCCTATACGGAAATCCCCCATCTCGCGCGCCCACAAATCCACCACAAAAAATCGATATCCGCTTACACGCGTTTTCCATTCAGACAAAGATGTAAATGGACCACGCATCGACCTGCTATCTATGTGCTAGCAAAAAGGATTCCATTTCCACGGTGAAGGATTCGTTTCTAAAGCACAGGCGTTAGTTTGGATTCCCAATAAAAGCGAGACTTCCGACGTGTAAATTTATGCGTGGAGGTTGCAGGGTGATTAGCATAACCTTCCACCACCTGTCTCTAGTGCCATTTACGGACTCAAAGATCAAAGTTAATCACGAGAAAAACACTCGCCATTTATCTGCAAAGAAAGAAATAGTCGCCAAAGACCTTTAAGGTAACCTTGAAGGTAGTTTTTTACCATTTTAGTATTCTTCCATGCACGAGTGCCGGTTTACATTTTAAATTTGCGCTCTGTTTGGCAATGACAAGAGAGGCTGCACGCTTAAAAGCATACCAGAAACTTTCGTGATATTTTATTTTGATATTACGGTTATATGGCCTAGGTGATCTGTGTAGGTTTATTCAAGAGGAAAGCTCTGGTTTTATTCTTTTGTGTGCTCTGGCGAAACCTGCATAAAAAATTGAAATGTTTTGGGAAAGCCACACATGCAGAATAACGAATATAGCTGTCAAAACTCCCGCTACCGAAAACCTAGACGCTATAACCAAACAAAAGCATAAAATACACTTGAAATTTACCTGCGCGTACACTTTGATGGGGTTTAAAACGAGAGGATATACAGCGACAAGCAAGTGAAATGATTTAGCGTATTTTTTGTTTTGCAAGGTCTATCCATCAATCGCCTGTTTACTATCGTAAAGAAGATGTGAATCCCTATGGACTAGCATGGCATCACAGTGAGGGGAAAATCGACGACAGACGATGGTTGAGCCGCCACTACACTCGAAGCGAAGAATTAAAGATTCCTGAAGAGCCGTCTCATACGATACCATTCTAATGAACACACCGACTCAGGTAAACAAATAAATACCACGCTTATTTATTCTTTAGCTAAACCTATGTACTCTGAATGGTTGTTAGCAGATCTATCTGATGTAGAAGAGGTAGTAAAGACGCCAAATTTTTGGATATTTGCTTTATTCTGGAAACACTTTTGAGCACAATTAATAGAAGAGGAATAATAAGTTTGGCATTGTGAATGGAATAGTTGTCAACCGGAACTACCCTTAAAAAGTCGACACATCGGCAATCATTATTCAGACTATCACTCAACTTCAAGATCTATGTTGTTTTTAAGACTGTGGATGCTTTACTCAAATTGTTAAATTATTACAGAAAATCAACTAAGAAGTCGGTTAATCTAGATTATGAACAAAGGCCGTGTTACCACTAGCAATCCAGTTTTATTTAAACAGAATGTATGTAGATCAATATCAGCTTCATACTACTAGTTTACTTTCCAACGTAAAAAAACTTACAGGTCTGTATAACTTCTTCGGAAACCTTTTGCTTGAAATTTATTACTTTTTACTTCCTTTTCAATTGTATGAGGCCTTTATTTATTTGTTTTTGTATGACTGATTTACACATTTTTTGATATGTCATGATCCATTTTCAGTACGCATGTTTGGTGCTTTTCTAAAAAATTCCTTTTGTCCATAGCTAAACCTTGTGTCTCAAAATCAGTTATATTATCAGTATTTCGTCAGCGGATAATTATTTTACTTATTATAGAAATCCACACTAAGCGTTTTTAATCAGCGAAGCATTACGAATGCATCAGTAATATCCCAAGTTTATGGTGGTGACATTTTTCGTGCGGTGTGATGATGAACTAGCGATAAGTCAGTCAAATTTGTTTTAAAATTGGGTTTTCGCCTATTCATATAATCCAGAAGGTTTTAGATCGGCAGACTATTACTCTTCCGTAACGATCAGATTTCTACTGCTTGTTTTTGTTATTGGGCACGTGATTGTGATATCTGCGTGCGCATGTTAGTTTGGCGCCAATAGCGCTGCGAGATGCAGCGAGATGCAACGAGTTACGCGTATATCAGTTAGAATTAACCATCGAATTAACTCTAATCAACTCTCGTTATGCTTTTTATTGATCAATTTACAGTAGTTTCTCCTCTTTAAGTTTTATTATTTTATTTTGCTCTTTCTATACAATTTCTATCCACGATAATCACACTCCCGATACTGCCTAGACACTATTTTCGATTTGTTTTTGGAGGTTGAAGTAGGCAACTTTCAGTGGGCATAGTTTTCTGTGGACAAGTCTTCTTATTATTTGCGTCGTGTGCTTAGCAGAGTTACTAAACATAAGTTTAGTAAGTAACTAAACATAAGTTTAGTAAGTGGAGACGGAGAAAAAAGAAAAAGTTCTGGTTTCTTTCTCACCCGCTTCTTTCTCCTCTTGCTGTCTCCTCAGTCTTCACTTACTACGCTAGTATATGAAATTCTCATGGGCGTTTCGTGCGCTACTTAAGAAGGTTTCTGAGGGGATACGCCATATCGGAATTATTTGAGCCCCCATTTTTTTGTCCTTGTGTTGTTTACCTGAAAAGTTTAGGCTCGTCGGCTCTAGAAAAGCATCGGTAGTCTAACCGGAACCACGTGCAGTTGTTTTTTTTCCTTATCTTAGTGATTAACGGAACTAGGAATTAGGTCTTCTGCACGCTAGCTCGGCAGTAAACCACTGTTTGCTTTTGAGCCTGTTTAACACAAACACATACGCAAGGCTTAAATAAGCAAACGTGTATAAAACTACCCTAAAACGGCCAGTCTGTTTTAACTCTTTTGATCGTACTGGTTACCAGAACCGTTCACCTAGTTTTTCTATAGCTTGCTTGTCGCCCTTCTTGTTACGCCAACAGACTATCATTTACTCCAATGTGGCTAGGGCGTTTCCTCACAATCCCCGATCAGTTATCAAAAACAGCCTTGAGAACCATGTGAGACTTCTAGTCATCGCGTGACCTTCGATCGATTTGATCACGTGATCGTTCAGATATGGCTGAAGGAATTATCTTTTTAATGTGTTTTAATTTCTTAGGGTTTTTGCTATAACTTTGGCCTTTTATACCATTGTTGCTATTGTCTAAAAAGTCTTTTTTTCAACTATCCTTAAAGGCAATGGGCTATTCAACACCCCAGAAATCATCTTTATTTGGGATGAATCCTTTATTGTTCTTTTTTTATCTTAAAAATAAATTATTTTCGGAATAGATTTTTGTCTTTGATTCGTGTACTCGTGTTACTCGTGTGCTCGTGTTTTTTTACGGGTGCTCGTGTTGTTTTTGAGTTTTTTTTTTCGTGGAAGTTTGTCTACGTATTAGTCGTATGCTCGTATTTGCAGTGTACTCGTGTCCTTCGTGCGCCTTTGTTTTCGCAGCTAGAGCCCGGGACCTCCCGTTTTTCGTGTCGCGTGCTTCTCGTCTTCTCGTGAATGTCACGTGCGGTCGTCAAGCCTCGACCCCATGTGAGGCTTTTAGTCGTCGCGTGACCGTTGATCGTTGTGATCACGTGATCGTTGAGATATGACTTGCTTTATAAGCAATTTATGAGTTTTCCAATCACTCCATTTCTTTTTCTTCCCACTTAGATAATGAACAAAAACTGGAATCCCATATTTGATTAAAAAAACTAAAAAGATACCGTTTAGTTTGTTTGGGGCGAATTAAACCGTTTCACAGACAGACTGTCAGTTTCTTCGCGATTGTGCATAACTCACCGAACCCGGCTGATTCCTACGCATCGGGTTGCCCTGCTTGGCACACGCCGTACGTTCCGTTAACTCCATTCAAAATGTTTCTCTCCCGTGGTTAGGTGGACAGTAGGTGAGTGCATCGAGCAAATACCGCTAAACCGGACTCCTTTCATCCACAGCCACCTGGCTGAATTAGCGAGTCGAACAAAGGCCCTAATAACCGAACTACACAAAGCTAGATGTGAAATGAATTACCTCCGGTACAAACCCGTATCGACCAATCAGAGACGGATTTACTCGTGACGTCACGTGCAGGGTGACAGTCGTATCTCGCTGGAGTTTTACTCACAGAAAGTGAGGATATTTCTTGCAGTTATGAATTCGCACGAGGATGTCAAGTTTTGCATCGCGCGGATGGTCGTTTAGGAGATCTGGCTCGTTTAGTTCGTTCAGACTTCGTAAATCTCAGCTGAGTTTCGACGAATTTAACGGACCGAAAAAGCCTTCTAAACATCGCGTAAGTATTTAATCGTGGATGTTTTTCAAATGCATAAAACAATCGAGCCCACTAAATAGCGCGGAGATAATTGGAACGTAAAGATCTATGTTTTCAGTTTTCTATATTTTGTGAGATTTCATAATTCGCTGCGCAATTTTGCTGCGGATTTATTTTGACAATTCATTTAAAGAAGAAATCAATATTTGATATCAGAAGCTCTTTTCTGTTGCCGAGTCTCCACTTGTCTTAACTTATCATTTACTTTTCTAAAGCGCTTCCATTTCCCGATTATCTTTTGCTTTTAATGGAACGGAAAACATTCTGTTTCTCATTATTTCTGCAAATTCAGACAAGACAGAAGATTTCACGAGTAACTCTTTTAAAGCAATTGGGCTAGAAAACGCTTTGTACTATGAAAGCCATTTTATACGAACTAATTCTTTTCAGCTTCATTAGTAAACGAAAGAAAGCTCGAATATGCACATCACATATGGACATCTGCGCTATTCGGCTCCAACAATACCAGTGTTGTTTTTTCTAATATAATGACGATTTAAGAGAGTAGCTAAGCGATCTGTTGTAACAAGCATTGCGAACTAAATTCAGCCAAGTTATAAGGGCTACTAACTCTTCCGCATAACAACTCAAGATGGAGAGATGAGAGATGGATCATGCATCATTAAATTTTGTGTAAATCCTAGTTTCTTATGCTACCCCCGAGGGTAATAATAGCTGGAGATGAAAGCTTTTCGTGTTTCTGTATTATGCAATTATATCAAGAAAGGAAATTCCGTAGTATGTGTTTTCAAATTTCTTATTGTGATTCAAGAGTATTGAAAACTCATAAAAGTAGTAGATTTTTTTTGTTTAGGTGTTTTTTTAGCTTATTGTCCTTTCTATTTATGTTCTTTTTTTGCCTGTTCTTCTGTTTTACTTTTTGTTGCCTGCCGTATTTCCATAATTGCTTATTTCCAGTTGCCTTTTTGTTGCGCTTATCATTTTTGTTATAACCTTGTTTTTGCCTTGTTCAGATTATGCTTTTTTTATTTCTTTTCCCTTTGTTGTTTTGTCCCTCTTTTTATATCTATATTAAGGTGTATTTGTTCGCTACCTTGCGGAAGAGTTTTGCTTGTTCGCAATCTCTTTTTCTATGCCGCCCCTAGGGTCTTTAAGATAAGCACCTCTTGATTACCCCAGGCACGGTATATTTGCATCAGCATCATACAGGAAAAACAACAATCATTAACAACATATTTTGAACCTTCGAATTAGACCCTAGACGTCCGGTCGATCTAGACTTTTTTGGCTGAGCTCATACCCACGTACACGCGACTGTATGGCAGCACGTAGCTATTTGAACCTTGCACGTGGGCAGTGAATTGTTGGACTTGTCTTCATGGACAGATTGCCGTGTCCTCATAGACAGATTGGCTTGTTATCGTGAAAAGTTGGACAGTTTCACGTGAATTAATTGACTTGTTTTTTGTGGACATTATGACTCAATGTGTCAATGTGCTCGTAGACAGTTGTACTAGGCCCGTGTAAAGTCTGCCTACTTGTGTGCAATTCAGTACAGACAACGCCACAACAATGATGCCAACAAAAACATACACATCATGTTAATACCAATTAGCTATCCTCGCTTTTCTTCCCAGTCCTTTTGACCCAAAGTATCCATAATACTAAATTGCGCATTTGGTTGTTATTTCCCCGCCTTTCCTAGTGGCTCCACAGTGGCTAATTCTCAGGACGTTCCCTTTTCCTTAGTCTACCGCTACAGTAGCTTTTCTATTGGAAGTCTCCCTCGGTTTTTCTTTCTCCTGTTGTCATTAAGACTTTTCTTTTAGTATAGTTTCCCGCGTTCCACTTACTCCCCCAGCTCTGGCAAAGTTGTACCGTACGTCCAGTAGACTGTCCCCTGTCGCCCGCTACCTATCCTTTTGATCTTCCCTGTGGTACCGTACGTCCAGTAAGGCTGTCTTTTGTCGCCCGCTACCTATCCTTTTGATCTTCCCTGTGGTACCGTACGTCCAGTAGACTGTCCCCTGTCGCCCGCTACCTATCCTTTTGATCTTTCCTGTGGTACCGTACGTCCAGTAAGACTGTCTTTTGTCGCCCGCTACCTATCCTTTTGATCTTCCCTGTGGTACCATACGTCCAGTAAGAATGTCTTTTGTCGTCCGCTACCTATCCTCTAGATCTTGCCTGTAGTACCGTACGTCCAGTAAGGCTGTCTTTTGTCGCCCGCTACCTATCCTTTTGATCTTCCCTGTGGTACCGTACGTCCAGTAGACTGTCCCCTGTCGCCCGCTACCTATCCTTTTGATCTTCCCTGTGGTACCGTACGTCCAGTAAGACTGTCTTTTGTCGCCCGCTACCTATCCTTTTGATCTTCCCTGTGGTACCATACGTCCAGTAAGACTGTCTTTTGTCGCCCGCTACCTATCCTTTTGATCTTGCCTGTTAGTACCGTACGTCCAGTAAGACTGTCTTTTGTCGCCCGCTACCTATCCTTTTGATCTTCCCTGTAGTACCGTACGTCCAGTAAGACTGTCCCCTGTCGCCCGCTACCTATCCTTTTGATCTTCCCTGTAGTACCGTACGTCCAGTAAGACTGTCTTTTGTCGCCCGCTACCTATCCTCTAGATCTTCCCTGTGGTACCATACGTCCAGTAAGACTGTCTTTTGTCGCCCGCTACCTATCCTTTTGATCTTGCCTGTTAGTACCGTACGTCCAGTAAGACTGTCTTTTGTCGCCCGCTACCTATCCTCTAGTTCTTCCCTGTGGTACCATACGTCCAGTAAGACTGTCTTTTGTCGCCCGCTACCTATCCTTTTGATCTTCCCTGTGGTACCATACGTCCAGTAAGACTGTCTTTTGTCGTCCGCTACCTATCCTTTTGTCCTTTTGATCTTCCCTGTGGTACCGTACGTCCAGTAAGACTGTCCCTATCTCCCGCTACCTATCCTCTAGATCTTGCCTATGGTACCGCACGTATAACTAAGGTCGCCTCTTCTGTATTTTTCCGCTTTTCTGACCCGTTTGTCCCATGTTGACTTAGGGCAATCGGCGTAGCGACGATAGGGCCGAGGATGCCGCCATTGTGGTACTTTTATCTTATATTCTTCTCTTTTTGCCTTTAATTGCTCGTAACACGCTAATTCACACTAAGTCACTATATTTCACTTTTCACAATCCTTCATTTAGAACACCCACAGCTCCTTGTGCCATCTTGAAAGGCAACCAAGCGTTCATTTGAAAGTGAATGTTGACCGAGCATTCTCGGAGACGTGATAAAGAGGATCTCTAACTTTGCGTGGTCTGTAGTCAATTCGCTTTTGATCGAGGGCTTTGTTGTCTTTTAAGAAGGCCCATGGAACTGGAGTATTTCTAATCTAAGTTCTCACAATCTAAGTTTTTAATAAGAAAATAAAAAATAAAGAAATAAAAACATTTTTGTAATTAGATTTGATACCATGGCTGATTTTTCCGGTTGGGTCGCTCCATAACCCGGATGAACGATTGATCCACCCATATGATAACATATTACATGCCGCGTTCTATTGTTAAATCGACTTAAGAATCCAATATTACTTTCAGTTTATTAAAAATCTGTATCTCCTGGGATTGAATTCACCATAAAGACTAACAACAAAACACATGACTAAACTTCAACTTAACCAGCTTGCAACGCTTTTAAACTGCTTGACAAATTCAAAACACGACTCCGAACCGTATCGAACCGAACTAACTCATCAAACGGATGTCTTCCCTAAACAAGTTTATTTCACCCATTTTCTTTCCTGGTCCAGAATTTGCTCTCGCGTACCTTAGACTTGCTTTCGCGTTCTCGTTCAATTCGAATTTGTCACTCGATCATGTTGCTCTTATCTTATATCACAACCCACGTGACACCTCAACTTTCCTGCACACTGCATGACGTCACCATTTACTTGTAATATATGCATACTAATGATGTTCTTCGTGCTAAATTACAGATCGGCGACGGAGATAAGCTCATCAATGTTGTGCTGCTAAATGGAGAGCGTCTTAACGTCCGTGTCCTGGTAAGGACGAAAATAGTCTAGGGATAGATTTACAGGGAGATATCCTTATTGTCATGTCACGCTGTTAAGATAAGGAGATCCTCTCCTGGGTTCAGGCTGCGCTATGCCATGCACTTTGTACCATGTCACGCCCCTGGTGCTATGTAACGCTGTGTCATGCCTACCGTTGTTGCATTGTCACGCTGTCACACACTTAGCGCCATGTAACGCTGTGTCACGTCTACCCTTGTTACCTTGTCACGCTGTCACACACTTCATTAATTCTTTGTCACGCTGAGTCACACTCTTGGCGCCATGTCATGCGAGGTGAGTCACACCCTTGGCGCCATGTCACGCGAGGTGAGTCACACTCTTAGCGCCATGTCACGCTGAGTCACACCCTTGGCGCCATGTCACGCGAGGTGAGTCACACCCCTGGCGCCATGTCACACTGTGTTATACCCATGGTTACAAGTAACACTGTGTTACACTCTTAGCGCCATGTCATGCTTAGTCACACCCTTGGCGCCATGTCACGCTGAGTCACACCCTTAGCGCCATGTCACGCTGAGTCACACCCCTGGCGCAATGTCACGCTGTGTTATACCCATGGTTATATGTAGCGCTGTGTTACACTCTTAGCGCCATGTCACGCTGAGTCACACCCCTGGCGCAATGTCACGCTGTGTTATACCCATGGTCACATCTAACGCTGTGTTACACTCTTAGCGCCATGTCACGCTGAGTCACACCCCTGGCGCAATGTCACGCTGTGTTATACCCATGGTCACATGTAACGCTGTGTTACACTCTTAGCGCCATGTCACTCTGATTCACACCCTTGGCGCCATGTCATGCTGAGTAACACCCTTGGTGCCATGTCACACTGTGTTATACCCATGGTTACATGTATCGCTGTGTTAGCGACATGTAATTGTTAGTCACACCCTTGGCGCCATGTCACGCCGAGTCACACCCTTGGCGACATGTTACGAGAGGTGAGTCACACCCTTGGCGCCATGTCACGCTGTATCACACAATTGGCGCCATGTCACGCTGTATCACACACTTGGCGCCATGTCACGCTTGTGTTACACCCTTAGCCGCATGTCACGCTGTGTCACACCCTTAGCCGCATGTCACGCTGAGTCACACCCATGTCACGCTGTGTCACACCCTTGGCGCTTTTTCACGCTGTGCCACACCTTTGGCGCCATGTCACGCTTAGGCACACCCTTGGCGCCATGTCACACTGTATCACACCCTTGGCGCCACTCCACGCTGTGTCACACCCTTAGCCGCATGTCACGCTGAGTCACACCCATGTCACGCTGTGTCACGCTGTGTCACACCCTTTGCCGCATGTCACGCTGTGTCACGCCCTTGGCGCTTTGTCACGCTGTGCCACACCCTTGGCGCCATGTCACGCTGTGTCACTCCCCCGCGTCACCGTGTAATGGCTGGATAGACTTATATTGCTTATATTCACTTATATATTGCTTATATTCACTCTTATATATTGCTTATATTCACTTGGGTTGTTTTATTGTAGTCGACTGCTACAGGGCAAGATCTCTACAACACAATCTCCGATCATCTCGGTCTCTCAGAAACCATTTTCTTTGGTCTTATGATCATAAAAGGTAAGATAATCTTAAATTATTTTGAATCCTTACGCCACAAAAGTCGCCAGTAAAAGTACCGTTAAACTGTCACAATTATCGAAATGAATGTGTCTTGTTTTATTTTAGATGGTGAACATGAGTTTTTAGATCTCAACGAAAAACTTTCTAAACTCGCCAAGTATGCTCCGCACTTATGGAAAGATGACGTAAGTGAACAATGCTACTCACCTCTGCATTCCATAACCGTAGCAACAAAACATATATTTGAAATGTTTATTCGTATAGCGCAAACTAACAGCGCGATCAAATGCGCTTCACATGTGACTGACTTAGTGTGTAGTTACGGACTACTCCACGCAGTTTACATTCACGAGTGGTGGTTAGTGTGTAAGCACCGTTACTGGGATACACGGGCCAGCGTCCCACGGGCCAGCGTCCCCTGCGTTTCGTTGACGTCCCCAATACAAATGACAGGATTTACTGTCCGCTATGACTTTTTGCGTGACAAAGCCGGTACGCCCTTGCGCCCCTCCCTCTAAATGCTTGCAACAGGACCCAGGCTCTCAACTACTCTTCTCTACTACTCTAAAAAGCCCAAATAGTCGTGTTCGTGAACCAGAAGAATAAATACAATACACCAAAAACTGGAATTCGACTCTGCCAAATTTTCGTCTTTAATACGATTTCTTGAGTCTGCCCTGAAGAAGTCTTATTAAAGACGAAAATTGATCAAAATCGAATTCCAGTTTTTGGTGTACTACTCTAACTAATACTCAATATTTGTTCATTTGTTCTGTAGGTGTCCTGTAACTCTTCCTTAGTCTTTACAATTTTCTTCCGTGTCAAGTACTACGTTGAAAACATCTGTCTCCTGCAGTAAGTAGAGTTGCGTAGCACTCGCTTTGATTCGTCAATGGTCATGGATACTTGACGTGACTTGGTACTATTTGGGATATTTGGGCATTGAAAGTTGGAAGGAAATTATTTGCGCGACTAACACTAAAAGTGGCTACTAAGCAGACTGTCACGCAACCTTTCCCTCCTCACAATGGAAAGGGTAACTTTACGTGACCGACATTAATAACGGCTGCCTGGCATACTAGTAAGCTGGCTACGTGATTGACGTTCTTTGCTTATTTAGGATATCATTTTTTTTTTTCAGGCAACAGAGCACACGTCACTTGTATTATCTTCAGTTACGGAAAGATGTTCTCGAGGGAGGAATCTTCGTGCACGAGGAGACGGCGATGCTACTCGCCTCGTACGCCTTGCAGGCGGAGGTGGGAGATTACAACCAGTCCGTCCACGGAAATGATTACTTCGTCCCAGAACACTATCTTCCACAACGGGTGAGTTTATGAACACGCGCAGAACGCTATTTTCTACAACGGGTGAGTTTATACACGCGCAGAACGCAATTTTCCACAACGGGTAAGTTTATACACACACACAGATTGCTATTTTCCACAACGGGTGTGTTTATACACACGCGCAGAACGCTATTTTCCACAACGTGTAAGTTTATACACATGAGAAGGAGTACTTTGTCCCACGACACTACCTTTCACACCGAATAGGTTTATACACATGTAGACGACTTTTTCCAACCTGAACACTTTCTTTTACAACGAGCACACGACAATGAGTAATTAGAAAACTATAATGTACAATGAAGTTTTTTTTATACATGGCAATAACTATTTTGTCCCAGAACAGTATTTGCAAAGATGATACATTTATACGCATACACAAGTACGTCCGGGAACAATATCTTCCACGACATTTAAGGCAATGATTACTTAGTCTTAGAACAACATTCTCCACAACTTGTGCGTTTATTGTATTTTTTTTTTCGCTTATTGGTTATTGGCATTGTCCGCATTTAGTGTGATGGGGCATCATCATCATTAGCATCATATTATTATCATCATGGTGTGGTATAATTTCAATAATCTGGAAGCTGTAACTTGTATTTGTTGTATTGTTAGACGTTAACTGTTGTCGGTATGCGCTTGATGTCTACCCCTGAGGCTGCCAAAGAGTCCGACATGGGTTCCGTTGTTAGTGTCGCGACTCTTATACTAACCACACCTAGCTTGCAACTCATGCACTTATATATTAACCATTTTACTAGCAATACTGATACGCTTTACCCTCTTATACTGACCACACCTCACTAGCAATACTCAGGCACCCCGCACTATTATACTAACCAATTTACTAGCAATACTGATACGCTTTACCCTCTTATACTGACCACACCGCACTAGCAATACTCAGGCACCCCGCATTATTATACTAACCAATTTACTAGCAATACTGATACGCTTTACCCTCTTATACTGACCACACCGCACTAGCAATACTCAGGCACCCCGCACTATTATACTAACCAATTTACTAGCAATACTGATACGCTTTATCCTCTTATACTGACCACACCGCACTAGCAATACTCAGGCACCCCGCATTATTATACTAACCAATTTACTAGCAATACTGATACGCTTTACCCTCTTATACTGACCACACCGCACTAGCAATACTCAGGCAACCCGCACTATTATACTAACCAATTTACTAGCAGTACGTATGTGCTTTGCACTATTATACTAACCAATTTACTAGCAGTACGTAAGTGCCTTGCACTATTATACTAACCAATTTACTAGCAGTACGTATGTGTCTTGCACTATTATACTAACCAATTTACTAGCAATACTTATACGCTGTTGCACTCTCAACGCCAAACCCGACTTTCCGGTCTGTAAAACCAATCCAATTAGTGCGATACAAGCTGCTATTGTGGCAACCAAGTCATCGTTTTAAGAAGGTTTGCCAATTATCAAGCGAGAATCATTCACGAACTTGATCATTTACGAACTTGATAACAAGGAAGATTCAATAGTGCTCTGATGTGCACTCAAGCATTGAATGAAATAGTACGTTTCTCGCATACTCATTGATTTTGATTGCTTGACTTCGCAAAATTGTCAAGGTTGCCACGGTAGCGCAATGTAAAATACTAAAATTCCACTTGAAAATTTATTTGAAACCCACGAGACAACACGAATTACAGCACAGGGATATTTAAGTTTTTAGATCTTTATAAAGAAATTTATAATTGCAATATTTCAACAGGCCATCGCCAAACTGACAGCTTCGTACATTCGCAACACACTTCCTCAGCTCCACAAGGCCCACACGGGGATCAGTGACGCGCAAGCTGAGATTGAGTATCTCAAGGTACTTGTTACTCAAACCATTAAAGGGATCTGCTCAGCCTACCCGAGATGCATTGCCTTGTACTCAGTATTTTTGACGCAAGCGTGAAGTGAAACAAAGCAGTGCATTCTGGGAAGGCCATTTTAGCACCGTACACTCTCTGGGACCCTGACCGTCACTATGACGTCACTATTATCCGAAGGGAGGACGTGAAAAAGGGGGGGGGGAATAAGAAAGAAGAGAGCGAGGACAGTTTTCAAATTTCTTTTTACCTTCTTCCATTAAAAAATATATTCAACTACAAAACTCTAGAATTACAATTCAAAACTCAAGTCTGTTTGCTTGGGTTTGCTGACGGGCATGGAGTTGTTGTCTGGGAGTGAAGAATTATCAACATTATTTACAAATTCAACTTTTGTTTGATTGATCCTAAATTATCCTCTGTTTGGACAGTTTCTGAATAAACACTTTTATTTTCTCTAGGAGGCGCAAAAGTTACAAGAATATGGAATCATCTTCAACAAAGTATCTAAGGTAAATTTAACTCCGAGCCGTAAAATACGAGTTAAAGAATGCCTTTAACATTTCTCATGAATGTGTTGTATTTTCTTTCAGTTCAAGAAAGACAAACGCGGGAGCTACAGTCTGGGGATCAGTGTTCGCGGGCTCATAGTTTACGAGGTAGGGGGACGTCTCCATTGGCAATACACCATCAGGTCACGTTCAGTCATTCAAAACTAACCTTTTTGTTCGCGTTTTAATGGGCAAGCTCACCCTACCCAGAATGCACTGTATAATTCCATTATTAGGAATTGTAATTAGTAAAGCATCCTGAATGATTCACATTTTGAAACATTGTCTGAAATTGACAAGTCTTCTCACCAGTTTCGCCAGCGCCGAATATGGCCGCCAAAGCAAGGCATCATGGGTAAAACTGTATTATTTTCTAGGAAAGAGGGATTGTCAAGAGTCCCGTGTTTCGTCATCCATGGCAGAATATCAAGCGAATGGCATTTCACGTGAGTAGATTCCTAGCCTGAGACAGACACAAACCCTCGGTCTTCCTCATGCTACGCTCTGGGGCCCCAAAGTTATGTGCGTTTCTTGCTAGACGACCCAGAGTTCTGTGCGGTCATGCTAGAAGACCCAGAGTTCTATGCGGTCATGCTAGAAGACCCAGAGTTCTGTGCGGTCATGTTAGAAGACCCAGAGTTCTGTGCGGTCGACCGTATGCTAAAGTGTTTTTCACTATTTGACGAAGGCCGAGCGATATTTTTTCTTTTCAAAAATGTGTTTTACTGACATGTTACTTGTTCAATAGTTACATGACAGCTGTTGTAATCCACAAAGAGGTTGAATAACATCTTCGCTCTCGATCTGTAACAGACCTTTATGTTCTTTGAATATTACAGAGACGGCGGTTCTTCATCGAAGCACATGGGCCACCGGAAACGTCCAAAATCGTCCTTTACACCATAAGTTACAAAAAGTAAGTTAACGGGGTGCATTGCAAGAGTTTGTCCCGACCACGTGATGTAAACATTCTCGTCACGTATTCGTGTTACCTCAACAACGAGGCAAAGGATCACAGCCTTTTTTTCTATTCAAAACGCCTCAAGTAGTATTTACATTCGGTAGTATTCACAACGTTTTGTCATATTATGTCGTCACTAAATTCGGAAATGATGTGTTTTTACTGGTTCCGAATTTAACATGATCTTTGTTTATAGTGAGTGTCGAGTAAGTGTGAAAACACATTTGTTTTAATATACGTTTTGGCTTTTGGTGATGTATACACTTACGACCATCGTTTAGGCTGTATGAATCGTTACATAATAGTCACGTCTTTTCCTTTTCACCTAACTCGGCATTCGCTTACATTTTTACTCATTCGATTATCTCTCGAGTACCGTTAGTCTCATATTTTGTAGCCGGTTACCGAAGTGTTTTACATACTTACCAAAAAAACAACGCTCAATCAACTGAACACAAGTTGATTTTTTTTTGTTTCATAAGTTGATGTCTTTTTTGTTTCATAAAGAAGGATATATAAGTAAAGACATTTGTAAGATTTAAACATATTTATTTTAAATTGTGTTTAGGCAGCAATAACTCGAAATGTTAACTGTTCATCGAACAGTCTGTGTCTAAGTATGTTATTGAATACCATTCTTTTTTTTTTTTGCCTTTTGACAATTTTCTCTACCTCCAAGATGTTTTGATGCTTTTATTTTGTGCTGAAAAAATAGCGACTGATTTTTTTGTAGCGCAGTTTTACTTTTCTTTTGTTTTTAAATTATTCTCATTTGTTTTTTTTTTTTTTCATTTTAACCCACAGGTCTCGTTACCTTCTCAAGATGTGCACGTCATTCTACAAATTCCAGATGATGATGGGCATAAAGCTTTCGAGTCTGAGGGAGTTCCCCAAGGATGGATGTGAGTTTCTTTTTCCCCGCCACTAGGCGAGCAGGGCGAATGATAGACAAGCGGGGGGGAATATTAGGCGAGCAGGGGCGAATGATAGACAAGCGGGGGGAATATTAGGCGAGCAGGGGCGCAGGGGCGAATGATAGACGAGCGGGGCGAATGATAGGCGAGCAGGGCGAATGATAGACAAGCGGGGCGAATGGTAGGCGAGCAGGGGCAAATGATAGACAAGCGGGGCGAATGGTAGGCGAGCAGGGGCCAATGGTAGGCGATCAGGTGCGAATGGTAGGCGAGTAGGGGCGAATAATAGACAAGCGGGGCGAATGGTAGGCGAGCAGGGGCAAATGATAGACAAGCGGGGCGAATGGTAGGCGAGCAGGGGCCAATGGTAGGCGATCAGGTGCGAATGGTAGGCGAGTAGGGGCGAATAATAGACAAGCGGGGCGAATGGTTTGCGAGCAGGGGCGAATAAAAGACGAGTGGGGCGAATGATAGGCGAGCAGGGGCGAATGATAGGCGAGTAGGGCGAATGATAGACGAGCGGGAGCGAATGGTAGATGAGTAGGGGCGAATAATAGACAAGCGGGGCGAATGGTAGGCGAGCAGGGGCGAATGATAGACAAGCTGGGCGAATGGTAGGCGAGCAGGGGCCAATGGTAGGCGATCAGGTGCGAATGGTAGGCAAGTAGGGGCCAATGGTAGGCGATCAGGTGCGAATGGTAGGCGTGCGGAGCGAATGGTAGTCGATCAGGTGCTAATGGTAGGCGAGAGGGGGCGAATGGTAGACGAGTAAGGGCGAATGGTAGGCGAGAGGGGGCGAATGGTAGGCGAGTAGGGGCGAATGGTAGGCGATCAGGTGCGAATGGTAGGCGATCAGGTGCGAATGGTAGACGAGCGGGGCGAATGGTAGGCGAGCAGGGGCGAATAATAGACGAGCGGGGCGAATGGTAGGCGAGCAGGTGCGAATGGTAGGCGAGTAGAAGCCAATGGTAGGCGATCAGGTGCGAATGGTAGGCGAGCGGGGGCTAATGGTAGACGAGCAGGGGGCGATTGCTAGGCGAGTAGGGGCGAATGGTAGGCTATCAGGTGCGAATGGTAGGCGAGAGGGGGCGGATGGTAGGCGAGTAGGGGCGAATGGTAGGCGATCAGGTGCTAATGGTGGGCGAGTAGGGGCCAATGGTAGGCGATCAGGTGCGAATGGTAGGCGAGTAGGGGCGAATGGTAGGCGATCAGGTGCGAATGGTAGACGAGCGGGGCGAATGGTAGGCGATCAGGTGCGAATGGTAGGCGTGCATGTGCGAATGGTAGGCGAGCGGGGGCGAATGGTAGACGAGCGGGGCGAATGGTAGACGAGCGGAGCGAATGGTAGGCGAGTAGGGGCCAATGGTAGGCGATCATGTACAAATGATAGACGAGTAGGGGCCAATGGTAGGCGATCAGGTGCGAATGGTAGGCGATCAGGTGCGAATGGTAGGCGAGTAGGGGCCAATGGTAGGCGATCAGGTGCGAATGGTAGGCGTGCGGGGGCGAATGGTAGGCGTGCGGGGGCGAATGGTAGACGAGCGGGGCGAATTATAGGGCTTTTGATGCTTGGCTTTCAAAAGTTTCCTCGCTTCGGCAAGTTCGATACCGGTTCTTTTCATACACATCTTCTCACTCTATTATTTACTTAAATAGAATACGCTTACATTTTACTCCATAAAGCAATAGTTTCTATATTCTTGACTTTTAATACTGTCTCTCTTGACAATACTATGCTCGCTCCGATAATAGTCCATGACTCCAAAGTGCACAAACACAAAGTTGCCAGCCCATTGCATGTCCGTGGGTCTATGATCTAATAATTTTGTTCGCTGCGGCAATTGCGATTCCTCGCGAGTAATAATTCCCCATCATGAACTTAAACCTCAAACAACCCAGCAGTTTATCCTCAGTAGGTCTTACAGTGCTTTGAATTCCTAAAGAGAATCAAGATAAAGTAATGGGTGAAACATTTGGCTATCCTTGCCAGCCCCGAGGCAGTTGTTTCATTATGTACAATAATCACAAAATCATCCATGCCCACAATTGCCGTTTATCGGAGTAGGAACACACCAAGAGATGCGACGAGAATTGGAACACAATGTATGTGAATCGGACAAAGTTCTCCAAAAAATGCAGCAATGCTAGGTGTAAGTAAGACTTCCTTCCCTGTTTTCATGAGTGCGGCCTGCGAACAAGGAACAATGACTTTTATCATATGGTTTCTTTCTGCTCGAGAAAGCAATTTGTAGCATAAACCTACTAACTGAATGAAACCAAAATAATAACTCCTTTATTTATTTGGTAAGAAAGAAATGTTTTTATTTAAATTTTTGCTTAGAGAAATTTTTGGGTTTCTTTATTTTTTTTTATTTTTTTTTTGTTTCAAATCACTTCAACTGCTGTTCTAAATGTTACAGTGTCAAATTGGGTAAAAGAACAAAGTTGGACATTTTGTTTTCCAGACGATGCTCGAGTCACAGACCAATTCTAACAAAACGTCAGCAAAACAATCTATCGATGATTTATGCTATTTTAAAAAGGGATTTCCTCATCATTTCCTTAAACACTTAAGCTCGATAAGCCTTCTCACACTCTAAAATCGGTATTTTGAACAACAAACGGTTGAGAAAATTCCAGAAGTTGTGAATATATATTTCAGTTTGGTTGTTTTTCGTTTTGGATGTTATTAAATATTGATCATTATTATGCCTAATCGTTTTTGGTTTTGACGCTGGGTCACGGCCCGAGTCATTAACATATTACGATATAACGCACTGTCTCGCTAATCGCCCTCGAGCTTATTGCTCTGGTCATTTTGTAAGCGTTCTATTACAAGGTACGTCTGACCCGTATTCGTACTTTATTATCATAAAGTCATAAATAGCATGTACTACTAAGTGCGGCTAATTTGCACGCGTTTGAAGGTGACATATCCGTTCAACTGATAATTGGCACTGCTGTGTTTCTAAGCAGGGCAAGATAAACTCTTTTCCTTAGACACGCTAACATTTCTACATTTCTGAAATGCAGATTTCGTTACGCCACTGGGGAAGTCCCTAACTCTGATAGAAAAAATTTTTTGATGGTTTTAGATATTTTCCTGTATCTATTTTCCTTTGCGACCTAGGTATCTTGCTGAGTTCGGTTTCCCTTTCATACAAGAATGCCAAATTGTCTACTGCACATGCGCCAGAGTTTACGAAGAAAAAGCTCCCCTATTTTTGGTTTTATATAATCATCCTTTGTCCACGTTTACCAACAATCAGTCGCCGAAGGAAGCATGACATTTGTTTTATAAATGATGACTAGGTAAACTAATTTCATAGCAAAGTCTTTCATTTTGCATTCGTTTTCTCGAGTTCTAGATTTGTGCTAAGAAATCACGTGACATTTGAGGTGGCTCTGCGGCAGAATAACAACAACAAAAAGCAACTTTTTAGCGCTTGCGAATCAGCCAGAAATTTTTTATATAAAAAGGGGTTTATTTTCATTGAATTATTTTTTTGTCGCTTTCTGGCATAACGGGCGCAGCCATTTCTGTGTTTATTTTCGCGTGAGTTTACGCAAAAAGTAAATTACGTAATTTCTAAGTGAAAATGTTTTTTTGACAACAAGTGTACAAGTGAATAAGCATATGCGCGCAACATGGATGAAGTTATACTTATTTCCTTATACCTTTTTTCCCAGCCGTCAAGATGAATGGAGTTGTCCGGACGGACATGTCCGATTCCCCCGGCCGGGGTTCTCCGGTATCGGACGTTGGCAAGGCGCCTAGCGTGGACCACTCGGTCATCCAGCCGTCTGGTGTTGGTCCCGCGATTCACTTGAACGGGTCAGCGACGCCTGTCCAGGAAAACCAACCGGTTCAGGTATTAATTCCGGATTTGTACAGCTGGTATGATCTATATTATTTTGTAAACCAACCGGTTCAGGTATTAACTCAGGATTTGTACAGCTGGTATGATCTATCTTTATTATTTTGTAAACCAACCGGTTCAGGTATTAATTCAGGATTTGTACCGCTGGTATGATCTATCTTTATTATTATGTAAACCAACCAATTCAGGTATTAATTCCGGATTTGTACAGCTGGTATGATCTATCTTTATTATTTTGTAAACCAACCGGTTCAGGTATTAATTCAGGATTTGTACCGCTGGTATGATCTATCTTTATTATTTTGTAAACCAACCGGTTCAGGTATTAACTCAGGATTTGTACCGCTGGTATGATCTATGTTTATTATTTTGTAAATCAACCAATTCAGGTATTAACTCAGGATTTGTACCGCTGGTATGATCTATCTTTATTATTTTGTAAACCAACCGGTTCAGGTATTAACTCAGGATTTGTACCGCTGGTATGATATATCTTTATTATTTTGTAAACCAACCAATTCAGGTATTAACTCAGGATTTGTACCGCTGGTATGATCTATCTTTATTATTTTGTAAACCAACCGGTTCAGGTATTAACTCAGGATTTGTACCGCTGGTATGATTTATCTTTATTATTTTGTAAACCAACCAATTCAGGTATTAACTCAGTATTTGTACCGCTGGTATGATCTATCTTTATTATTTTGTAATTCAACCGGTTCAGGTATTAACTCAGGATTTGTGTACAGTTGGTGTGATTTGAACTATAGTCAATTGAATAATGTGATATTTGGTACCTCAGGTCAGCATTTATCCTGTGCAATTACAGAAGATCAACGGCAGCTTGGGACTAAATATCATTGTAAGTGAGAAATGTTTGATACATTGTGCTGTTTTGTATAGTCAGAAGACAACTTAAAGTTACTAAACTTTACTTAAGAAAAGGGACTTCGAGAAAAAAAAAAGAGGGGGCAACCGGGTTTGAACCGGTGACCTCTCGATCTGCAGTCGAATGCTCTACCACTGAGCTATACCCCCAAACAATAGAATGCGGATACCCAATAACTTATTTCAATGAGGTATGCAAATTATCGAAGCGTGTATCACTCGAAAATAACAATTCCTCTCTTGATAGTTGCCTTTTCTTTAGAATTTAATTTGCTTTGATTATGAAGGCCTTAATTTTTAATTAATGTATATTAGAGATCTCGATTTCGCTTTGAAATCTGTCATATTTGAATTGATATCGGATTTAAGACAAGGGTTTAATTCCTCCGGAAGTAAAAATCTGCCCGTACTAATTCAACCCGATATAAATGGCCTTAAATGCTGGTTGCTCTAACTAGAATAAATTGACGTTTCCGTATTTTGCAGGGTGGCATAGAACTTGGCGGAATATACGTCAAGACGATGGCACATGATGGATCGGCAGCCCTGAGTGGAAAAATAAATATTGGTACGGCGATAATGATTTCTAACCCTGTCTTCAAATCATAATCATATTAGCGGTGTAGCAGATCGAACAAAATCGTATTTTGATTTAAGCGAAAAATAATCTTAGAAAAATAATAGAGGTTCAGTGATGATGATATAGTTATTTATAGTCACGGCTAGTGAATCGAAAAATACGCAGTGGCTGAATGAGGCGTAGCCGCTCAAGGTCTTGCGTGAGCTAAATGAGCGGAGCGTTTAATTTTTTTGAATAACGCGAGAATATGTAACCTTGACGAACAAATGACCTTCTATCTTTATTTAGATAGAGGAAACGTTTATCGATGTACTGAGGTCTTTTAAATATATAAAAAAAATCCCCTTGCCTGTGTACAATGGGACAGCGCTACTTTCGGTGGCACATCAAATGTGTTATGTATATTCGAGTAAGCCGGTGACACAAATTTTAATATTATAGTCCAAAAGTTGTTCCACTTCTTATGAAAACAAAAAGGCAAATTACAAATTCTAGTGTGCCTTTTTATTTACCCTCTTCGTTCTCTGTACACAACTAAAACCTCAGCATTTCCGTAGAAACAAGTTTCGCGCGAGGCCCGCTCTCACGCTAAAGGTCTTGAAAATGCTAAGGTCTTGAAAATGACCCGTAGTTTGTTATTTTCTTTAATAAAAAAAACACCTTATAAATAAAAGTAAATAAGCAAAATTCTTTCCTTGTTATTCCGACGTTTTCTGTTTTGTGTACAGTCAAGAGAGCAAGTCTCGCATGGCGTGTCCTCAAACTCCCGCTCAAGGTCTAGAAAATACTAAATGAGCGGTAGTTCATTTTTATTGTTATTTTTATTCTGTACTGTTTTATTTATATTATATAGCTTCCAAATGTGTAGTTTGCAAGACCTTGAGCGGAAGGCCGGGGCCCAGGCGATGCGTGACTTCGTAGTGTGACAAAAATGTACGATAGACTTTACAGAGAACAGAAAGGGTCGGAATAATAAAACAAAATTAAAAAAAATAATAATCGGTTTTTGTATTTTTAACAAGGATAGTATTGTGTTTATTTGCTAGTATATTTACCGCTCATTTAGTATTTTCAAGACCTTGAGCGGGAGTTCGAGGGCACGCGATGCGAGACTTTATATGACGTTATATTTTTATTTCATTTTTATTTAAAGTCTACCTACACACTAGGCGTGCGAGCCAATACAATCGCCTGCGATCGCCAGCGAATTTTATTGTCAGTATGAGGTGGTCAGTATCGGCCAAATCAGACGTCTAGATATCGGCGAATTTGCTGCCGCGGCAGCAGACAAACCTGGCGAATTTTAGTCGCCTAGTGTGTCGTTGGCTTTAGCGAACATTGGTTCTACAACAACATCCACAACATGGGTCACAAGGTCGAACATCCTCGTCTGGTTCCATCAAGGCTACTTCCAAAGCACTAAGCTTCACCTCCTTTTCTAATTAAGCTATTTTATGTGTGAGAATGTTTTTTTTGTAATCTGCTCTTGTCTTCCAGGTGATAGGATACTCGAAATAAATGGCCAGAGTTTAGAAGGCATTTCAAGACAAGATGTAAGTGATATTGCTTATACACAAATTGTAATAAAAAGAAATGATTTGTCTCAGATGTACAATTGAGCCCCAATTACACCACAAATAGTGTTGAAAATATTAAGAGATGCTTGAGGGGAAACAGAAATCCTTTAAAGTGAGCAGGAGATTCGAGTTATCTAGGGTTCTAGAAACGGGAAACTTAAATTACTTAAAGTGAGCAGCAGACTCGAGTTATCTAGTGTTCGATAGGAGGAAAAAAAACAACACTTATGGTGAGCTGGAAACTCGGTTTTCTAAGGTTTTGGAAAGGGCGGGGTCCTACTGCACCCCTGAATGTCCTAATGTTTACCACACCCATGAGTCCCTCTTGCTGGACCAGTTTCCCGTCATTTTCATTAGCCTGTGGTAAATTATGATTTTTTTTGTATTTAAGGCCGTCAATCTCCTTCGTACGGCACCGCAAGTGTGTGTCCTACTAATCGAAAGCTGCGTAGCCACCCCAGCAACGCCGAACGGGAAACCAGCCGTACCTGGGAACTACTCCACAACGGCCTTTCATCAACCGAACAGGAGCCAGCCTCAAGCAAGCTTTCCTCCGGAGCACCAGTACCCAGACCCCAACAGCTCGCCTCAGCACCAGTACTACCCGCCAGTTTATAATGAGCAGACGCAAATGGGGTCTGTGGACCAGTATAGCGAAGACTCGTCCGTAGTGAGTATTCTTGCCAAAAACGTCTTATACCTCTTGGGCTGGGAGACTGGGAACCGTTTTGGTACCCAGGTTTACTCTCCGCATTTCCGTCGTCCTGGGAAGCAGGTTCCTTATTATGCTACTGAATACCCACAGGGTCAATACTGGGGAGAGCATCAGTACCAACCTCAGGAGGCGTTCCTTAGTAACACGCCTCTGTCAGACGAGGGCTGGAGGTCCGCGGAGGAGAGCCGCTATCGCAACCTACCGTCGGGAAGTGGACGTGAGTCTGATATGATTTTGGAGTCTGGGTATCAGAGTCAGGTCCAGATCCCCTCGGTAGTGCACGATACCTCCGTGGCTCCTGATAGAGCGGAGCATGATCATAAAGGCAGGCGAGGAGACCTGTTAGAGATGAAGCTGTACCGTTACGAGGAACATAGGAAGAGCGAGTCGTACTCGGTAGATTCTAGCTTCTTTAGCAGCATGGTAGAGGAACAGGAAGCTTATGAGGATGGCAGGTACCATGAGGAGTTCATCCCGCAAGGCAGGCGATCCCGAGGGTCGTTTAGGGGAGTTAGCCCTAGCACACGCTCTGATCACGAGGATGATCTAAGGGAGTTATACAATAGAGATGAACCGGGTCTAGTTACTAGATTTTTTAATTACCTAGGTTTTGAGGGGGAGCAACCACAATCCCCTCCCCAACCGCAACCATATTACCCTGGCGATGATAATCAAGTAACTAATAACAACTTTGAGTACATTTATGACCAAGTCAATCAATTAACCGAGAATATCAATACCTCGGAGAAGCGATCTGTCGAGATGAAAGTGTTTAAGCGCACGGAGAGCGAGGATGATCGAGGTTATCCCATTGGACCGCGTATCACTCCAAGTGACGAAGCCGACGACCAGTTACGTTACGACTACAGTCGAACGCTCCAGACCGGGCCAATGCCTTATGACAGTCATCACAAACATCGTGCAAATCGAAATCAAAGCCCGGGTAGAGGTCTTAGCATGGATACCCAGGGCGACTCATTTGAGGAGGATGATATCGGGATGTTTGGAGAACGAATCGAACGTTCCAAAGGAAAAGGATTTTCGTGGTTCGATCGAGACTCGTACCGAAGCTCGAGTTCATCTCCCGAGAAAGAGACTAAGAGTCGATTAACTGGTTTTTTCTCCTCGGGAGAATCTAGAAGACAAGAGAGTGTTGGGGATAATTTACCTAGTACCGACAACGCCGGATCCGCGCAAAGTACAAGGGCTCCGAGGGCTGCTTCGGAGCCACCTGAGCGATTACCAAATGCTAGGTCACCCGGAGTATTCGCCAAAACCAAGTCATCGTGGTGGTCGTCTTCGGTTGATGACAAAGCCACAATGTTCGGGGGATTTTTCTCATCATCCCAGTCTTCAGCGTCCAAGCAATCTAGTCAGATCCCACAGCAAAGCAGAAAGGAAGAAGCTGTCACTATACAGCATCCACCGTACGACAGAGAGCAAGAAACCAGACCAACATTCGATGAAACATCAAGGAGGTCCGATAATGTCTCACGAGAACCATTAAGCAACATACAATCGAATGATTCTGGTGATAAAATTTTGAGAGTTGATGAGTTGCATGCTCCAGCGCTAAGTAGCGGAGTAAGAAATCGATCCCCTTATGCTAGCACTACGACTATCGGAAGCACGGCTGTTGAACGCGAACTTGCTGCGTTGTCCCAGACAGACGTTAGCATCATTGGGAGATCAAACAGTAGAGGAATTCGAAGCATGACGGCGTCACCCACGTTCGAGAAGGCTCTCACCTATTCGCCAAGTTCTACTATAGTAAACGTTGAACCAAAAATTGAGCCCCAACGAGATGAAAAATCTCATGAAGTTAAAAGGCAAGCAGCTAAAAAAACACAAGAAGATCAGGGCAAAATGTTTAGTGGTTTCTTCACACCATCTCAATCGTCAAAGAGAACTAGTCCTGGTATGACAAAAGCAGCTTCTGAACCTGAGCCTAAGAGCTCGACGAAACAACAGACGATGAGAAAAGAGAATTCGTCAACACAACCAGATACAGTGGAAAGAGATACTGCCAAAAAGCAAGAAAAAGTACCAGCAAACGCAGCAAATCAATCTTCTGTCGATGAAACAGGCACGAGCTCTTTCCCTAAGCTATCTTCCTCGTTTTCATGGTTTTCTTCGAAAGCGGCCGAACAGACAGCCCCCTTAGTGACAAACAAGGAGCAAGGGATTTTTGGTGGTCTCTTCTCGTCGTCGCAAACACCTCAAGGGACATCAGCACAGCCAAAACCTTCGCAGCAACCCAATTCAACATCGGAACCGAGGCCTCAGCAGCCGTCACAACCAAAATCATCAGCTCAGGCAAGTTACAAAGAACCACCTAAGCCAACATTAGCTGGTGAGAAAATGTCCCCTCAACCGCAACTAACCATGACAGCACCAAAATCAAAGCAGCAGAGCCAATCAATAGCAACAGAACAATTAAATTCTCAACGAACCTCACAACCAACTCTTTCCCAACCACGGTCGCAGCACCCACCCAAGGCAATGGCTCCAGAGCAGACATTGTTTTCTCAACCATCCACGCCCTTAGACCACAAGGAAGAGGTCCCCAGGACTACTGAATCATCTAGAGGGTCTGGCAGAACGTCTTTTCCACGTAACCAACAGAATGTGGCCTCACCATTCGTACAAAGCGAGTCGGTAGATGAAAATGTATCAAGAAAGAAATCTGTCCCTAAGCCTACTGTCGCGGAAGAGCCTTCTAAACCAGATGAGGGGATGTTCTCTAAGATGATGTTCTCGTTTAAAGGCGTTTTCACGAGACCAGAAGCAGAGCCCGCACGACAAGAAATCAAGAAAGAAGATCCAAGGAAACCTGAGGCGAAACCGACCGAGAAAGCGGAGAGAACACAAACAAGGCGGACAATAAACGGGAGAAATGATCGTGAGAGCTCATTGCGAGGGCAAACAAAGAACCGACAGCCACAACAAACCATTGCAGAACCACAAGAAACTAAGCTCAGTCAGTATATGATAAGAAGGAACAAGCTTGCTGAAAAATATGGAAGGCGGTGGTTAAGAAAAACGCGAGACTCAAGAAACGGTATAAAGAAATCCAACGTTCCTTTCTTCCAAGACGTAGCAGAGGCAGCATTTGAACAAAGGCTCCGCGCTTCAAACAGCTCCATCAACGATGATGAGCGCTCTATCGGAAGTGCTAACCCTTTAGTTACTTTTGATGACGAAGTGCGTAGACTGCGAATGAAAATGAAAAATATTTCAGATGAGATCGGTGATGTACCATTCGATCACGCATCTAATGTAAGGATCAACGGGCAATCTGTAGAGGATGATTCAGAGCGATTTGTTCGAAGTTTGGAAAGGAAGAGAAATAAAATCGACAACACCTGGGATGATATCATGAAAGACATTGATCAGCATCCGGAAAGACGGAAGGAATCGATATCAAATGTCAGATATGATTCCAAAACAAGGGAGACACCAAGAAATTTCACCTCTCGAGAAAACATGAACTGTTTCGGAGAAAATGTCTTTGAAAATGGAGTTGATCATGTAGAGGCTGTAAGTCTAATGGAAGAGCCTGACTCGCCAGAGGCTCTACAAGCAATGGCGTCGCTTAAAGAAAGTGTGACTCAAGTCGTTATGGACGTCTCGCAAATTAATACGGAAACTGGAAATCTGCAATCAGGAAAACCTGAAGATAAGAGGCCCTCAAGATCGCCTTACAAAGATAATGAGAGGCAGGTGCAACAGGAACCAGCTCAAGTGACTCAGAATGATAGTCCAAGGACAGCGCAAAGAAGGCTAATCAACAAGAACATTCGCGAGAGCAAAAGAGAGCCATCGGATCCGTTATTTGGTAGGCTATTCAGTGAGCCGGATAGCGAGGAAGAGGACGATGGTTTGTTATCCAAGTTGGTGTTCGGGGTTAAGGAAGTTTTTGCTTTAGATTCTGAGGACGATGCTTCAACAAAAAGTCAAAACAGTCCACAGCATGCCGCTCGGCAGGCAAGGATAAAGGCCGAGGAAGAAGCGTTGTCAGATATGATATCACAGTTTAGAGACAAGTATAGAAAAGGCAGTAGTGGAAGCGAGTCTTTCAAGCCGAGTCTTTCACCTGCAAGCACAAGTTTGTCTCAAGTGGATGGAAGTCAACTGAGCATCACCGACGCCGACATCACTAGAAGCGATGAGCCTCCACCAATAAAACGAAACGAGACGTATCCTAAAGCATTCTCTACTGAATACTCACAAATGAAACCCTTTTCGAATTCGCTGAATCCCATTCCAGGAAAACCCACATCTCCGCAGCTTGTGAAAGAGCAAAATTCGACAAGACAAGAGTCGAGTAATAAGGCAACGGTGACCACTTCAACAAAAACTGATTCATTACTCAGCTCATCGTTTGAGTTTGGTGCTTCTAAAATCGAACCAAAACCTCCCCCGTCAGAAAGTGCCAAGCCAAAACTCATCAATCACAATATCAAACCTGAAAAAGATCATGTGGACCCGATCTTTGGGAAGCTACTGAGTCAGCCCACTAGTGACGATGAGGACGATAGACTATTGAACAAGCTGGTATTTGGTATTAAAGAGGTGTTTACCTTGGAAGATGATCCCGCCTTTCAAAAGGAGAAGACTCCGCCGCCCATGAGTCCTTCTATGAAAGCAAAGGCGGAAGAACAGGAGCAGGCGTTTGCTGATAGTGTTTCCCAGTTCAAGGCGAGGTATGCTAAACCGAAAGAACCTCCACTCACTCCAGATTTAGAGACCACTGATAATAAAAAAGACACCCCCTCCGTCACAGGTGTCCCAGAACAAGTAAAGTTGCAGCCACAAGTAGAAAATACAGAAGTGCGACGTCATAGAGAACCTGCCCCCTCAGCGCAATTCTCAAAAGATGACATGGAACAAAAAAAGAGTAAGGATATAAATACTTTGGTCCATCCCGAGATGAAGCAGGAAAAGATGTCTGTGAGCTCAGCTAGAGTAACAAAATCCATCACACAGACAAATAATTCTGTCAAGGAAACAGTTCCTAAAACAATCGTAGAAAATGAGAAACAACAAGAAGGGTTTTTCACAAAATTCTTTATACGTAGTGAATATCACACAGAATCAGAGAAAAATGTCCCAGGTCAAACTAAAGCCAAGGATATTAGCCCCAACGCTAAAGACGGTACCAAAACGACAGGCAAAGAACATTACAAGACTGTACCTTCCCAGGTTTCTAATGAAGTAAAGAGGTCAGACGAGAAACCTACACTATCAGCACCACGTGCATATTCCTCTTTCAAGCCTGGTTCTATGGAAGCAGTTCCTAAAAGGACTGAAGAAAGTGTAAAGCACGAAGAAGGCTTTTTCTCAAAATTGTTCACTCGTGATGACCACACAGTGCCAGAAAGGAAAGTGTTCGAAGGAATGACAGCAGCAACTACAAAATACAAGGTCGATTCCTCATCCGACAATGTGAAAGGGAAGGAACTGAAAAAAGAAGAACAGAATACAGAGAAATATAGTTGGAAGCAGGTGACTCCGCTAGCAGCTTCAGACACTATGAAAGGCAAAGAACCAAAGAAAGAAAGGCAAGAAGCCGAGAAAGATATCGGGGAGCTGGTTGAGCATCAACAAACCTCTTTACCAAATGTTACGAAAAATAGGCCCGAAGCAAGTCCACCTAAAACTGACCCCAAAAAGCCCGAGGAGGGACGGTTCTCGCGGTTCCTCTCAAGTATTCTTGCAGAGCCTCCGAAAGATCTGGTAGATGATAAAAAACCTAGTGATGAGCAGAAACCAAAAGCAGAGCCAAGCAAACAAAGGCAGGGAAATGTCACCGCGAATGTAGCCAAGATAACTAAAGCTCAAGATCAACCAAAGGGTGAAACACGTTCTGCTCAGAAACCGATAGATTCTTCAGGCATTACTCTAACTCAGAGAAAACAGACCGACGAGAAAAAAGTGATTTCCCTATCCATATCTGACGAGATGAAAGGTAAGGAACCAAAGAGAGAGAAGCAAAAACCTGAGAAAGATGGGGCAAAACAGGCGCCTTTACCAAATATTACGAAAAATAGCCCCGAAGCAATTCCACCTCAAAATGAGCCCAAAAAGCCCGAGGAGGGGCGGTTCTCGCGGTTTCTCTCAAGTATGCTTGCAGAACCTCCTAAAGATGTGATAGATGATAAGAAACCTAGTGATGTACAGAAACCAGAAGCATCGCCAAGCACACAAAGGCAGGGAAATGTCGCCGGAAATGAAGCCAAAGTTGAAGATCAACCAAAGGGTAAAACACGTTCTGCTCAGAAGCCAATTGATGCTACCGCCGCTACTAAAAGTCAAAGAAATCAAACAGAAGAGAATAAAGCGACTTCAACACTACCCAAAGAACAAAAGGAACAGGTTAGGAATTGGGAAACAGAAATAACAAAACGCCAGCAAGTCACTGTTCCCGCTAATGACAAAAAGATGCCAAGTGACCAGCATCTTGCCCATAAACAGGAGAAAAAAGAGGATGTTCAGAGTGAACCTCTAAGCATAAAAGATCCAAATAAAGCAAAGGTGAGCAATTCACCATCCATTCCACTTGAGGCTCTCGCAGAGCACGAGATGGAGCCAATGCAAGAGGAAGACGATACACTGTCCAAGCTGATCTTTAAGTTCCGGGCGTTTTCAGGACAACCACAACCACCAAAAAGCGAGCACCTAAATGCTAAGAAACACTCGAATGTTCAAAGTACGCAAGAGAAAGAGAAGGCGGGCAAGCAGCCAGCAATTGCTGGTCAGCAATCACGCGAAGTATCGGCATCAGGAAAAGAAGATATACCAGAAACGGGAACTGCTACTGGCGTGCCAAAAGAGAGATCTGCTCCGACTAAAGAAACAGTAAAGCCAAAAGAGGAGGAAAAAGCAGAGGAAAAAGGTATTTTTAGCAAGCTGGTGTTTAGGATGGGTGGCGCAAGAGCCAAGGAATTGGAGCTCGAACGGCAGAGGCATGCACGTGCCAAAGAAAACTGGAAGAAAGCGGTTCGTGTTGCTACTAAGGCGAGACGGAAGCAAGAAGTCGAGAAGACGCGCGAGATCATCAAACAGCTTGAGAAAAAGAAGTCACAAGAGGAAGGCAGACTCTCAAAGCTAATGTTCAGGATTATGGGATCAGATTCAAAGCATACTAAATCAACAAAAGACGAAAAAAGCAAAACGGTACCAGAAAAGCAGGTGCAAGCACAGACGAAACGAATGGAGACTGAAGTAAAACCAACGAAGAGTGAACTTGAGAATAACAATGAAAAGCATATGAATGATCTACACGATGAAAGTGCGTTTTCCAAGTTGGTTTTCAAATTAAGAGCGGGATCACACAGCGAATCAAAGCCACCAACTACTGCAGAGTCAACCATGACAAAGAAACACGACCAACGCCCTCAAACAAATGTAGAAAATGAACCGCCTGTAGAAGAGAAGGAAAAACCTGAGCTGAAGAGCGAAGTGAAAAACATCCCTGCCTCTGACAAGCAGCCTAAAGAGGAGGGGGGGTTGTTTAGGTTTGTTTCGAAATTTACGGAACATTCAAATGAAGCAAGTGAAGCTGTAAAGCCGTCTGAGCAGCAAAGAAAGGCACCATCTGCACATGAAAAACCTGAGCTTGTCGGACAACCATCTGAACCTGGAAAGGGCAAGCAGAAAGCAGGGTTGGCTAGAGAGGATGCAACCTTCAAGTCTTCATCTCAGCCAAAACCTCAGCCTACAGCTCAGCAAACCATTTTGAAAAATACAAAGCCAAGGGAAACGTTGAATCGTCAGGGCTCAAATCCTGTAAGACCAGATTCTCTTCCAGTCACTCCAACATCGTCATTCCCAAAGGAGGAGCCAAAGGGAGGACTGTTTTCCAAGTTTGTTTCAAGGCTAGTCGAGGAAGCCCCTCGTGGAGAAACAAATGCAACACAAAAGGCATCCACTAATATACAGAAGGACACGAATCTGCCTCCAGCTATGAAAGAATCAAAGATAGACACGCGACAAGCAGTGGAAGAGAGTGAGCTGTCTCTGGCAGAGCAGCACAGAAGAGCCAGAGCAGCTGCAAAAACCGAAGTGCGTGCGAATAACAGAACGGAACAAGAGGAGAATCCCGAGAAAGCGGTGGAGGTCGAAAAGTTGCCAGGGCCGCAAATGATAGGACAAAATACTACATATGAAAGCGAAGGTGGTCTGTTCTCTAAACTTGGTTTGAGGCATCCTACTGAGCCACCTGGAAAACAGAAAATAATTCGCCAGGTCTCAAAAAGTGAATCTGAGGCAGGACCAAAAACGGGAACGGGAAACGAATCACGAGCGGATTCACAACAAAACCCAACAAAGAAGGTGACAGTGGCGTCAGTTACTGCACCAAAGCAACAGAAGATGCCCGAGGAAGGGCGATTTGCTAAGCTCATGACAAATATGTTAGCCCAGCCTACCCAGAATGCTGACAATTCAAAGAAACCCCCCCAAGAAAAAACACAAGAGAGATTAAACAGTAAAGCTGATACGAAGAAAGGCTTGAAAGAGGAGATCAAAACAACGCCGATCGTTAGTTCCTCGGGCCAGGCTAAGAAAAATGAGCGAAAGGTCCTCCCAAAGGATAAGCCAACGAATGACACACTAGCGGAGAAGAAAGTCTCAAAACCTGAAGATACAGTGGAGAAAAAATCCGAAGAAGGACGTTTCTCCAGGTTTATCTCCAGTATGCTATCAGAGCCAGATCCAGCTCATCCAGGGAAAGACAAAGAGCAAGACAAGAAAGATGACAGTACTCAGGTTTTGCCAGCTAGAATGGTCGTACAAGATGAGAAGAAAGAGGCTAAAAAGACCGCAGAAAATACATGGAAGAAAAATGTATCCAATCCTAAGACAATCCCTGAGGGAGAACATAAACCAGAAGAACAGACAAAACCGGAAGATGGGGCATTCTCAAGGTTCCTCTCAGGTATGCTTGTTGAACCTGCTAAAGGCAGTGGTTATGATAAAAAGTCTAGTGTACAACAGATTAATGCTAAGAAATCGATGCCTAGAGATGACAGGGTAGAGAAGCCTGCACTAAAAACGAGTGTGCAAGAAAGCAAAGAGCCAAGTGGTGTGAGTAAGCCAGAAGTGTCAACGGTTCCACCACATCCAAAGACCCAAAGTACCCGATTGGCGAGTACACAACAAAGCAAGGAACGAGAAAACTCAGGCAAGGCAGCAATATCGACAACACAGGCCATGCCTAAAGATTCTCAGACTTCAAATACAAGAGGCAAGAATGAGCGAGAAGTCACGAGAGTGCCAGTAGCAACGAGGCCTGAGCAAGGCGTTAAGACACCGAATGACCCTAAAGGCAACAATGAGGTGAAGAAAGAGAAACAATCCGAGGGCCGCTTTTCCATGTTCTTATCGAGTATGCTTGCCGAAACGCCAAAAGATGAAAATTCTGGAATCCAAACATCGAAACCGAGGGAGGTAAAGACAACGTCTAAGACGTCAGTACTAGAAGAGCGAGATCCCGTAGACAACTCTAAACGGGAGACACCGAATATTACTCGACAGGATGCCAAACCTAAGAACCAACAAAGAGAAGAGAGCAAACCCGAGACGGGACGTTTCTCAAAGTTTTTATCAAGTATGCTTGCAGAGCCTGTAGCAGAGGAACCGAAAAAAGAAGAACAATCGAAACTGTCAATCCGTAGTCAGTCGCAAACTGATGGAAAAGTAGAAGAAGCAAGTAAAGCTGATGACCATCAAGAGAAGGTTAAAAAGATGGCCGAGCACAAGGATGCAAAGGTTTATCATCCTGCTAAAGCAAAGCCGTCAATACCAAGTGACGACAAGAAGGCGCAAACCGATACCATGCAAGAGGAAGGCCTGTTTTCGAAACTTGTGTTCAGAATGACCGATTCTCAATCCAATGAGAAACCCAAGACACGAGAACACAATATTGTGAGTAGGTCAAGAGAAGAAGATCATAGAAACTTGAGCATTGAGAAATCAGCAACCTTATCAAAAACGCCTAGTCTTTCAGAAAAGGCTACTGACATGAAAGTAAAAGAAAAACCACAGTCCAAACAAGCATCAGAAGGAAAGTTATCTAAGTTCGTTTTCGGCCTGATATCTGATAGTCAACAAGAGCCAGAGAAAACCAAAGTTGCCGAAGGTGCGGTACCAAAGAAAAGCAAACTGCAGCCAAGTCAGCAGAAACTTCCAGATAACAGCAAATGTGAGTACAAGGCTACACCGAAAGAAAAGCAATACAGCAGTCAAGATGACATACAGATTGGAAAGCCTAAAGGGCTCTCAAAGTTTGCCTCGCCAGACGTTACAGAAACTCCAGCTTCAAGTGAATTACTCGTGAACGAAAGGTTAACCAGTCAGGTTACTTCAAGAAGAACTTATAAAATCTCTCAACCGAAAGCTTCAGGTGACAATTATTTATCACATCTGGTTTCTAAAATTGGCAAAGAGCCTGTGAAAGATTTGAGATCAAATGAGAACACTGTTTTCAAGCAAGAAACTACATCTTCTTCGAGCAGGAAGGATACTGAGCATCCTGTAGAACCAAACCGCGCCCCTCAAGCAGAAGAAGACGAGGAAGTTGGATTATTCTCAAAGCTTATTTTCCAATCAAAAGTTGAGCAGTCCAGCCCTGAACAAGCCGCCAGTAGATTCCAGAGCTCCAAAAACAAAGACTATTCACGTCAACAAAGCCGTAAAGATGAAACGTTTGGCACTTCCGAGAAACCAGATATCTCTCATGTTGTCATGAGCGGAGCATTCGGGCGTCATGGAGTCTTTGTGCCAAAAGATAATCGAGCTGACCAAAAGACTAGAAAGCCTAGAAGTCAATCGCAAAGCGAAGCAGAAAGCGTACTGTCCCGCATAGTTTCCAAAGTGAAAGAAAACCTTGAACAAGGATCAATTCAAAAGAAGTCTCCTGCATGGCAAAAAGTGAGAACTGCAATTGATAAGGGTAACTTCCGAAACAGCGCCGAAAGAGAAGCTGAATATCATGATCAGCAATTTCCGAAGAAGTCTTATAAAGCTGAATGCCGTGCAAGAACTGTTGGCTGGAAAAAAGTAAGACGTGCTATCGACCAAGGCAAATTCCAAGAATTCATAAGATCTGAGCAAAATCGAGCAATCAAAATTGCAGAGTTCATGGCAAGAAGAAGACAACCTAGCAGTACATGCGTGGCTAGATCTATTGGATGGAGAAAAGTACGATGTGCCATCGATCAAGGAAAGTTCCGAAAATACATAAGATCAGAGCAAACTCGAGCGATCAAAATTGCACAGTTTATGGCAAGAAGAAGCCATCGTCGACCAGTTTGCCAAGCACGGTCTGTTGGTTGGAAAAAAGTACGACGCGCTATTGATCAAGGGAAATTTCGAGAATACATAAGATGGGAACAGATAAGACAAAGAAGAATTGCAGAGTTCATAGCAAAAAGAAGCTGTCGTCCACCCATTTGCAATGCGCGTTCTGTTGGATGGAGAAAAGTACGACATGCTATTGATCAAGGGAAATTTCGAGAATACATAAGATCGGAGGAGACTCGAATGATCAAAATTGCAGAGTTTATGGCAAGAAGATGCCATCGTCGACCAGTTTGCAATGCACGTTCTGTCGGCTGGAGAAAAGTACGGCGTGCTATTGACCAAGGGAAATTCCGAGAATACATGCGTTCGGAACAGATAAGACAAAGAAGAATTGCAGAGTTCATGTTTAGAAGAAGCCATCGTAGAACTGTGTGCCGTGCAAGATCTATTGGATGGATAAAAGTACGGCGTGCCATCAGCCAAGGCAAATTCAGAGAATACATAAAATCTGAACAAACTCAAGCGATCAAAATGGCAAAGTTCGTGGCAAGAAGAAGCAATCGTCGACCAGTTTGCAAAGCGCGTTCTGTCGGGTGGAGAAAAGTACGACGTGCTATTGACCAAGGCAATTTCCGAGAATACATGAGATCGGAACATATAAGACAAAGAAGAATTGCAGAGTTCATGTCAAAAAGAAGCCAACCTAGCAGTAAATGCCTGGCTAGATCTGTTGGATGGAGAAAAGTACGACGTGCTATTGATCATGGCAAATTCCGAGAATACAAAAGATTGGAACAGATAAGACAAAGAAGAATTGCAGAGTTCACGTTTAAAAGAAGCCATCGTAGACTTGTGTGCGGTGCACGATCTGTTGGGTGGATAAAATTGCGTCGTGCCATCAACCAAGGCAAATTCAGAGAATACATAAGATCGGAGGAAATTCGAATAATCAAAATGGCAGAGTTCATGGCAAGGGGAAGCCATCGTCGGCCAGTTTGCAATGCACGTTCTGTCGGCTGGAGAAAAGTACGGCGTGCTATTGACCAAGGGAAATTCCGGGAATACATGAGATCGGAACAGATAAGACAAAGAAGAATCGCAGAGTTCATAGCAAAAAGAAGCTGTCGTCCACCCATTTGCAATGCGCGTTCTGTTGGATGGAGAAAAGTACGACATGCTATTGATCAAGGGAAATTTCGAGAATACATAAGATCGGAGGAGACTCGAATGATCAAAATTGCAGAGTTTATGGCAAGAAGATGCCATCGTCGACCAGTTTGCAATGCACGTTCTGTCGGCTGGAGAAAAGTACGGTGTGCTATTGACCAAGGGAAATTCCGAGAATACATGCGTTCGGAACAGATAAGACAAAGAAGAATTGCAGAGTTCATGTCAAAAAGAAGCCAACCTAGCAGTAAATGCCTGGCTAGATCTGTTGGATGGAGAAAAGTACGACGTGCTATTGATCAGGGCAAATTCCGAGAATACATAAGATCGGAACAGATAAGACAAAGAAGAATTGCAGAGTTCACGTTTAAAAGAAGCCATCGTAGACTTGTGTGCGGTGCACGATCTGTTGGGTGGATAAAAGTGCGTCGTGCCATCAACCAAGGCAAATTCAGAAAATACATAAGATCGGAGGAAATTCGAATGATCAAAATGGCAGAGTTCATGGCAAGGAGAAGCCATCGTCGACCAGTTTGCAATGCACGTTCTGTCGGCTGGAAAAAAGTACGTCGTGCTATTGACCAAGGGAAATTCAGGGAATACATGAGATCGGAACAGATAAGACAAAGAAGAATCGCAGAGTTCGTGTTTAGAAGAAGCCATCGTAGAACTGTGTGCCGTGCACGATCTATTGGATGGATAAAAGTGCGTCGTGCCATCAACCAAGGCAAATTCAGAGAATACATAAGATCGGAGGAAATTCGAATGATCAAAATTGCAGAGTTTATGGCAAGAAGAAGCCATCGTCGACCAGTTTGCAATGCACGTTCTGTCGGCTGGAGAAAAGTACGGCGTGCTATTGACCAAGGGAAATTCCGAGAATACATGCGTTCGGAACAGATAAGACAAAGAAGAATTGCAGAGTTTATGTTTAGAGGAATCCATCGTAGAACTGTGTGCCGTGCAAGATCTATAGGGTGGATAAAAGTACGGCGTGCCATCAGCCAAGGCAAGTTCAGAAAATACATAAGATCGGAGGAAATTCGAATGATCAAAATGGCAGAGTTCATGGCAAGGAGAAGCCATCGTCGACCAGTTTGCAATGCACGTTCTGTCGGCTGGAAAAAAGTACGTCGTGCTATTGACCAAGGGAAATTCAGGGAATACATGAGATCGGAACAGATAAGACAGAGAAGAATCGCAGAGTTCGTGTTTAGAAGAAGCCATCGTAGAACTGTGTGCCGTGCACGATCTATTAGATGGATAAAAGTGCGTCGTGCCATCAACCAAGGCAAATTCAGAGAATACATAAGATCGGAGGAAATTCGAATGATCAAAATTGCAGAGTTTATGGCAAGAAGAAGCCATCGTCGACCAGTTTGCAATGCACGTTCTGTCGGCTGGAGAAAAGTACGGCGTGCTATTGACCAAGGGAAATTCCGAGAATACATGCGTTCGGAACAGATGAGACAAAGAAGAATTGCAGAGTTTATGTTTAGAGGAATCCATCGTAGAACTGTGTGCCGTGCAAGATCTATAGGGTGGATAAAAGTACGGCGTGCCATCAGCCAAGGCAAGTTCAGAGAATACATAAGATCGGAGGAAATTCGAATGATCAAAATGGCAGAGTTCATGGCAAGGAGAAGCCATCGTCGACCAGTTTGCAATGCACGTTCTGTCGGCTGGAAAAAAATACGTCGTGCTATTGACTATGGAAAATTCCGAGAATACATGAGATCGGAACAGATAAGACAAAGAAGAATTGCAGAGTTCATGTTTAGAAGAAGCCATCGTAGAACTGTGTGCCGTGCAAGATCTATTGGGTGGATAAAAGTACGGCGTGCCATCAGCCAAGGCAAATTCAGAGAATACATAAGATGGGAGGAAATTCGAATGATCAAAATTGCAGAGTTTATGGCAAGAAGAAGCCATCGTCGACAATTTTGCAATGCACGTTCTGTCGGCTGGATAAAAGTACGGCGTGCTATTGACCATGGAAAATTCCGAGAATACATGAGATCGGAACAGATAAGACAAAGAAGAATTGCAGAGTTCATGTTTAGAAGAAGCCATCGTAGAACTGGGTGCCGTGCAAGATCTATTGGGTGGATAAAAGTACGGCGTGCCATCAGCCAAGGCAAGTTCAGAGAATACATAAGATGGGAAGAAATTCGAATGATTAAAATTGCAGAGTTTATGGCAAGAAGAAGCCATCGTCGACCAGTTTGCAATGCACGTTCTGTCGGCTGGAGAAAAGTACGGCGTGCTATTGACCAAGGGAAATTCCGAGAATACATGCGTTCGGAACAGATAAGACAAAGAAGAATTGCAGAGTTCATGTTTAGAAGAAGCCATCGTAGAACTGTGTGCCGTGCAAGAGCCATTGGGTGGATAAAAGTGCGTCGTGCCATCAACCAAGGCAAATTCAGAGAATACATAAAATCTAAACAAACTCGAGCAATAAAAATTGCAGAGTTCATGGCGAAAGGAAGCCATCGTAGAACTGTGTGCCGTGCAAGATCTATCGGGTGGATAAAAGTACGGCGTGCCATCATCCAAGGCAAATTCCGAGAATACATACAATCTGAACAAACTCGAGCGATCAAAATTGCAAAGTTCACGGCAAAAGGAAGCCATCGTCGTCCTGTTTGCAAAGCGGTTTCTGTTGGCTGGAGAAACGTGCGCCGTGCTATTGATCAAGGGAAATTTCGGGAGTACATTCCATTGGAGCAAATTCAATCAAAGAAGATTGCGGAGTTCATGACAAGAAGAAGCCAACGTAGCATCGCATGCCGTGCTAGATCTGTTGGATGGAGAAAAGTAAGACGTGCGATCGATCAAGGCAAATTCCGAGAATACATAAGATCGGAGGAAATTCGAATGATCAAAATTGCAGAGTTCATCGCAAGAAGAATCCATCTTAGACCTGTTTCTAAAGCGCGTTCAGTTGGGTGGAGAAAAGTGCGGCGTGCTATTGACCAAGGCAAATTCCGAGAATACATCAGATCAGAGCAAATAAGTGCACTGAGGACTGCAGAATGTATGGCAAGAATAGGCAATCGTCGACCTGTTTCCCAAGCACGTTCTGTTGGGTGGAGAAAAGTACGACGTGCCATCAACCATGGCAAATTCCGAGAGTACTCGAGGGCAGTAAAAGCTGCAAATCTCATGAGGAATGGAAAGGATTGGAATACAGTTTGTAGATCACGGTCTGCTGGTTGGAGAAAAGTGCACCGAGCTATTGTCAAAGGGATGTTCAGGGAGTACAATAGAAAAGAGAAGCTACGAACGGCAAAAATCTCTGAGTTTATAGCAAAGAAAAGCTACAAAGTGCGATCGGTCGGATGGAAGAAGGTCCGTCGAGCTATTGATGAGGGGAAGTTCAAGAAGTATTCCAGGAGCCAAGACTCGGCAGTTAAAGCAGCAGAAGCAGGAGAAGAAGCAGAAAATGGTATGTTCTCACGTTTCTTGTCCAAAGTTAACGAAGCTCGAGATGCACAACAGTCATCAGGTTCCCATGTCTCAAAATCGAAAAAAGCGGAGGAACCTTCTTTGTCTTCAATGTTTGGACGTTTCAAGACTTCGTTCTTTAATAGTTCCCCAGATGAGAAACAAAAGACAGTGGCAAAGCCTGTGGCAAAACAAGAACGTAACAAGAACTCTCCAAGAGGAGAAAGAAAGAAGAAGAAACCTATCAAAACGCAAACAACATATAAGACCTACGGTAGTTTTGGAACGTTTGAGATTCGACAGGACGCCATAGACGAGCTTGTATCAACGACTGAAAAACTTGTAGACAATATTGACGATATGAACGCCAAAAAGACACGGCATCAAAAGCATCCGAAAGTCGGATCTGGGAAACGGACCACATTAAGGGCCTATGTTGAGGAAAATTCCACCCCCAGAAGACTAGATAGAAGATTGCCCGGTAAAGCGCGCTTTATTTGGGCTGTTAAAAAAGTCATCATTGCCAGACGAATAACGGACCAGAGAGAGCCAAGACAAATAAGCTTTGCCCAACAACAGCGAGGAAAAGCGAGGTTTGTTTTGGCTGTCAAGGCTGTGATGAGACTAAACAGAGCGAAGGTACTCACGGAAAAATGGCAGGGACGTGGGAAAGATCGATTTACCAGGGCCGTTAAAACAGTAATACGGCTGAATAGGGCAAACAAACTTTGTCAGAAAAAGCAACGTGGGAAAGAACGATTTATCAGGGCTGTGAAGACAGTGATACGGCTAAATAGAGTGAACATGCTTGGCCAGAAAAAGCAACATGGAAAGGAACGATTTATCATGGCCGTTAAAACAGTCATACGGCTTAATAGAGCAAAAAAACTTTGTCAGAAAAAGCAACGCGGAAAAGAACGATTCATCAAGGCGGTAAGGACAGTAATACGGCTGAATAGGGCGAAGAGGCTTTATCAGAAAAAGCAGCACGGGAAAGAAAGATTTGTCAAGGCGGTGAGGACAGTAATACGACTGAACAGAGGAAGACAAAGGATCCAAAATATACGCGGCAAAGCAAGGTTCATCAAAGCTGTGCGAACTGTAATCAGAATCAACCGTGCAACAGAGCAAAAACTCAAGCAGCAGAAGATCCTCAATCAGCCTGGAAAGCGTCGATTCATTCGTGCAGTGAAATCGGTCATACAGTCAAACCGTGTTACAAGTAGAACTGACAAACGAGGGACCCAGCAGCGGAGATTACAACGGGGCTTAGACAAAAAGCCTACAGTTAGGTGGTTAGACAAGTCCTCAAAAGGTGTGCCTCGATGGATGTTTGAGTCGCCTTTGGAAGGTTTAAGCGAGGAAGTTCTTATTGCAATAGCAAAAGAGGACGCCAAGAAGGCCCAGACAATGATAGAAAGGAGGGGACCTTATCAGAAAGCCTTCGAGGCAAAACAGAAACGACTTCAACAGCGTGGCACAATGATGCCTCCTAAAACCACAAAGGACCCCCCTCGATGGGTGACAGAATCACCTCTTGAAGGACTTAGCGAGGAAGCGCTATTCGCAGTAGTAGAGGAGGATACGAAAAAAGCGTTTGCTATTGTCGACCGAAAAGGTCCCTACCAGAGAGCTTTTGAGGCTAAGGAAGAGGAGCGCAAGCGGATCGCCGAGAAGAGGAAACAAGTTCTGCAACAACTTATTGCTGAGGAGAAGGCTGTCCAGGAGTCTCCGCCTGACGTCTGGTCTGTGCGAATGGCGCGAATACGTCAGAAGATAAAGGAAACAGAGATACAAGCGCCTGCTTCACAGAGAGGGAAATTAGCGAAGCAGCCAAGCGTTAGTCTGGGTGAGATAGGCACTGGCAAAGCAACGTTTCAATTGGCTGCAAAAGCTGTCATTAGTAGTGAGCAAGCTACGAAAAGGCAGCAAATACAACCGAGAAAGGTAGCAGAAGTAGTACAGGTGGTGAGGTCGGAGGTAAAACCATCTGAGACACATGTGCCTGAAATAGAACAACAAGCCCCAAGACAGAAGACATCTACTCTCTCGGCAAGTGTGGTAACTCAAGTGCCTCCAGGGAGTATGAAACCTAAGGCAAATGACGAAGAAAAAAGTCAGAAACAGTTAAGAGCTAAAGAATTGCCTGACACAGAGCGAAGCGACAAGGAAGAGCACTCTACAGCAGCGCATTCAAGGCAAGCCCCGGCGCTTCCAGCACGCCAGGATTCCGAACCTGATATTTGGTCAGCCAGGATGAACCGCATTGGTCAACTCTCAAAAGTCTCTGGGAACAAGCAGAGAGCTAAGTCATCAAGCTCTGCAAAAGGAATAGATGAACGTAGAACTAAAGAGGTTAGAGGAGCTGAGAAAGCAACGAACTCAAATACTGTCGACTCAGCAAAAAGTGGAGGCCGAGAGGTTGGCATGGATGGTAAAGGACGAAAAACAGAGAACATGAAATCGGGGCCAAAGGAAGAGAAGCACTCAAAACCCGAAAAAAAGATAGAATCAAGTCCAGCTGTTGCAGATAAACGTGAATCTCGGAAGGAACAGGAACAAGACATCACGGCAAATGAGCCAAGAACAGTTAGTCAAAGTTCACTGGAACAGACTAAGACATCTACCCTGCCTTCGAATACTGCAAAAAGGGGGTCGACAGAAGAAACGAAAGATCGAGGGGCAGAGAGAAGTGCGGCTGGTACATCGCCACACAGTAAGGAGGAGACGTCTGAAACTGTTGCTTCTTTCATCAAATGGGGAAAGTCGTGGTTTTCTTGATATTATGGGACCAGACTTTCAAGCGATTTTTTGACTGAAATATTTCTGAGAGGACAGGATAAAAACACTTTTTGGATAAGCTGCTTAGTCCATCTGATCTGGACTATAACATTTAACCCAAGATCGGGAGTGAACACAAGCCATATGGACACAAGCTAAGTGAACACAAGCTGAGTGAATACAAGATGAATGAACACAAGCTAAGTGAACACAAGCTGAATAAACACAGACTAAGTGAACACAAGCTGAATGAACACAAAATAAGTAAATACAAGCTAAGTGAACGCAAGCTTAATGAACGAAATGGAACTGGCTTCAAAGGTCTTGGGTGGGATAACTACATATTAGCCCTTCTCGTGCTCACTCTTTATTGTACTTGTTATGAATGTGCTAGCCAGTGATATCATTTAAGAAGGAGCTTTTTACTTGCATATAACATAAATGGCACACTTAAGGGGTAAAAAAGTTGGTAAGATGTATTAGTATTTTATTATCTTGCTTGTAGTTATTATTGGCAAGCATTTTGTGTATATCGCAGTAACTATACCCGGTTCAAAATTGAGGAGCACTTAATACTGGCTTCAACGAGGGGTTTGTATATATGCATCAATATAAACCTAATATTTCTCTAATACCTATAACTTTGGCAGATAGAGTCTCAAGTATAAGTAACTGAGGCAAAGTTAGAGACATGCAAGTTATTCAAAATCTAAATAAGATTAAGAAAATTATTATTATCATAGTGCTATGGCTTCTTGCTTGTTCTTGTATTGACTCCAACGATAACAGACAAGAAGCCATTGGATGGATTTATTCACCAGACTGACTTGTAACTTTGTAAAATAAAAACAGATTAAGCCGATTTTTTCTCTCTTTGTCTTTCCTATGGATAAAATTTTAACCCCTAACCAACAATATGACACTTGACTTTTTATTCATCATCTTTATTGAAGAACAATGTTATACATGCTGGATGTTCATGTTAGTACTGTCTCTCTAGCTTTCTTACTAATCGTGATTCTCGATGTATAACAGGATTTTATTCCCATCGAGATCCCTAAACTGAACGGCAGCTTTGGCCTGAATGTTACGGTAAGCGGTTTTACACTCGACACTAAGCGCGCGCATTTTTCCTTTTGATTTGATCAGGCAACTAGCTCAAAACACCCTAGAAACAAATGTTTTATTCGCGGAAGGATAATCAAGAAAAAATTTTCCAAGAGTTTTAGATTACCTGAGATTTAGACAAAAAGGAGGTTTTTAAAGTGCTATGAATTTAATAAATCACTTTTTCCATTTACAATCGCGTGAGCGATGGCTGGGAACAATTGTGATTGATTAAATGTGCTACCAGGATCGGCATACGGGTGATTTCAAAGAGTACCATGGCTTTCTAAATCTGATAAAATAATAAAGCCGTCATGAATTGATGAGACCCTTTTCCAGTTAAGCAAATATTTGAACAAAATTCATAACCATAAGTAAATTTTCTTGAGAATTTTGTGTTTGCTATGAATAATGAATCTTTCCCTTTCACCTGTTCATATTTAGAAGAAGCTCAGTTCTCCGATTATTTCTTTAGTTTGAGTGTATCTTGTCTAGTTGCGACAATAACGCTATAAATTGTGCTTGTATGACAAGGTGAACACTTTCTTGTCGTTTTTTCTTGCGAATCTTTTCATTTTTTCAGTCCCTTTTTTTCAATAGCAATATTTATATTTTTGTCGTAAAATTACTTTCAATAGGAATTTCTGTTGTTAGGAAAGGACTTATTGTTGTGGTAAATGTATGTTATTGGCTTGTCGCAAGCGAAAACAAAATCCTATTTCTTCGCCTGTTTCAGGAGTTTAAGCAAGCCAAGCAGCTGTTTGGTGTTCTTAGGTGTTTTATTATTCATGACCTAGAAGCTAGACTGAAAAACATTCAACCAAATTCAAAACCTTATCCGATAGACCGATACCTTTAGAGATACCAAATTTAGATTACGAGCAAGAAAGATCAGACAAAATTTCAGTCGGAAAGTATCAATACTTTTTGTACTTAAGCGAGACTCGCAAACTTCAAAAGCATAGATATATTTGTTGAATTGAATAGGATCAAAACTTCCAATATGGCAAATAAAAAACACCTAAACTTATAAAATCTTACAAAGGGATTTGAATTTTCAATTTACCACCTAATTTCTTTAGTCTCCACAATCAAAGACATTTGGGTCATAAATTTGTTAGGGCGCACTCCAAGGTGTGTGTATCTCTCGTGTTCGTGTACCTCGTCTTGACGGATCGAGATCCAACGGTTTATAGAACTTTTTCTAACGTACAGTTTTTCAGTTACTAAGATTATTGCGCAAAGATTGTGCAAACATCGACTTTTCCTCAATTGTCAACTCACAGTGACACAATGTAAACTTCCAATAAGCACAAACTTATTACGAACACCCTGTTCTGCCCATATCCCGAAACTCAATCAGCCGACTTTTCTTTTATGAATAGAAGTTAAAATTAGAAGTTGTCATCTTATAAGCTTCCCATTTCAATTTAAAAAGTGACAAAGGCTCCATTATGTCTGCTCGATTACAAAATGAAATTTGAGAACAATAAATATGGAGGCATTTATGTTGGTCTTGTTTTGTGGGAGTATCGTTTGTAGAAGAGCCTGCCCAGCAGATTGGTGCTAATTACGAGATTTTATCACGGCCATGAAACTTTGTCAGCAGTTAAGTCAGCAAAACGCAAATAGTCACCTAATATCCGGAAAAACGTTGTTTTTTGGTTATTACTTCCAACTTAGATCAACATAGACGTTTTAAACTCTGAAACCAACAAAACTACTTTCATCAAGTAAAGATGTGCTCTTAAAGTTAAAACCTCTGTATGATATTTTTTATGTTGCGTTATTGAATAAACTGGGCCAAATTAAACTTCTTTCACTTTCTGGATTAAATAATTAAAAGTCTAGAATCTAAAACCGAGAATCTAAAACCCTTAAGGTAATGCAGAACTCGTTGCCAAAAGTCATCTCAATATTAACCCACGGAAACACTTTCCCCTATTTCTAGATCAACCGCGCGTTTAGTACCCACAAATAGTCGGGTGCATCGTTTTTGGTACCTTTCACAGCACATAGCTAACTTGAACTGTGCTTTACTGCTTCTTTCTCACAGTATCATTAGTACCAAAACGATGCACTGTCTATAAAGCTCGTACCATCTAATTTTACCTACTTTCTGTGCAATTTGATCTAATATTACGTTGTTTTCTGTCCCAGGGAGGGCATGATCTTGGAGGAATCTTCGTCAAGTCGCTTCTTCCAGGAGGAGCAGCTGAGGCATCTGGGAAAATCAAAGTTGGTGAGTTGAAGTTTTCATCAGTAATAGCTAGTGTTACCAAAAGACATCTTTAATTATATGATCGTTCTATGGTTCTATGATCTATATATGGTGGAATGTTAAGATACTTAGATTAAAAACGCAATTGGATGTTGTACCTCCAATTTAAATCATAGGTGATTCGCGGAGATTCTAGCGTATCCACTCTATATGATGCAGATAGAAGCTTTTTTTTTAAACACCGAGGCATTGCTATCACATATGCTTCTGACACTACTATGTTCGTACGATACTGGTACTACCGGTCTGAAGGACCTTAATGGACGTCTGTCATAACAATGCGGTTTTTAATCTATGCGAGAGACGCTATAGCGATATGGTTCGAGTTCCAAACTGCAATTTCCGGCCCTTATCCTGGAGGGCAGCAAAGTCTCTAACACCGTGCGCGCTTACCAGAACATCCTCAATTTGGGGATTATTTTTATATAAAAAGAAACGGAAGGAAATAATCAAACATTGAAATCGGGTTAGACCAGGTTTCTGCTATTGGCAACTGATTCATCCTTAATGAGTTTGACGATTTGTTTTACAGTTTTGTTATCACATTTGCTGAAGGACAATCTCCAATTTTTTACAAATATATTGGGCCCCGAAACATTTTTCACCAAAAAAAAACGTAATATCACGTACTATATTCTAAAAGTAACAAAAAAAAATTTTGTCCTCTAAATTTTTCGAGATCTGTTTTTATAGTCTAGATTTGAATCTGGACAGGGTGCTTAATGTTGTTTTTGACTTGCGACACAAATTTGCGTGCCAAAACCTCAGAATCCCCATATATTTATCGAAATCAAGCAAATAAGAAGATCGAGGTGAATGTTAAGATTAAAGCTGATGTTGTGAATTATTGATGTGATCAACAAAATGCAAATGCTACAACCAGGACTCCAAAACTCTTCCGTACTTCGGGCTGAAATAAAAGGATTGTTTTTATTACCCTCAGGGTGCATTTTCACGGTGCTTAATATTTCCGGATCTTTTTAATTTTTATTTCTATTTTTCCTATCTTCATCATTTAATTTCAAAGAACTTTCCTCCACTTTTGTCTCGGTTCTACAAAAGAAATGGAAGCTTTTATCCCATCTTACAATAGGAAAATTAAACGAATTATGGATAAACAATCTCCAAAATGCGGTCAATTTTTCAGCTTTTGACTGCTGCTCGGTCGTTAAAATACTAAATTGGACACCTTTCCTAGATGAAAATTCAGCGGGCTCCTTCATATCTTAGATAACAGTGATGGGATATTTGTAAAGTCAGAACAACAACACGGGGAAAATCTATTGAATTGCGGACATGGCCTCATCTAGTTTTGAATGTTGATAGTAATTATTTAAGGCATATGTTTTTCTTCTTGTTTTCATCACCATAGTTATAACCAAATCACAACCATAACATGCATTTTGAAAATGCTTTATTCAAACTGTTCTCACAGTGGTGATTCTTAGTTCAGAGCAGAATAACCGATCAGCTAAGCTAAAAGCTCTTAACGCGTGAATGTGTTTTGCGCATTACGAAACTACTCAATGTTTTAGACTGCAATTACCTAAAGCCAAATCCTAGCTCGTACAATATGATAATAGAACAGACTAGACTGTAATCTACAGCTATCCCTACCATTTTTAGAGCGCTTTAATGGATTTTTAAGCGAGTGTAGCTAAAAAAAGAAAGCGCCTGCAAATTGTTTTTCAGTTGTTAAATTTTCGTTGTCCTCGATCACCAAAAAAACACACATGAACATCCAGATATTGATGAAAAATTTCTTAGTTGTTCTTGCGTTTACTTACTGTTTTGCTTAACATAGTTCCCCACAAATCCAGCACCTATTCACTAATACAAAGGTTGAAGGTTTCCGTTTTTTTTCGTCGCTTCCATAAACCACATCTGTGGTCGACCTTCCTGGAATTCACATCTACACCGCTACTCAAGCTAGGGCGAGGGGTTATTTTTCCCCTTCTTAACTTGAGGTGGTATTTTCCTATCGGTGCTGGACTCGAGTGAGATTTTCCCTTTCTGCGTTCCTGAGCGAATGCGTATGTGGTCACGACCCCAAAGATTGTAAATAATATGATTACGGAATGCGTATGAATACATCAGGTGCGCCGACCAATCAGAGTAGAGCTGCTTCTAATTGCGATAAGCGTGTGACTATGGGTGGAACTATGTTTTGGCGGCGCGTACACTAATGCTGGACTCAAAGTGATTCGCAGCTTTTGTACTGTTACGAATACATCTCATACTAGCTCCGTGATTAATCACACCTAAACTCAAAACGACTGATTCCCATTCTTAATTAAACTCTCGTTCTTTTTAATTTCACATTTCACACACCTTTTTGGATTTCCACCTGTCTCATACGCCAAAAAATAAGGAACGCGTTGTTATATTTTCCCTGACCAAAGTACTATTAAACTATTGTGTTGTTTTTTTTTTTCTTCAATTCAATTGCATAGTATTGACACCCATCAAGATCCGGAAGTTATTAACAATGTCTACTTATGCCTTTTCATCCGTCATACTCTTCAATAACCATCTAGTGGTATTTGCGAAATCATTCTTTATGTGCTTTGATACTCATTAGCGAATACTATTACCTTAGGAAAGCTTAGATTTCCATCCCTCGTTCAATTCAATAACCATCTAGTGGAATCATTCTTTGTATGCTAAGCTAGATGTTGCCCGACTGCAATTACCAATGCCAAATACACTCTTTTTTTATAAGAACGTCTAACTTTCAGTTGAGGCTGGGCCTTTATTTTTTGTGCATTTTAAGGCTGAATATGTTCTTAACGATGTTCTTAAATTTTAGTGTATATAAGAATATAATACCCAATGAATTATTAGGAGGAGGATTTTCTACTATTGATCAATAGCAATAATAAGGTTTTTACTATGGGCACAATTTGATTCTGCATTTTAAAACGCATCAGGACTAAAAAAGAAATTTTCTTCTGCTATCTGAGCCTTGGCTTGTTCTTAGCATATTCTTAAAATTTTGTGAAATCTCAGGCTGGACTTTCTTATAAAAAAGTTCTTATAAAAATAAAAGAGTGTGCTATTACTTATGAAAGCTTAAATTTCCATCCCTCGTTCCATCCAATAACTATCTAGTGGTATTTGCGAAATCGTCTATTGCATTTAGTTACCTGTCTGGAAAACCTTTTACTAGGCAAACATTTGTTTATCTATCATACCATTCAATGACCATCTAGTGGCATTTGCAAAATTATCTTTATTATACTTGGCTACCTGTCAGGGAAAACTAATTACTTGGCGATTGTTCTAATCACGCCCCTTTAAACTCCAAGTATAGATAGATGATCCATAATATGAACAATAACTAATTAGACTCATCGTGTTTCTCTGTTCCATCATCTATTTTTTATTATTTGCGACTCATCTTTATTGTTCTAAGCTGCCCATCCATCGGGGAAAAGTAATAACTTGGCAATTTTAGATTGTTCTCCCGCGGGTATTTTCATGAAGAAGCCACGTCATCCGACGAAATGCATCCATCGTGGCGAACGCATTCCCACTGCGACCAAACCGACCAATCATATTCAGTTGATATATTAAGTGGACCTTTACGTGAAAGAACGACAGAAAAAAAATATGAATTCTTAATCGATTTTTTTTACATTCTTTCATTTAAACATTTTACGATTTGCATGGAGTCTCCTCCTGCTAATATCAGGTACGTCCCGTGGATCTTAAATATTTCCTTAGTTTTAGGGCCGATGGAAGCTACAATTGCCAGAGACTGCTTGCTAAGCCGAGCGATTAAAAATAGCACGCACATCTTGAAAATCTCTAAACGCCATTTTTGAATTCCAGATAAAAGCGTTGACAGTTTTCTCTGACCGATGATCTAGGGGTCGATTAGATGGAAATCTTCATTTTTCCTTCTTTCGCCATATTTTAATTCACGATAAAGGGTCCTTCCGATAACAAGACTGTTGGCCAACGTATGCAAATCAAATTCAAAGGAATATTAAGAAATTAAGAAAAAAAGATGTTAGCATTAATCTCGAATGAATATATTTCCTTTATATTTACTGAGTTTGCATAAAGCGAACGAATGAATATATTTCCTTTATATTTACTGAGTTTGCATAAAGCGAACGAATGAAACACCACCATTTGTCATTTCTATGATAAATATACACACTAGGGGCTCTCAACGTGCAAATTGCTCTGTCAATATTTATTGAATGGAGGCGTCTTGTCTAATGAATACTTTTAAAATGATTAGTGTGTGATAACATTATCTGTTGGTCAATTGAATGGATCTCATTGTGTAATTATCGGCTCTCTGTACGCTACAGGCAACCAAAAGTCTAGGTGCCTAATAGAAAACCTGCCACCGCAATGCTCAGCGCGATCGTACCAAAAGGGGCTGCGTAACGAGTTTTCCGTGGGCCACGGTTAACTCAACAATCGGCCTTAAGACCAGAGTCGAGTTTAAAAAGAAAAAATACACTTGGATCTTTATGGTTATCATCGCTATTCGCTTGACACCCTTATATTTTAAGCTGACCACAGTGCAAACGGCGATGAGATGTTGAAAACCGAAAGGTGCTTAGGGCATGCATAATTCATAAAGTTCAATGATGCTTACATGCTTACATCAATGCTTTCTTGAATTCCGTAGATATAGAGTGAGATCAATGGCATCTTTTCGTAGAACTGCAATTTACCTTTCTACAACCCTTGCGCGGAATCTCGCTTTCTGATTGGTTGTGAGCTATAGTAAATCAGAGGACATTCCACGGGATTCGTCATTTACACAATCCTTGCAGGTTCACTTAAAGCAAAAGAGAAGGAAAACCTTGATTCAAATTCGAGAAATTTGGTTCTCAATCTTTTCTAGTAAATGTATTTTGCATCCTTAAAAAAGGACACTAAGACTGCAGGGTTTTGAAGCTAAAGTTTTCAATTTTCGTTTATCTGCGCGCGCTGTAAACACCGTTTGCGAGCGGGCGCTGTTTTGATTTTGCAAAATATTGTTTTCGTTGTTTTTGTTGTAAAAAAAAACAATTTTCCTATAGTTTTCCGTGGTATGTACTCTTATAAACCACTTTATTCGTTTCCTCATGATCAAAATTTACTGCTACGTGCCTCGTGACTCATGAGGCGACGAATATCGTGGTGTACCACGGAAAACTATGGGAAATTTGTTAAATTGTCATTTGCCATTTGTGCGATTATAAGATAATATTAGAGGAAACATTGAGTGAATCCAGGACCAAAAACTCCATGCACAGAAAAGATGCGCAGCTAATGTTGCAGCCTCATTAAAAGTCTGTATAAATCAGCTATCAAACTTCTGTGGTGGGGGCGGGACAAAACAGCTATTTTCTGATGATGTCTGCTCCCTGACTTTCAAACTCAATCAGCTAGACAGATGCAGTGCATTTTAATGTAACATCGAGTGTTTAGGCTTGGATAAAAACGTAATTATCTTCCAGTCTCAGACATTTTGGCTGTTTAAGAAATGATTAAGTACATTAGGCTTGTGATTAGGTAATGCTTAGTGAGATACCGCTTTGTGTGATTGCAGGTGATCGTATTACTGAAATCAACAGCGTCAGCATGGAGGGTCTAAACCGAAAACAGGTACAGGTCTGAGAGGGGTGGAGGGGCTAGGTAGACTTAGGGGTAGAGTAGTTTGGAGGTGAAAAGTGTCGGTGTGGAGGGACAGTCGAATACAGGTGCAGGTCTGAGAGGGGTAGGGAGGGGCTACGTAGACTTAGGGGGCGGTTAGTGTGGAGGTGAACAGTGTCAGTGTGGAGGGACAGAGTCGAATACAGGTGCAGGCCTAAAAGGGGTAGGGAGGGGCTACGTAGACTTAGGGGGCGGGTAGTGTGGAGGTGAACAGTGTCAGTGTGGAGGGACAGAGTCGAATACAGGTGCAAGGTTTGAAGAGGGTGGGGGTTGTTAAGACTTGGAGGGGAGGGCGGATTGGAGGTAGACAGCGTCAGTGTGGAGGGACTGTCGAAAGCATTAAAAACTACTGATACATTTTTTCGGGCTTGAACATTCTGCAATCTTTCACCAAACTCTCGCTACAGTAGCCACGAGTAATAGTGATGAACCCTGAAGGATGTAATCATACTCTCCCCAGGCCGTAGAACTGTTGCGCCGCTCTGCTGCCACAGCCACCCTGATGATCGAAAGGTTCCGCCAGCCTCAATCAGATGCACCGCCGCCTGTGGAGGACGTTGACCAACTTCTAAGAACATCGGTACGTGCTGGTTTGAAATTACCATCGCCGCTATCATTAAAGTACTATCATCATAATCACTACTCCCTCGAACACCACGACCATCATTATCATAATCAGCATTGCTATTGTCATCAACATCTCAGCAACAATTTCATTGTCGCCATCATCATAATCATTGTATCATCGCAACTATTATCATAATCAGCAACCTTACCAACGTCATAAAGATCTCTATTATCATCATAACTATTATTATCATAAACAGCGTCATTTTAACTTACCGTTTCAAGGCCGTATTTATTTGCTTAATGTTTACATTTTTTTAAATTTCTAGCCAAACTGCATCTACATCGAGTTGCAAAAAGTGAACAACAGCTTCGGGTTTAGTGTTGTCGTAAGTGGTTGGTCGTTTTTTCGTTTCCATAGTCGTAGCCACCCAAGCCCCTAAGCTAAGCCTAAGCACAATAAAGCTCGGGCATTGTGATAATTATGTGATAATTTCTGATAAATCTGTGTTTGCTGCGTAAGTCTCTGTAAGGGAGTGTTCATTAAATAGCTTGAGGGGAGAGGGATGCTGCGAACTTTTGGACCGCTCATAGGGGAGACTCCTGAGACAGGCATAGACCACGTACCCCCCCCCCCCCACCCCCCCCCCCCCCCCCCCCCCACACACACACACACACACAAACACGCAGTGTCTGGTATTTTTTAGATTTTTCCCCTTTTTGATAATTTTCTTGTCTTCAGGGGGGTCCGGATTTCGGCGGGATCTTCGTCAAGACTATTAACCCTAACGGAGCAGCAGCGATGGACGGGAGACTCGGTATCGGTGACAGGATAGTCGCGGTGAACAACACCAACCTGACCAGAGCCATCAGACAAGAGGCAAGCAGCTTTAGCTCAACTCGGATCATCTTTATCATCATAATCATCATCACCACCACCAGTATCATCATAATCATCATCATCATTATAACCATCACCACTACCACCAACATCATCATAATCATCACCACTACTACCACCATCATAACCATCATCATCATCATCATCATTTTCACCATCACCACTACCACCACCACCACCATCACCATTACCACCACCATCATCATAATTATCACCATCACTATCACCACCACCATCATCATAATCATCACCACCACTACCACCACCACCATTATCATAATCATCACCACTACCACCACCATCGCCATTACCACCACCATCATCATAATTATCACCATCACTATCACCACCACCATCATCATAATCATCACCACCACTACCAGCACCAACATCATCATTATCATCACCACTACCACCACCATCACGATTACCACCACAATCATCATCACCATCACCATCACTATAACCACCATCATTATAATCATCATCACCACCACCATCACCATTACCACACTACATCATAATTATCACCATCACTATCACCACCACCATCATCACCATCACTATCACCACCACCACCATCATAATCATCACCACCACCATCATCATCATAATCATCACTACTACCACCACCATCACCATTACCATTACCACAACCATCATCATCACCATTACCATGATCATTACCACCACCATCATCATAATAATAATCATTATGATAGCGACCTCGTTCCGGAAAATAAATTATTGGCCGCGCGCATTTTTTTGAAACCATACAAACCCGGTATCAAGTTAATCGTTTTATGATAAAAGAAACTCTTTAGCATTAATTATCATTTAAAGTTATCTACCGAGTCGTTATCTCAATGTATAATTTTTGTCACTATTATGGTAAACATCATCCCTCTATTCCATTTCACAATATGATTTTCAGTGTGTTTCTCTACGTCGACACCATCATCATCATTCAAAAGCCTTTCGTCTTTCGCTCTGAAAAGGGCTAACGCTCGAAATTTCAGCTCAACTACTCTTTTCACAGAGGAGTACAACATACTTTTTCAACCTTGTGTTGATTTATAACAACATCATTATAACGATCGTGACTGTTGTTACCACAACCAATGTCCCCCCTACGCCACCCTTGTTAGCCGTCAACGCCATGTAAGACCCTATACTTGGTCTCTGTCCTCAGGCCGTGGACGCCTTACGCAGTTCGCCGCATATTGCACAACTCGTAGTCGAGAAAGGTGCACCTGAAGACCACATCAACGCACAGCCCAACACCATGGATACCATGCCTCAGCAGATAGGCTCCGTGCAGTACACAGGTAGACCACCACAGTACACTGGTAGACCACCACACAAGTATACTTCTACACAATAAACATATATGAATAGAATCAAAAAGCCCAAACTGTCGCGATCTCGTACCAGAACAATGAATACAATACTCCAAAAACTGGAAATCGACTCTGACAGAAGGCAGAAGGCAGAAGACAGAAGGCAGAGTCGATTTCCAGTTTTTGGAGTATTCTACACAATACACAGGTATACCACCATAGTACACAGAAAGGCGACCACACAAGTATACTACTACACAGTACACAGGTAGACCACTATACAATCTAAAGATCCAGTGTTTTGCTTTTTCGCCTGATAATGTAGTCGTGTTGCCTTTCGTCCAATGGCTGCATGGGGCTAGACCATAGTGGCATGCTGTATTACATGACGGAAAAAACATGACGTGACGCTTCCAATAAGCCCATTTCACATCGAATAAGGCGGAGAATTTCTCTGAGTACTTAGTAACTCATAGCAAACAAAATTTCAAGTGCGACTTTTTTTTTATTGATGCGACTAATTTGATTGTTATTTGTGTTTTGAAAATCTGTCCGTAATTCAAGAAACCTATAGCCATTGTAAGAAAGTGTGTCTTCTCTCTCTATCTGGAATTGCGCGTTTTCCAGGTTTTTCCGTCATATCATGCTGTATTTAGTAATCACCGTATTACTTATCAGATTACAGCGCGGAAGAGCAGCCATTTGAGGTCCATCTAATCAAAGGTCCACAGGGACTCGGCATGAGTTTGACTGGAGGCGAGTCGGGAGGTAAGCTTTCGCAGGTCAAAGCTTATTATCATATGATCACATGACGATATTACCATTCTATTTCCCCCCTCCTCCCCCCTCATGCTTTGGTTCTCCTCCCCTTATCCGCCCTCATGCTTTGGTTGTTCTCCCGTCCCCTCCCCCCTCGCCCCAGTAATGCTTATTCTTGTTTGACTCCATGCACTGGTTGCCTAGGCCCTATCTACATCAAGCGCTTAGTTCCCGGAGGCTCGGCCGCTCTGTGTGGCCAGCTACAAGTAAATGACGTCATCCTACAAGTGAACGGGAAAAGTCTCGATCGCCTGACCTACAGGGTGAGTAGGCCTCAATCCGGGCTAGTACGTCATTTAATAAATGCCTTATTCTAGGCCTACATGAAGTACTGCCCTATCCGGATGTAAGAAGTCTATTTTATACTTGATAAAAGAAGTCTATTTTGATTTTGATGCAAGAAATTAACAGGGTATCATATCTTTTCCATATTACAAAATAAGATTAACTTATCAAATCAAATCCGCACTGTGGTTACGGCATCAACTGAGTCAAGAAAATTTTAGGCACCGTTCCCAAGTATCCGGAGGTTTTTGAAATCGATAGTTTTTTCTCCTTACATATAAGAAGAACCCCGACTTTGGAAACCATATTGATAAAGCTTTGTTTTCGGTATCTGAAAACATCAGTTTGGTTAACGTTTAGATAGAAACGTTAACGAAGAGAAAATCCTCCGCTTTCACATATCTCCGGCCATGGTGACGAGGTCTTTAGTCAAACGTGCGGCGTTTGTTTCGGGGCAGCGTGTTTAGCTTGCAAAGGTTTATCTCATTTGTCTTCCTTGATCTTCTTAAAAAGCAGTAAGTAATTTCTGTTATCTATTTGAATCAACAGGAAGCTTTATCAATTCTACGCAACTGTCCACCGGAAGTAAGACTGTTGGTCAAGAGATCCAGGGGTTCATCCTACCCTCCGTATCCGGGCTATCGAGGAAGTACGGCCAGCAGCTACGCCGGAAGTTACGCAGGCAGTTATGGCAGTATGTCTAGCCTATCATAAGGCAGCTTCAAGCCACTACACGAAGTCACAACATCCGGTAGATGGGACGCCTGTGGTTTCTTCACACAGGGTCCCCATTGTATTCAAAGAGGAAAGGTGAATTTCATAATCATGCCCAGGAGATGATGATAGATACGTTTTTGTAAGAGAATTTTATGCCTGATCAACTTGTATTTATAACGCAGAGAGAATTGTCGTTATTTCTCTGATCGGGGGACCGGTTATTGTTTGGAACAATGAGGTTCTTCACATCTAACCGAGATTTCTCTCTTTTTCTCTCTCTCTCTCTCTCTCTAGATTCCGTTATAGTCTTTCTCTGAATTCCATCACGAATTAACGGAGAATGTACAGAAAACACACTCTCAGTCGTTTCCTTGTATGCCTGGTATATGGAACCCTCAAGTTTCCGTACCCCCTTTCATTTTATGATATGACCTTCGTACCTGTTGTTCTGTATAATGACCGGTCTCTTACGTGGTATCCCGGGTAGTTTAAAAAAATATATCTCTTAACCCTTTGGGATGCTCCTAGGAGTTGAAACATTTCACTTTTGCGATTTTAGGCAACGTTTTGAACGTTAAATTTTTAACAAACAAAAATTTATTAATTTCTTATGGTTTTACTGTGGTCAAAGCACTCATTTTACTTTTTTAATTTGTTGAAATTGCCAAGTTATATCGAGAATAGGTCACGTGGGCAGGGAAACTGCTTTCGGATACGTCACGTGAAAAGGTCACGTAATATTGTAGCCCTGATCACATGGGACATGGAATGTTTGCTCAGTAAGCGTTTAATGTCTTGGGTGAGGACTTAGTCCTCGTATCCAGGATTCTTTCGTCCAATCACTGGATCAGAACAGGTGAAAGCGTTTGCGTATGCGTATGATAAGTTCGTTGTCTTAGCCTCATCTTTACTAAGCTCACAACAGGCAGGATGGACTTGGATTGGATTGGTAGACAGAACAGTGCGAACAGGGCCATCAAATGAATCAACAGCCCGACAAAAATCCAAACGGAAGACTACGAGTAAGATACAGATCTAAATAACGCTGTGTCGTCCGGCTTATGTATTAGTGCCGTCCGATATTTTAGTACCGCTTTAAATCTGTGCACATAAGATGTACGTTTCAGTAAGGAAATCAATGCATTTGAACTCGAACCATCTTACAATGAAGTATATCCTGATTTTCAGCCGGGGCCTGGGACCTACGTTTCACTCCACCCCCAATGTGAAACGTAGGACCCAGGCCCCGGCTGAAAATCAGGCTAACAATGAAGAGGCTAAAGCATAAAATAATGCATGGGAACACTATAATTTCCAAATTTATTTTTCAATTAAAACAGTAGAGCAACGCAAGTCTGGTCCCAGGGGTTTCATTAGGCCCCGGCAGCCGGCGGAAGCGCTAGCTATTTTCCACTGAGCATCGGCTACTTTTTTTTAAAGTCGACTTAAATTTCATTTAAATAACTTCCACCCCCTACTTATGAATCTCCACCGCCTACTCTGCAAGTTCATGAAAGCCCTGGGGTCCATTAATCGACTCTTTACTCAATAAAAATCCCAATATGCGGCAATGCCACAGGGTGACCGCCCACGACATGGTCATGGATATGTTGTACAGAACCAGAACCGTGGAGTGCTAACATTTCGAAAGCCCGAAATGCTGTAATTGTTCCGCATACGCCTCTAAGCAGGGTCATTACTATCATGCATAACGCATCCGCTGCGCAAATTTGTGAAGGCATTGAGTGTTATGTGTAAGAATGAAAAATAAAGAATGGAGTCATTCTGTTGTTTTTACCAAATTCAATTCAAGGATCTCATATCTCTAATGTCAGTAATGTTAATCTCTCCTGTCTAACCCTGGCGCCCCCCCCCCCCCCCCCCTTGGCGGCCAAAAGTGGGTCATTTCTTATTAAGAAATAAAATGCTATGCTTTCTCCATATGATACCTATATGACTGCGCACCCCCCCCCCCCCCCCCTCTCCCTTCCCCCCTTTAGCCAATCCTGGGAACACGCCTGTAACTATACCTTGCTTCTTATTCTAAACGTCTACATTAATGATTATGCTATAAAGGAGAAGATTCCAACTACACAAAACGTCCTTATAAATAAACAACTATCTGCGAAAGCAACCGCGCTATTTTCCCCGTCGTCATCTTCACCGTCCACGTCTTCGTCGTCTGCGTAAGGGTTCTCCATCAGATACAAAAACTTGTCGTAGTTCTTCATGAGATACGGAGGCGCAAAAAATGAGTCTGTCTCTGCGCTAACCATCTCATTAACTTGGCGATTATTCAATGGCGAGCCATCAAACCATTTCCCTTGCTTTATCATACTCTTTATGAAGTTCAGATCCATTTTTTCCTTGATGCTGCCCCAGCGTGGCCAGTCAGCATTTTGAGCGGATAAAAACTTGGTCCTTATCCCCTCTGGATGGAAGCAACTAGAACAATGCCAGCCAGCGAAGTGGCCACCATCTTCCCCAAGGTACCACATACTGACCAGATACTGCTTGCGGTATTCCTGGAAATCATTGCCCTTGTTTTTGGTTACACCGTGATGTACATCCCGTACAATGTTGGAGTCGTCATGGTAGACCTTTCTCAACATTCCTATAGTACATCCGGCAGGAATCTGGCTGAAGTGACGATGCTTCCAGAAGAATCCGAACGCGGACCAACGCATCCGGAAACCAAACGGCTCCGGGAAACCATCGTGCACCTTTAAAAATATGAGGGAGTCCCGAGAAGGGATTTCATCCAAGTCAAAGACAAGAAACAAGTCGTCATCTTTAAGGTATTTTATATGAGGTATTCCAAATTTTCCAAGGTAGGATCTGAGGTATGAATCAGCGATAAAGCCCTTAGCCCTCCCTCCAGTGGGGAAGTGGTCAATGGAAAGGTATATGATTTTCGGATGGAAATCCTTCAGGTAACCCCTGTGAAGACGCTGAAGCAGCCTGAGTGGCTTCCTAGTTCCATAAGCCGTGTAAACAGACTCCACAAATATAAACACGTCCACCAGGTCGTACAAATCGTGAAGGATGGCTTCTAGCATAACAAACTCGTGATTGAATGGCGCGGCATACACAATTCTCCTAGCTGATTTACGGAATTTTAAAAAGGTTTTTGTCTGAAGCTGGTTAGAGTAGTGGATTGATTCTGGAATGTGGCATCTTTTGCCAAACCATCTTTCATTACAAACACACTCCCTCTCCTTGACCTGTTTTGTGCCCTGCTTCAAGCAGTGCCTGCTACCGTTGGTGTATACATAGTCAGTTATTGGGTCCACTTTGATGAGCGGGATATTCCGAGGACGATGGAGAAAGAACGCTTCAGCACTTGAAAAAAAGTAAAAGAATTTTCCACTTATTATTTCAAAAGGTATTTTCGGATAAATATGTATAACTACAAATTTTAACACATCTTAAAAAAAATATTCATATTCAGACACGTGTGTCAGGGAAGATGTAATTAGATTTGATCATTAAACACACAATGACATATTATCGATGCAAAATAATAATTGATTAATTTTCTTTATTAAATTAATCATCATTGATTGTCGGATGGGGACGTCACTTACTTCACTGTCTAGGAAGCAAAACTATGAAAATTTTATATACTTTGAATGGGTTAGAGGGGGTAGAGAGAATGCTGCCATGTAGAACAATGACGTCTGCCCCTAAATCCAAGTGGCTTCCCCCCCCCCCCCCTCCAATCCCCTTCTACAAAACTGTCTATCGGTCCAGCCAAATGCCAACCGTGCGCTTGTAATATAATTACTCCAATTAAAACTATTGAAAGAAAAATTACGTCCTCACTTGAATAGTTGACGCATGTCTATTCAGTGGAAATGTGTCAATGGTAGATGGGTTGCCCCTGAAAAATGAGGCCAAAATACTGAAAGTTCCCTCTTTCTTTCTTTATTTTCTTTTCTGAGATTTCACCATGCCGAGGCTCAGATAGCAGAAAAAAATAATTTTCAGTCCTGTTGCGTTCTAAAATGCAGAATCAAATTGTGCTCATAGTAACAACCTTATTATTGCTATTGATCAATAGTGGAATTCTCTTCCTAATAATTTGTTGGGTATTCTTATATACACTAAAATTTAATAACATTGTTAATAACATATTCAGCTTTAGAATGTCCCAAAAATAATAACGGCTCAGCCTTAACTGAAAATTAGACGTTCTTATAAAAAGAGTGTAGTTAAAATTTTGCAAGTGAGAGACAGTATATGGGAGCACAGTGGCGGTTCGGGGACGGTATAGGTAAGCACACGATGCCAGGTTTAATATAAACAACCAACTACCGATTTGTCAACAACCGTATCTTCAATTACCAATCAAGAACATCCCAAGACCCATAAAATGATTCGATTTTTATGTAAATCTTATATAAATTTATGGTGTGTTCATAAAACAACACAAAACCTTTGCTAGTCCTTAAACTGAATAAATTTTGCAAGTGAATTGGAGCATGCAGGAAGCGAGAGCGTGTTGTATGACCCTAGTATTTATAAGAAAGTATTACCATTTCATGTAACGTACAGGCTTGTGGGTTCTTACCTGACAAAATGGTTCGTCTTTTTTCCTTCTTTTCCGGCAGTTTTCTTCCAAAACCCCCAGCCAAGCACATTACGTAAGCCATCGATTTCGGTAGCTTTATAGTTAACATCAGAGGTCGACAGCAAATTCAGCGTTACAAGCAGGAACACAAAGCATCCCGATAAAAGAATCTTTCTCGGCGAACACAATCGACGTAAGGGTAAAAAGCGACAACAGGCTATTACAAATCTGCAAGCCATCATCGGAACCTGTAGTGAGCCCGAAATGTTATAACAGTTTCAATGCATTTAACTTGATTGGTTAACTGTAACGTCGAATAGCAACTCCATCCAAGAACCATTAAACAGGATGACAAAAATGCATGTAGAAAGTTCACGTCTTTACTGTTATTTTTTAGTGAGCTCGTGTTTTGAGCACGAGTTGCTACGAAATTCTAATGCAACTAAATGTTGGCCCATTGGCTCAAAAAGTCGGAGAAGTTTGTTTACCACGTGTTATTTTCCATTTCTTGAAGTAAATAATTTGGCGTGAAACACAAGATAGCAGTGTTGACACTAAGGACCAATAGATTTCTTCTGCTTCAAGATTCTCTCAGTTTTGTAAGTGAATTTGTTCGCTTTCGTGGTGATAATTTCAAAATGGAAGCTGTTACGCTTGGCGCTTTTCTATTGCAAGGATTTGTAAATTAGCCAAATAACTCATGCATTGCAAATGAGCACTATTGTCGAGAAAAACAGAAGAATACGAGTTTTGTTCAGAAGAGTTCTTGGTGACATGACGGAAAAACTTGAAGTGACGCTTCAAATAGGCCCATTTCACATCGAATAAGGCGGAGAATTTCTCTGAGTACTTAGTAACTTATAGCAAACAAAATATCAAGTGCGACTTATTTTAGATTGATGCGACTTTTTGTACAGTGTCATTGAAATTTGAGCTTTTCGCCCCTGAACTGATGCACAGGGCAATGATGATCAAGGAAAAAGTATCTTAAAAAGCCAAAATCTGGTTATGTGCACTTCGGCCTCACGTTATTTGTGTTTTGAAAATCAGTCCATAGAACAAGGAACCTATAGCTATTGTAAGTAATTGTGTCTTCTATCTCTCTCTCTCTCTCTCTCTGGAATTGCGCTTTTTTCCGGTTTTTCCGTCATGTCGTTCTTGGTACAAAAAGCGATTGTTACATTTGAACTACAGTGCTTCTACGGGCTACCTCACAAAGTCTCCACCACTGGCCACACGCAGACACTATCGAAAACATAAGCGGGATGGCCAACATTTTCCAGGCTCGTATGTCTCATCCACTCTAATTATTACCGTATCAAGCGGCCAGGAAATGTTATTATTGGATTGCCAAGCACCCTCTGATAGCATCTATTACAGAAAAAATGCATAGGTTTAAGTTGACACAGACAATAAATGTTGCAAAACAATAAAAAAAAAAATAACTTTTGACATTTGGCGAAGACTAGGTTATACCGCCCAGTTCTACTGAACCTCCATTGAACGGGCACGCAGTGGAGGTGCCTCTGACACAAGTAAAGGAGATCGGTGTCCTCGCCTCCCTCCCTAGCAGCAGATCCAGAGGTAGAGTGTTATACGCAACAAAGAGACATGATTTTTACCTCAAGGGGGGGGGGGATGGAAATCAAACTAATCCTCCCTTTACATACAGAGGCGGTGGGAATAGATATTTTCTGGTATCACACAATAAGTAACAAGAACGTTAAACAAACTTTTATTTTCTTGTTTGAATTTTTTCATGTTATAAACAATTCGTAATATTGATAGATAGTTGGTTTTGACTAATTGCCGTTTTTAGTTAGAGGCGGTGAATGTCCACTATAAATCCTTCAACTTTTCTTTTGCAGTTCTTATTTTATATATAAGTTGGAGTTTATCTTATGTATAATATTCGCCACAATGTTCTTGCAACAATTACTGGGTATAATTACAAGATTTATTCGAACCATTAAGTTAATCGTTCATCTGATTAGTTCTTGGAAGAAACCTCACACACCCATGGAGTTTTACTTGAAGGGAGACTGGTTAAACCTGATTATTAGATATAAAATTATTATAGAATTAACAAAGTGCTAGCGTCCTTGTTCATTATCAAAACGCGAAGAGGCTTACATGAGATTAATAGCACATTTTTATGGTTTCTTGCTCTAACACTTACAGCTTACAACCACAAAAGAAGATACTATTCAGGATCAAGACATATACTGTACATTTTTTATATTAAAAAAAAAGATTACGTACATTTACTGCACAGCCTATATTCACAAAATTATATTTCATTTATGACAGCCTTTCGACAATTATTCTATCTAATGATTCTATTCATTTGTAAATACAGAACAGCAACTCAAAGATACAAACTTTTCTAATTTTATAATTCCTCGCAATTTGTACAATTTTCAAGATATAACATGATGCCGCCATAGCTTGCTGCACTGTCAAAAGTTCTATCACATAGTTTCCCTCAGCGATGTTTAAAGGGGCTTCCTGTGGTAACACATATTTCCTTGCGCCTTAGCAAAAAGCACAGGGATCCCGCTTCAAATTTGTCGTTTGAAGCGAGCTATGCCGTAAGTTTATCCAGCCTAAACATCCAGCAACCAATGCAACATTTTCATCCCAATTTTTCGGAATTATCACGTGTTCCAATCAACGAACTCTTTTGGGAACATTCCTTTCTTTCCATTGAGTTCCCCACAACACCACGTGTCGTCTTCTTCGTACAAAAACCGGATTATATCGCTAGCTTTAAATGATAATTCTTGGTCACCCTGTGCTTCGTACTCGTAAAGCGCGCGAAAGTACCTCTCCTTTGGCCGCGCCGGGACTCGGGCCGTTGGTTTTTGCGGCGGTAAGACCTCGTTCACTGTCGTGTACAGATCGGCGTTTTCTGCAGGAAAAACGGGGGAAATTAAACGGACCTTCCATGAAAAGGAGAAAGATTTTTGAGGCTGATACGAAGTATGAAATACGCGTCAACTTTCGTACGCCGTCACTTTGAAATTTGCTTTTATTCCCGAGCAGATTTTAACGCGAGAACTTCCACAAAGCTATCAAATTTATCCATAGCCGCAGTTAGAAAACTTTATCTTGAGAGGCAAGTCTCAGTCATTTTTTTTTTTCTTTAAAGAATAGCAATCCAATTACTATCCAGCTACGGCCCTGCCATCAAGAGGAAATCATATTTGTGTAGTTTGCGTGTGCTAGAAAGCTAGCACGCTTAAAATTCAGATCTAGTGTCATGGCAACAGTTTCCATGGAAACCTACCCTCCGTAGGAACAGCTGGAAGGGCGGCAGGTAGTCTTCCGCCAGGACGTCCCACTTGCACCATATCCCTGGAGTGCGTCAGGCTACCGGGGATGGGACCACCAATGTTAACCGAACCTCCAGATAAGGGACTGGTTTTTTGCGAGGATTGGACCATGTAATAGTTTTCGTAGTCGATGTGACCTGTTGACAGAAGAAAATGTAAATCAATCGATGTCAAGTTGTGATGAGATAATCAAGCACAAGGAACCTGATACAAAAAAAAACATGAAAAATAAGATTCACGTCAAATTGATCACGTCAATACCATTCCATTGCATTACAATCCAATTCCAAAAATGAGATATGGATGCCAGTTTACTTCCGGATGTCCGACGGAAACCTCAACCGTTAAAAGACAAAATAATCTATTAGAATCCGAAATATTTAACAGGCCATCCGCTCTAAATTATCAATCAAATCCTCAAAGAAACTTCCAGTAGACACACTGCTTTAAATATTTTAAAATATTTTTCGCGTTTTTCGTTAAAAATCATCGGATATTGTTAGGTAAAGTAAGTAAAGTAAACTGTGAAGTGTGAAGTAAACTGAAAGTAAACTGGAAGTAAACTGTTGACAATGCGGCTTTAACGCCAACACTTCCCCAGCGCACACCAATGCTTGATGTAGCTAGCTTTGTGAGATAAACAAACCGTTTCCCTTCGAGACAAATGGAAGTTTTGTAGTACCAGGTAAGTTTTAACTCTGCTTTGCTTCTTTTTTTTCTTTTTTTTTTTTGCTCTGTTCTGGCGTATGTGGCGCACGTATATGCCCCTTAAAACATATTATGAGCCTTACTTGGTCGTTCTGATCCAGTCTGCCTCATACTGATAAACAGCTTAATGTCTTGGTCCACGTTACAACCCTCCAAGGACTGACGAACCACCTCGTACATCTAAACAACAACAAAAAACACTCGGTGTGTCTGACAAACCACTCCCTACATCTAAACAAGACAATAACATACTAAGAATGCCTCACAAACAACTTCGTACATCTAAACAAGACAATAACATACTAAGACTGCCTTACAAACAACCTCGTACATCTAAAGAATAACAACAACATACTCAGACTGTTTTACAAAACACCTCGTACATCTAAACAATAACAACAATCACTCGGTGTGTCTCACGAACTACCTCCTACATCTAAACAAGACAACAAACGTGCTCAGTGTGGCTTACAAGCCACTTCGTACATCTGTCCTGAACAGCTACAACAACAATAGAACACCTTACTGGGACTGCTTTACAAACATCTGAACAACACAATTAACGCTTTTTTAAATGGTTTAACTAACACATACACCCTCTTACCTCATCGACTTTGACGCAGTTGATGGAGCCAAGGTTGGCATAGAGCCACATCCAGTTACGCAGAAATGCGATACGCTCCTCTTCGAGATTTTGGAAAACCTTGAATAAAGGAAAGAATTGGGAATTTAAAGCAAAGAGATAACCTCAAGATGTATGTTAGAAGTTAAATAAAAACGATTTATTATGACAGGGGCTTGGATAAACTGTTGTGAAAAAGGCCAACACACCCTAACCATGAGGCAGTATTTTACGCGGCTGTTTTTACGCCAGTGAAAGTCAAATCCTTTTTTCAATTTCAGCCTGATATTTTAATCGTGATTAGAAGAACGTTTATATCTTGATAAGTTAGTAGTAGCAAAAACGTCTGTGAATGAGGTTTATTAAGAATATTTTGAAAATATATATGAATCATTTGAAAAAAGGGAGTTGGTCCCTCAGTGTCTCAGTCCTCTGGCATCATCCTAGCGAAAACTTCCTTTTCCAATTAGCTGTTTTTGGGGGACCTAGTACAATATTTATTAAAATAGGGTTTATTGTAAATGATTCATGAATCTTTTTAGATGGTCATCTCAAGATTTCTTCAAATATTTTGCCTTATAATATTGAATATTATATAGTGCAATATTTATTAATTAGTGCAATTAGTACAATATTTATTGAAATAGGGTTTATGGTAAATGATTCATGAATCTTTTTAGACGGTATCTCGAGTTTTCTTCAAATATTGTCTTCTAATATTGAATATTAGATAGTGCAATTAGTGCATATTTATTAGTGAGTGCAATTAGGACAATATTTATTGAAATTGGTTTATGGTAAATGATTCATGAATCTTTTTAGATGGTTATCTCAAGATTCCTTCAAATATTTTAAATAAAATCAATAATAAAACAAGGGCCATTTAAGGCAGACATGACGTACATTACAGCAAGTGGCCATCTCCCTCTCCCAAACCACTCTGGTGTCATCCAGCACACGAACCGATGTTTGGTATGCAGAATCTAAAAGAAAAAGAAAATAACAAAGCTTAAACATAGTTTGCACATAGTGTTTTCCGTGTGTTAAGCTGTCTGGGTGAAACCTTTTTTCATGTATCAAGCAGATGCCCTAGAGCATCACAAAGATTCTTGAGAAGGTTGCCATCTTTTGTCTCTAATGTGATGCAAGAAAACTCATGACTTAGACCCTTTTTCAGCGTGCAATGAATTATAACTGTGTGATTAAACTTCCAAAAACAAGAGCACAATCAGAATCCATATGGGATCTGGTTAGTCTTCTTTTCAACTCAAATGCATTATTGTTTGGTAAACTTTGGCCCAGGGAAAACCATGACATGGCATGTATATTACGTCGATGTGTGTTGATTCAGGCGCGTGCCCAGGAGATGAGAGGGGGGGAGGGTGCGCAATGAGGAGGATAAAGAGGAAAGCGTTTTCACTGCGCTCTCGTCCAAACGCTCTAGTACATTCTAAGAATAAATAAATAACTTACTTATCCAACGCTCTGTTTACACAAGGATGATCAAAATACCTGCTTGCTCGACAGCTGTCTTACACTTCCCAAGTTTCGATCTTAACTGAAAGGAAAAATGACTGATTATAGTGGTTATGCTTTGACAGCCCGCAAGAATGACAAAGAAGAGAACAAGAGAAGATAAAGAAGACGCTGCTCCCTTGTTTCTCTTTTCACCCCCCCCCCCCCCCCTTCGCCCGAAACGCCCTAGGTACCCGAGGATGGCGAAATGGCCGCTAAATGGAGGTTGTTCCGCTGTCGATCCACTGGAGGGTCAACTCACACTATGATATACAATTGTCAAAATCGTACGTAATATGCACTCTTGCATATTTACAGCTATTATTTGCCTGATAATAGTCTTTTAAGTTACACAAAATGCATTCAACGGAAGGTGAAAACAACACAAAAATGCATTCTGGAGATGTTGGCTTGGCCCCGCAATAGGGTCACCTTTTCCTCATCCTTGGCGGCCATGGATACGGATTTCTTCAGAGCATCATCGGCTGCTTCCTTCTCACGGCATTTTTGCTCGTATGTCCGCTTTAACTGAAACATAACTATGACGTTTAGTTTTGCCATAAATAAAAAAGATAAATTCAATGTGTGTGTGTGTGTAGCAAAAACGGAATCGTATGGAGCTAACTTGAGCGACACTGTTGACTTCATTTTATTATGATTTTATTTTAAATGTTTAATTTCAGAAAAGATCATACTTCCTCCCCTCGCCCTCATGAAGGGATATTTTCATAGCTATCACACCACTTGAAAACCATCCCACTGGAATCACCAAAATAAACACTGATTGTAAACAGGGTTTTTACCCAATGGAAATCGGGACGAAATAGCCTTTGATCAATTTTCTCTGGAATCACACTATATTGAAACATCTTATCATACCCGATTATTCGATGCTAGCAATAGATATATTTTTGATAAATTTCAAACATATCTATTCTGCTACAGAGAGATCTCTACCTCATCTGCAGAGATTTTTTAACTATTTTTAATCCAATAACAAACAACAAATTAACCCAATGTCTTTTACAGTCACCCAAATCATGCACCTTATGGAGATTTTCATAACAGGTCTTCTTGTTCCTTTGTGATCTTTTCACAGAATCTTCTAACTGAAAATTTAAAAGAACAGAGCTGTGGCAAGCCTCGAAATATTGGGGGAGATACGATACAGAAACATTAAGAAAGTATTGGCGGGAACAGCCACGTCCCTTCTGGTCAAGAAAACAATCATGTTACAGTACATGAAGAGTTAGCAAGGCATTTGTTTCTCTATACAGAATAACACTAATCAGAAATCAGTGGATAAACTCAAATCGAGTTGGTGTTTAAATTGTGGAAATGCCTGCAGAATGAATCCGCCAATATATCGTATGGGTTGGGGACCTTGTAACAAATGAAACTAAAGTAATATTAAAAATATAAAAATATTAATAACTTATACATTATTGTATACTTATTCCTACAGAAACATTAGTATTAGAATTGAAAGAATGAGTCTCTTTTAAATGTAAAATAAGTTGTTATTTGCATAGGCATTTTCTGGTGTGTTGTAAATATGTGTAAACTTACAAAAGCGTCGACGTAAATAACATTTGATAAATATGCGTACTATACGATACACGATTTCTCCAACTCCGACTCGTAATTCTGCTTGTCGTAGGAACCTTCACCCTTTGAGCTGCGCTTAGACTTGCTCCATATCGCTCTCACAGGGTCACTATAGCCATATTTGCAGAGAAACGCTTCACAGTCCTCAATGTAGAGCATCTAGTCTTTATCCCCAAATACGTGGGGCTCAAAGTCCTCAATGTAGAGCATCTAGTCCTTTTCCCAAAGACGTGGGGTTCACAGTCCTTAATGTAGAGCATCTAGTCCTTATCTTAAAGACGTGGGGTTCACTGTCCTCAATGTAGAGCATCTAGTCCTTAACCCAAAGACGTGGGGTTCACAGTCCTCAATGTAGAGCATCTAGTCCTTAACCCAAAGACGTGGGGCTTAAAGTCCTCAATGTAGAGCATCTAGTCCTGATCCCAAAATACGTGGGGCTCAAAGTCTTCAATGTAGAGCATGTAGTCCTTATCCCAAAGACGTGGGGTTCACAGTCCTCAATGTAGAGCATCTAGTCCTTATCGACGTGGGGTTCACTGTCCTCAATGTAGAGCATGTAGTCCTTATCGACGTGGGGTTAACAGTCCTCAATGTAGAGCATCTAGTCCTTATCCCAAAGACGTGGGGTTCAGAGTACTCAATGTAGAGCATTAAGTCCTTATCCCAAAATACGTGGGGCTCAGAGTACTCAATGTAGAGCATCTAGTCCTTATCCCAAAGACGTGAGGTTCACAGTCTTCAATGTAGAGCATGTAGTCCTTATCGACGTGGGGTTAACAGTCCTCAATGTAGAGCATCTAGTCCCTATCCCAAAAACGTGGGGTTCAGGGTACTCAATGTAGAGCATTTAGTCCTTATCCCAAAATACGTGGGGCTCAGAGTACTCAATGTAGAGCATCTAGTCCTTATCCCAAAGACGTGGGGTTCACTGTCCTCTGTGTAGAGCATCTAGTCCTTATCTCAAAGACGTGGGGTTCACTGTCCTCAATGTAGAGCATCTAGTCCTTATCCCAAAATACGCGGGGCTCAAAGTCCTCAATGTAGAGCATCTAGTCCTTATCGACGTGGGGTTCACTAGCCTCAATGCAGAGCGTGGGTTTATAATATCCGAAGTTGATCTGGCCAAGATCCGAACACTTCTTTGGTTTGAAAAACAAAATCTTTACCATGAAGCTATCGAAGCCTGCGTTGTAGCCGGAACTAACTTCGTACACCTTAAGTCCAAGGTTGGCTACAACACAGGTTAAGCTATCCTGGCTCTTTATCAGCATATACACTACGTATATGGAGACAGACTGCTGTTACAGTACACATCCCGATCGTAGCAACACGCGTCCAGCATAAAGATACCGTTTCATTTACATTATTCCGCAGCTCCCGTATGTTCCAGTAATACACTATTGGGTTTAGAGTGGAATTTACAAACACCAAGGAGCCAGTCACGTTCCAGGCGGCACTTAGGATTTGGAAAGCTCCCTTGCTTCAAGCACCGCAACAATGCATGCGAAAGGAGCTAATAAAACAATCATTATCACGAGAACGTAGAAAAGCCCGATAACGGACTTTTTGTAACGCAACAAGTTCATCACTCTCCCCTTCGCCGTGGGTGCGTACTCGCTTATCCTCAAATGGTGATACTTGAGCACTTTGTAGATCTTGTAGTAACCGAATATCATAATAGGAAGGCACAGATTTAAGATGACGGTTGCTACAGTTTGGAACGCTTACACACCCAGTAGTTAAACAGAAGATAAGACAGCGCAGGAAAACCACATCCCTCCGCAAACTATCACCAGGCGTTTGGCAGTAACGACTGAGTTGTACCTTAAGTGCAGATGCAATGCCAGGTACCTGTTTATTGTTGCTGCGGTTAGAGTGAGAACCTAACTCCCTGGAAGATAATACCTGCCACTAAAAATGCATTCCCAATGCGGCAAGTATTTTTGACGTATGGACTAAGGAAATCAGAAACCTTTCAAGAAAACACAAGCGGTAAAGCTACTATAGCTGTCTCAAGATCTGACACAGCCAGGTTTGACAGGAACAAGTTTGAGGTAGTTTGTAGAGAGCTAGCCCTGAATACTGTGATCAAGATCAAAATGTTGAAGAAGATTGATGGTACTGCTAGAGCTGTGACTACACATCCTAAACAGTACGTACTGGTCCGTTGGCTGACTGAATTCCTTGTCCATCCACAAAGCTTTCAGAGGAATAATTGGAGGACATCAGAAAAGTAGTTGAGGACTTTGCTATGATACTTGGATGAAAAGATCAAGAAACCGTTAAGTCTGAAATCTTTGCGTCTATCCACATAAAATGGATTGGTATTTCTGTTATTTTGTATAAATTGAAAACTTTCCATTGAGGTACTTTCCCGAATGACAGGCATTCCTGTGATCGTCAAGGAAGGGAATCCTTATTTTGGTTAAATCTGTAATCCCGACTCGATTCCAAAAACAAATCAAATCCAAAGCATTGCGAAATCAATGGCTTTCAGAAACAAGATCGATTAAATGCAGCTTTCTTATCTCAAGCCTTCTGGTTCAGCTTCTTGAAGAAGCCGATTACCAACCAAGCAGAAGTTAATTACCAACGCGAAGTAAGGTGAAACAGCAGGAGTGAGAATTTTTAAGTGGGAATTTCTATAATCTTGACTTTTCGGTTGCAATGCTTCTTTGCTCCAATGAAGGGCTAACCCCGAAACGTCATCAAAACTACTCTGTTTTTTTAAATAAAACATTTCATTACAAACATGTGTTGATTTTTTCCCTTATTCCACCACGACTTCACAGACAACCCTAGTTACAATTGCTAGTCATATATACCAGTTTGCATAGCAGCTGTTTCAATAAAAATAATTGGGTCTAGAACTCTCAATTCTAGTCCTTTCTTTCTCCAACAGTCGAGAACTAAACAATAGACCTAAAACAAAAAGGTCATAATATTCGTCACTCAAGTAATATATTCCTCACCTTTATAAAGCGGCCACTTCACCAAAGCTTCGAATATTCTTTACTCAAGCACTGTATTTCAAACTTCCACAAAGAGGCCACTTCACCAAGTCTCGAATATTCCTCGATCAAGCACTGTATTTAAAAGCTCCAGAAAAAGGCCACTTCACCAAGTCTCGAATATTATTCGTCACTAAGCAATGTATTTCTCACCTTCATAAAGCGGCCACTTCATTAAGTCTCAAATATTCGTCACTCAAGCACTGTATTTCAAACCTCCAGAAAGCGGCCACTTCACTAAGTCTCAAATATTCATCACTCAAGCACTGTATTTTAAACCTCCATAAAGCGGCCACTTCACCAAGTCTGGAATATTCGTAACTCAAGTTATGTTTTTTCACCTTCATAGAGCGGCCAATTCACCAAGTCTCCAATAAAAAACAAAAACATATCTGCTATTTTTTTTTACTATGTTTAAAAGGTTTTTTTCAAGATTTACAGTTAGCATGCTACAGTAAGTTAACCCCTACAAGTTTCATGAACAAGTCATGCAACTCGAAAAGTGTCTTATTGCATTACATTTCTGCTGATTATTTACTTTGACACCATCTGTGCGATTAAAGGATAGCTCATCTGAGGCAAATACTGTTGGTAGTTTATAACAGTTCAAAATTAAACTAAATTAACGATAATATTGAAGGGGGGAAATCACTTCAAGTTTGAGAGGGGTTCAAGTTAAGATGAATTACACTGTACACAGGGAATTGTACTAAATAGGGCAGATAAATGGGAGAGACACGATTTTTTATTTATTAACATACTTTCTTTCTTGTCTCCTTTTGGTTTTCTCTGAATTCCTGAAGACCTTTCTCCAATGAATCAAGCAACTGCTGAGCCAGGGCAACATGTGCCTTACCAATATTCTCAGTTTCTAGGAATACAAAAAATTAGACAGTTGTAAAAAGGAACCAAGAGTACTATAACCTTAACTCACATACCATTTCTCAAGGAGTCCCACGAGCTCTTCAGTGTTCTACAGAAATAATATACATGCTGTAAGAATTTGATTAAAGCAATTTCAAGTAGATAAATCAAAGTAAAGTGGGTTCAGAAAAATCCAAGCAAAGGAATGACAGAGTTATCCACCAAATCCTAAAAAGTGAAAGCAACCCCAAGTAACCATAATATGGAGAAAGAACAACCCCCAAAATACAGTAGTACTCCCAGTTACAGATAAAATTGGGGAATTTTGTGTAATTGGAATGATTCAAGAGAATTCTCCCAGAACCCCCTTATACAGCCTTTTCTAAATAAAGTTTGCCCCTTTCTCCATTAACTGTTTTCTGCCGCTACCTAAAGCAAACCTCACACTAACCCAATTTCATCCTTTGCTTCTGATGTTTTGGCAAGTCGCATCAAACTCTTTCCATACTTTTCTTCAATGTCAGCTCTACATAAAACATTGAAAATACAGCATAATTTGATATTAGTAAAAGGTAAAAGTTGGGAATGATTACCTATAGACATACTGTATTATTGCAAAAGGACAGCGGAAACAATCCCTGCTACACAACCAGGACTTGGGTAGGATTATGCCATGAAGGCAATTTTTAGTAGTGAAGTAATGCAGATGAAAGTAAATAGCTGACCAAGGGGGTGGGTGTTTAAAGTTTTCCTGACATTTTTGGGGTGTAGAAACTTTTGAGGGTATTTTTGTGTTACCCCAAGTTGCAAAGACAACTTTCCTGCAAATGTAAGGCAGAAAGATATGCAATCCTGTTATGAAATTGGTACTTTGAAAAGCATTAAAAAGTCAGGTATTTTTTATGCCAAACCCTCCCTGAAATGTTGACAGTTAAATACCCCCCCCCCCCCCCCCGGCTTGAGAAACGAGAAGGATAATAACAGGTAACATTATTCATGAATACAAGACAATCATGATAATAATTTCAAAACATAAATAACATTAATTTCTCATTCAAAACTTAAAAATCAAAAGGCAGAATATTGTTAACAATTCTATAATCTAGTGCAGCCCTACTTTTCATCCATGCAGCCAACAAGTACAGATACACTCATCTCTTTGAGATGAAGGTAACAACAATTGGATTCACACAAAGAATGTGACAAATTACATTCCACTAGGCTGAGTAGTAAGATGGCCATGAATGGTCTCAGCTTTGATTGCTTGACGAAAGCCTATTATTTAGTAGTGTTGTGACGTTGATCATGTTGCTTACAGTAGTATACCTCTGTTTTACAAACTCCTCCATCTCCTGGCAGGTCTGTTTGCCATCTCGCATACGTTTAGACAAAGCATCAAAGCCTGCAGTGCTAGTGAACTCGGTGCCCTGGGAAATAGAAAAGAACTCATCTATTTAAGAATATTTACAAAATTCTGATAAATGGGAGCTCGGTATATTTTGGGTGAGATATTAAACTGTTTAAAAAAATACCCTGTTAATAAAGACTGTTTTGGCACAAATAGTACCCTTATTAATAAGGTTATTTAGAGGTGTACTAAGCAAACATCAGTTATTCCATGGGCCCCTTTTTTTTTTTTTTACTTTAGGTGATCAACAAGTTGCTCTCGTCCAAGTAAAAAGTAACATAAGTAAGTGAGAAAGCTTGCAAGGTAGTAAGGTCTATATTGCAATCTAGTAATGTCCATATTATTTAGCTTCCCACCTATAATGTCTTTAGTAAATGATCCAAAAAGATTCGAAGACGCATTTAAAGGAAAACTTTCTAGTGTATCATAACGTCAAATCAAATATCACGACAGATTGGAACATTATTAGTCTTTCTCTGGATCAAACGGATCAAATTAGGTGATGCATGTAGTACAACTAATTTAATATCCTACCTAAAAACTAGCAATCATGAAGCACAAATCATCTGTAATGCTTTGAATAAGAGATAAATAATACCGCAGTACAGTAGACTCACTCTGCGAATGACAATAAGTTCTAAATTCGAGGCAGGACACGGAACCATCAAAAGTCGACACAATTTTTGGCTCAAACTAACCCAAAACTAAGTGCATAGCAATTTCTATTGTAGCTAAAATGATGATCTGATAACTTACCCAGAAACAGTCCACAAATTTGGTCATTTCGGAGGGTTTTCCAACTGACTGGCACAATAAACCTACAACAAAAAGCCTCGAACATGAAGCCCGGATACGGAAATAACAGTGGACGCGGAAAGCTGGGTTCTAGTAGTAGGGGAGGGGAGGTACAGAAGACACCTAACTCTGGAGAGGGATTAAAAATAGTTGCACACACGCACATTTATTAGAAAAAAGGTAGATTTTAGGACCAACTGTCAACTATTTTCCCCTTTTTTTGGCTTTGTTCCTGCGTTGTAAATTGCGTGATGTTTCGTTACGCTAATTGACGTCTAAGAGAAAACTCTATACATACCAGACTTATAGAAGTGGATTCAGGTTTCACTGACCCCGACTTCCCAACTTTAAAACAGCTAGAATAACAAATGTAAAAGTGTTAGGCAGAGACTGTCGATATGTTTGTTGATTCAATACCTTGAAAGATTTGACATGGCTACTTTCATCATTGTGATCATTCTTTATTGTGTCGCAAGAAGTTCACAAGGTAATAATTCCCACAATTGTAATCATTGCCGCTAATGTACAGCCTGAATTTATTTGTCATTATTGTGAGTTGCTGGTATTTAAGTGTTTTAGTTGTTGTTGTCTCTGTTGTCTCTGTTCAGTGCCTATTAGAGATGACAGAACTAGGGACTTGCATTTTATGGTAAGTAACTCAGAATCATATTGGGTTTGAAAATATATCTTGTATGGCTAACGGGGAGCGATGGAAATTATTATGTTGTACTGCAGTGTGATGAGCAACAGGGTAATAATAAAATTTTGACGTCGTTATGGATGATTTCAAACCGATACTTGATTGAAAGCTCGATTGAAATGAAAAAGAAGTTATCGAATCGGTTAATTTTTGGGGGGGAAATATTAGGAATATCTTGGTGGTAAAATTAGTGATAAATTTTGGCTATCACGGAAACCCGAGAATGTTGCTCTTAGGTGAGAGTTTTCGCGATGACAAATAATAAATTTATTGTTATTTGCGTTCGATTGTAGAGAGGAGACAATAATGGAAGTGAAGACTTTCCACCTAGAGGTAAGAACACTTCTTGCAAAAAATTACCGCGCGCCAACACAAGAGCGCGCGAAAAGTCGCGCTCGATGAAAGTTACTATTCGCAAAAATATCCACGTTTGCAATTACCAATGTCTGGTACTCAGGCCATTTTCTTAATAACATGTGGTCATATTTGCAGAGGTCATTGACAGCCACCGACCTTCAGATATCTTTGGGCATCTAAACATACCTGGAAATGAGGTATATTCACTTCCCCCCGGAGGGAGGGGGGGATTCTTCAGGATAAAAGTGATAGGGATGTTCGTCGGGAAATTCGAAAAATACCCCTAAAAATACCTGCACAACAAAAATTGCTACCCTAAAAATACCTCAAAAAAGCATTAAAAATACCATTTCTAAGAGAAAAGCCTATTTTTTTCTCGGATACCCCCAAAAAATACCTGAGGCCCAATTTTGCCCCTAAAAATACACAAGCATCCGTATCAGTTCGAAAGGGAAGAACAACCCCCGGGATTCAAGTTATATGATGGGATATTGTGGGGAGGGGGGGTTGACCCAAAATGTTCCGTGATCTCTCTTCTTGTGACTCGTTTCTAACACACTTTACTTCACAGCCCAAAGGGATGGGTAGCTGTACAAGAGCAGCAAATATTTGTTTTCCCTAAACATGACGATATAATCTTGCAGAACACAGAGGAGTACATTATGATTCGGAAGGCTGCCAAGGCCATCGTGAGAAGGTTGTCCCTTCCCTCCCCTCCTAAGTTACAAATTCTGGTCGACCGAGCTGCACACTATGTCTTGAAAAACAACCTCGAATCCGAGTACGCCAAGGTCAAATCTGGAATTCATGAACTTGTGGTAGGTAGCAGAGCTTCACGCTAAAATAAATTCTTCGCAGACCTTGCCTCAGCATTTTTGGTCCTTTACTTCAAAATCAAACTTTTCAATGTTGCTGATTTTGTAAAGCCATGCGCGAACCAAATTTTGTTGGGTTTCTTCTTTGTCTACAAGGGTCTTTAACCTTTTATCTTTCTGATTCTCATTAATTCGGTGCCATGTCCTAACTAACCTCCTATCTTATTGTATATGATAGACGATGTACCTTAATTCAGAGAAAGTTAAACCCATCCATCCAAGTCCTAGTAAGTAATTTTATGGCTTTTTAAAGTATTGAAATACTGGCTTTCCTGTGCTCGCATAAATCGAGAACATGCGGGGTCTGTGGCGAGCTCACCCACTCTTACCCACCACAGGAAACCCGCTTTGAAACGCATGGGATTAGGCTGACTCAGATTTGAGACAAGCCAGATTTGCTATATTGGGTGCGCTGACGCATTTTTGCACACAGTCAAGAAGCCGAGTGCGCCCCGGGCCAGATCTGAGCGCCCCCGGGCTTTTGATATTAGGCCATGCGTAAGAGGTTCGTCACACTTTGGGTGCTCGGCGGTGCGAGGACGTCTAGCGCCCGGAAGTATTTAGGGGGGGGGAGGGATGGCGATGAAATGTCTAACACTCTAAACGGGAAAGTCCTCCAGTTCAAGTTACTTACTTGGTTACTTACTGATGTGACTTGTACAAGTTACTTACTTGGTTACTTACTGATGTGACTTGTACAAGTTACTTACTTGGTTACTTACTGATGTGACTTGTACAAGTTACTTACTTGGTTACTTACTGATGTGACATGTACAAGTTACTTACTTGGTTACTTACTGATGTGACTTGTACAAGTTACTTACTTGGTTACTTACTGATGTGACTTGTACAAGTTACTTACTTGGTTACTTACTGATGTGACTTGTACAAGTTACTTACTTGGTTACATACTGATGTGACTTGTACAAGTTACTTACTTGGTTACTTACTGATGTGACTTGTACAAGTTACTTACTTGGTTACTTACTGATGTGACTTGTACAAGTTACTTACTTGGTTACTTACTGATGTGACATGTACAAGTTACTTACTTGGTTACTTACTGATGTGACTTGTACAAGTTACTTACTTGGTTACTTACTGATGTGACATGTACAAGTTACTTACTTGGTTACTTACTGATGTGACTTGTACAAGTTACTTACTTGGTTACTTACTGATGTGACTTGTACAAGTTACTTACTTGGTTACTTACTGATGTGACTTGTACAAGTTACTTACTTGGTTACTTACTGATGTGACTTGTACAAGTTACTTACTTGGTTACTTACTGATGTGACTTGTACAAGTTACTTACTTGGTTACTTACTGATGTGACATGTACAAGTTACTTACTTGGTTACTTACTGATGTGACTTGTACAAGTTACTTACTTGGTTACTTACTGGTGTGACTTGTACAAGTTACTTACTTGGTTACTTACTGATGTGACTTGTACAAGTTACTTACTTGGTTACTTACTGATGTGACTTGTACAAGTTACTTACTTGGTTACTTACTGATGTGACTTGTACAAGTTACTTACTTGGTTACTTACTGATGTGACTTGTACAAGTTACTTACTTGGTTACTTACTGATGTGACTTGTACAAGTTCCTTACTTGGTTACTTACTGATGTGACTTGTACAAGTTACTTACTTGGTTACTTACTGATGTGACTTGTACAAGTTACTTACTTGGTTACTTACTGATGTGACTTGTACAAGTTACTTACTTGGTTACTTACTGATGTGACTTGTACAAGTTACTTACTTGGTTACTTACTGATGTGACTTGTACAAGTTACTTACTTGGTTACTTACTGATGTGACTTGTACAAGTTACTTACTTGGTTACTTACTGATGTGACTTGTACAAGTTACTTACTTGGTTACTTACTGATGTGACTTGTACAAGTTACTTACTTGGTTACTTACTGATGTGACTTGTACAAGTTACTTACTTGGTTACTTACTGATGTGACTTGTACAAGTTACTTACTTGGTTACTTACTGATGTGACTTGTACAAGTTACTTACTTGGTTACTTACTGATGTGACTTGTACAAGTTACTTACTTGGTTACTTACTGATGTGACTTGTACAAGTTACTTACTTGGTTACTTACTGATGTGACTTGTACTCGAACCTAACTAAGTTAGTTCTCTCTTGTCCTTTATTTAGCCGCAAGGCAAAATATCCTGCCGCATGAGCCACAACGTGAGGAAAAGACCGAAGACGTGATCGCTGTCCTGGAAGATATGCTGGAAGAAATCGCCTTTCGATTCAACTTGACTACGCGACAAGTGAGTTCAAGAGGCAGGTGGGCGTTGTGCTGTGCTTGGGTAGATGATGTCCAGCTGCAACAAACATCTGAAAAGAGTAATATCGAACAAAAACGCCCACTCATTTGTCGTATCTTTTATGAACATCTACCATAAAAGCACGGAATTTTTCCTATGTTTGCAGTCTTGTTTGAAGTTAATCCATTTATGATGTTCTGTATTTCCTATTAAGGAAACACAACGAAAATATTTTTTCGAGTAAATGGCAAACTGGTTTAATGAGAGTGAGTTTTTACTCACTAACTCGGTTAAACGAATAGCTTATCGAATATCGAATCATAGTGATCACTCTCTATTCCTTGTTGTAGTCTAAGCAGATGATCCACGCCAGTGTAAAAGTCCTGTCAGGAGAGCTTAACCTTACCCCGCACCAGCGAAAGGGCCTGAGCGAGAGGGTGACGTCACACGTGAGAGCGAGGCTGGAGTTAGAGGATGAAGACAACAGGGACGCTCGCCTAAGAAGACTGGAAGAACTCGTGGAGGGAGACATGGAGAAGTACCATCTGTCTGCCCTCAAGGTAAGCGTGAAACTCCAGTCTTGTTAAGAGTTACGTTACCTGCTACCGTGGCCACCATAAAGAAGAACGAGAATCACAGTTATTTTATTGACAAGAGCATCATAAGTAGGAGGATTCTGTCGTGTTCTTATGTGCAATAAAGCATTTCGTTGCCACGCTGATTGGCTAATAAAGATCATGTCTGTGAAAACAAAGGTAACAACGGTAGTGTCACATTCCATTGTATAAGCTCATGTCAACCAAAGTTGCCAGGATAGCTACCAGTACCTTTAAATACCATTCGAAATTAATACTTAAAGTAATCTTACACACTTGCAGTTGCGCCGACTCGAGGCTCTCAAGGTTGAAGAAGAAGCTATTAAAGAAAACCTCTCAAAGGCTGAGAAAATGCGCATGCTCAAGCGGATGTACACTGACGTGGTGAATGACTTGCAAGAGCAGGTTAAAGAAGCCAAACCGCAAAGCCGTCCCGTGTTCAGTAAGCAAAGCGTTTCAGCGATTTTGCAAGCGCTAAATTCGAAGGCAGCCATCAGAAAGCTGACGGATCACGAGGTAACCTTTTTCACACAAAAGGAATCTTGTTTGCTACTTACTGGTTAACTAACTAGTTATTGACTGACGGTAAATAACTAGTTGTTTTGACTGACTAGCCTTTGAATGACTGATTGTTAACTGAGTTTTTGTTGACTCTGCAGGTACTTGTACTCAAAAAAGTAATCATAGCAGCTCTGATAGAAATCGGGAACTTGACCGATCTGACTCACTCTACGAAAGGTAATGGCAATAATGCATCGATCCAATGCCCTTGGGACAACTGGGGATACATCTTTTGGACATATTTTTTTAGGGGAGAGGCAAGGGTAATAACCCGTGGGGGAGGAACAGGGTAATAACCCATGGGGGAGGAGCAGGGTAATAACCCATGGGGGAGGAACAGGCTAATAACCCATGGGGGAGGAGCAGGGTAATAACCCATGGGGGAGTGGCAGGGTAATAACCCATGGGGGAGGAGCAGGGTAATAACCTATGAGGGAGGAGCAGGGTAATAACCCATGGGGGAGGGGCAGGGTAATAACCCATGGGGGAGGAGCAGGCTAATAACCCATGGGGGAGGGGCAGGGTAATAACCCATGGGGGAGGGGCAGGGTAATAACCCATCAGGGAAGAGCAGGGTAATAACCCATGGGGGAGGGGCAGGGTAATAACCCATCAGGGAAGAGCAGGGTAATAACCCATGGGGGAGGGGCAGGGTAATAACCCATGGGGGAGGAGCAGGGTAATAACCCATGGGGGAGGAGCAGGCTAATAACCCATGGGGGAGGAGCAGGGTAATAACCCATGGGGGAGGGGCAGGGTAATAACCCATCAGGGAGGAGCAGGTTTATAACCCATGGGGGAGGAGCAGGGTAATAACCCATGGGGGAGGAGCAGGGTAATAACCCATCAGGGAAGAGCAGGGTAATAACCCATGGGGGAGGGGCAGGGTAATAACCCATGGGGGAGGAGCAGGGTAATAACCCATGGGGGAGGAGCAGGGTAATAACCCATGGGGGAGGAGCAGTGTAATAACCCATGGGGGAGGAGCAGGTTTATAACTCATGGGGGAGGGGCAGGGTAATAACGCATGGGGAAGGAGCAAGGTTTTAACCCATGGGGGAGGAGCAGGGTAATAACCCATGGGGGAGGAGCAGGGTAAGGACAGAAAGGTTAGGGTACAGAGGTACAGAAAGGTTAGGGAGAGGGTATGCGTAATTTTAGTATATAAAACTCGGGAACTTCGCAAAAACAAGCGATTTGATTGATTGAGAAACTCGGGATACAATGCAATATACACCTCCTAGGAGGTGGATATTTTGCTGCGCCCTGAAATCAAGCGAACTTGCGGGAATAACAGCCGATTTGCAAAAGTTTTTTAAAAGAAAATTGCATTAAAGCTCGTTGTATATACTTAAACAATTATACCATTTCCATTTCGGCGGAAAGTGGCTTTAAAATTATCTACCTCGAACCCACTATCCACCTCAATGGAAATGCTATAATTGTTAAATATACTTCTACATTAAAGCAAAATACCACAAGCAGCAATAGCCTTTTTATCTGATACAGAACCAGTGGCGAACCTCACGTCGAGCTCGCACGCGGCCACCACAGCAGTCCCATCGACACCTTCGATATCAAGTCATGTGACTGCACATACCAACCTCGTAACAACACGTGGTGAACACGTAACTACACGCGGTGAACACGTGACTACACATGGTGAACACGTGACTATGCGTGGTGAACAAGTGACTAAACATGGTGAATACGTGACTACACGTGGTGACCACGTGACTATGCGTGGTGAACAAGTGACTAAACATGGTGAATACGTGACTACACGTGGTGACCACGTGACTATGCGTGGTGAACACCCCACTACACCTGCATCCTCGGTGACTACTGAAGACAAGTATTTACTTCAAATGCTAGCTGTGGGAGAACAAGGGCTTGCAAACAGAGGTAATGGTTCTTTTGTATTTACAAAACCAAAACCAGCCTTGGCTCTCCTCCTTTAATAATTGTACGAGCAAATATTCAAAGCAGCCTGTGTATCTTTGTACTACAATATTAGGCGCGTACACAAGGGGCGGCAGGGTGCGCGCATGAAATAATGTGTGTATATGTTTATAGTGGCTTACAGTGTCGTAGGACAGAAGATAGGACGAAAGAAATGAGTAATGACGTTGATTACGTTTGATGCGTCACCATTTTAAACTCATATTGTCAATGCTTTGTAGGGACAGTACCACAATCTACACTGATAACCACGCCCATCCCATCTCAGAATTACACGGCGCCAGTGCCACCGAACCACGAGGAACAAGCAGCAGCGACAGGGGAAGAAGTTATGCAGTTGAGATTCACAAAACTCCCCGAACACATGACGAAGACTGACGAGCTGATGAATGGACAAAGTACAAAGGCGGTTGAGCTCCCTACCGAGAGAGTGACCGATAGGCCCGAACACACAACCGGAAGTTTATCGGTGGCCGAACACGAGACGAGCTCATTAATGCGTTCAACCATGGCACCCGAACTTTCTACCGAGAGGTTATCAACGCCCGAGCATTCAACATTGATGCCCGAAAATACTCCGAACCTATCCAAACCTATAACCGAAATGTTAACGAAGCCCGATGAATCGACGGGTCCAACAGTTCGTTTGAGTATGTCAAACAAGCATAAAGAAGCGCATAAAACAGAAACACATGAGCTCCCAACCGATTCCGAGAAAGAGGAGAATGTATTTCCTACAGTGGCATTCGCTCAACATGCACAAGACGAAGAACTGGATAGGCAACTGAATGTCAACAATCAAATAAACGCCAAAAACAACGACGAAAAGGATTTAGAAAAAGAGTTAGAAATAGCCCAGGAGCTTCAAATAGAATTAAAAAGTGATAGAAATAAAAGGCTCTCGCATTCAAAGAAAAGAGTCCTGAAGACTATGGCAAACCGCGAGCAACCTGGCCTCGAAAACGACTTATTTAATGCTGTACAGAGCAACCAGAACCTCGAGTCCACATTGCGTGATGTAACGGGTCACGGTGACATTACACGGGGTCAGGACAATTCCTCATTTGGCATGACACCAGACCGTGACTCGTCCCAAAATGGTGTGACAGGGCACCGTTACAACTCTCGACTGAATGAGGAAAGATTGCTCGAATATGAATTACATAGTGTTGTACCAAATAAGATGCCAGATCGTGGGTCTTTCTTGCGTGACATGGAGGGGGGCCGTGACGCATCCCGGCGTGACACCGCTTAGGGCTCACGTGATGGAATCTTGATAACTAGCAGAAGCGAGTGCCTTGTGTAATATTACAATAATACATAAATTAAATGTTAAAATAGTTTTTGAAATAAAATATTTTATCTTACGTGTGTGATGAATGAATGAAACAGAGTTGTCCTTTCAAGACATGATTAAAAAAGGAGGGGGGGAGAGGGGGGGGGCGTGCTTCCCCCTTTTTTACGCGTGAGGGTCTGGGTGCTAGTAGAGATGCAGGTGCAATAAACAGTTCCTGCTGTAAGGTTGACAAAGAGCTGATTCGCATTAGCGACAAAGCTAGATTCACACTATGACGTCCACACTTCTGGTTTCGTACATTTCTTTCTTCTATTTATGAAAACAATAGAATCTGACTCCAGGATATTCTTTTGCTATTTATTGATTTCTGCTTTGCGTCACATAAGATTTAATATAGCGTTCATGTACAAAGTAAGAACAAAATAAATATTTAACATAAAATAAATTAAGAAACCATCTACACCATGGAAAAAGTCAATGATCATCATCATTATAATTAAAAAAGGATTTTATCTCGTTTATCCTAGTGTCGGGTCTGCGACCTTGTTTTACCGCAACTTAGCGGCCGCTACAAGTTATCGAATCGTTCTTGTTCCGACAATATACAACCATCAGTAGCAACCACGTAATATTGCGCTACTTCGCTATTCGGTACACTGTTCATTCAACCTTCCATCACCATCATCCTCCAACGACAAGTTATTAAGCAGGTCTTCAAAACAATCGTTTTCGCATGGTGAATTTCTCTCTTGCGCTCCGTGCAGTCCAGTCGTGCTATTCCTAGCTGTAAAGTCAAGCTCCTGTAGGCCTCCTTCTAGAAGAGCGGTGATATGCTCTTGTCGATCGTCGATTCCGTCGATCTCTTTACGCAACTTGAGTCGTTTGCTTATTCTTCGGGATTCCTGAAGGACAGTTTGCGCTAAAACGATCGCATAGAGTCAATTAGTGGGAATAATAATTCACTAATAACTTACTAATTCTAATAACTTATTCTAAACCTCGTTTACAGTGCCCTTTCTATCTTTCCAGGGAGGACCCTGGGAACGAGGTTGAACTCCAATCTGTAGGCGTCGAAGCTGGAAAGTCGGAATTCCACAAATACAGCCAGATGTAAAACAGGATAGTTGTAAATTGTTAGAAACATGCTGTGCAAAGAAAATACTCCCAAATACTCCCGTGGTACTTAAAAAAGATTTCAGTATACCTTTGCGCAAATCCGCTGCTCGGTCGTCAAGGGTTGTGAGTTGATCGTTTCCTTTGACAAGGGCCTTGCGGATGTACACGTCTGCCTTGCTTATCAGGAAAGTAGCACGTAGACGGCCCGGACAGGACGACATGAGGTGGTGCTCAACATGGTTCACCACCATTTGCGCTCGCAAGATCCTGTCCATATGAATCTCGTCCCTAAAAAGACGTGGATTAGTTGGCTGTCATAGATAACATAAAGCAAACAGACAAAGGGGTTTGCAAAAGCAACGTTAAAGGTGGTGTATGTACACCCAGCGGCGGATCCAGGATTTCAAAATGGGGGGTGGATAATGGCCAGATAGACAGCTTATAACTGATCAAGTGGTTCTTGGTAGGTCACTACATAGATCTTACAATACTTCAAGCTGAATTGGATTTGTCGCGTCAGCAAAGTCAAGCAGGCGAAGGAAAATGGAAAGTACTTCCCGTCCCTCAGATATTTATTTTCTTCAAACAAAGTGACTTTTCATTTTTTTTACTCAAAAAGGGGGGGGGGGGGTGGATATCCACCCAATCAATCCCCCTCTATCCGCCCCTGACACCTTTAAATGGTAATAAAAGTTATGACAACAAGCCTAGATTCAAACAAAATACGCCCTCCACTACACAAGTTTGCAGCCGTCGGTTCCGTGGTGGTCTACCTTGTGCTTGGGAATGACTTGCGAGAGGACTTGAGATGAAGCATGATTAGCCGAATATAGGATCGAATGACGTCACGGTTGCTAGGATTTTCCTTTTGTTCTTTCCATAGCAACTCTACTTGCTCGAAGTATTGTTCTGCTTGCTTCATCTGGTCTTCTGAGATCCCCTCTGTTGCGGCTCTCTCTGCCAGCAGGGCGCCCATGTTGTAACGGTTCACTGCAGTTTCTTCGCATATGGCTAGAGGCTGCACGCACTAAAAAAAAGCAGTAGTAGGTTAAAAGGTAAGAGGGAGTCTGTGCAAAAGGTTTCACTTAAACTATCGTCATTATCTATCGTCACTATTGTAGGCGCAGTGTTTCAATTGCCTTACGTAAACGCAGTGTTACAATCTCCTTATACAAACAAAGCGGTTCAGTCGAGCAGTCGCCTAGGTGAACGCACTGTTACAATCTCCTTATACAAACAAAGCGGTTCAGTCGAGCAGTCGCCTAGGTGAACGCACTGTTACAATCGCCTTATACAAACAAAGCGGTTCAGTCGAGCAGTCGCCTAGGTGAACGCACTGTTACAATCGCCTTATACAAACAAAGCGGTTCAGTCGAGCAGTCGCCTAGGTGAACGCACTGTTACAATCGCCTTATACAAACAAAGTGTTACAACCGCCTTGTGTAAACGCAGTGTTACAACCGCCATATAGAAACAAAGTGTTACAATCGCCACGTGTAAACGTAGTGTCAAAATCGCTACATTTAAACGCAGTGTTTCAATTGCCCTCGTGTAGACGCGTTGTTTCACTCGCCTCCTGTAGACGCAGTGTTATAATAACCACGTGCAAATTGCGGTGCTATAATTGCCACGTGAAAACCTAGTGTTTCAATCGTCTCATGTAAGCGAAGTGTTACAAAAGACACATGTAACCATAGTCTTACAATCGCCATATCAGGGCCATAGCACGTCTCCCCCCCCCCAGTATGTTAAAAAATTATAAGGAAAATGACCAGTAGTGGCGTGGCTGTCCCCCCCCTACAATTATTTTCTTACTGTTTCTGTATCGTGCCCCCAATAATTCGCGGTCTGCTATATGGCTATGCATGTACAAACAATGTTACTATTACCACATGTAGACATAGTGTTTACATCTCCAAGTGCAAACGTAGCTTTACAATTGCCATATGTACAAAGAGTGTTACTATTACATAGCCGTAGCAAACCTCGAATTATTGGGGGAACGACACAGACACATTAAGAAACAATGTGCGGCACAGCCACGCCCCTACCTGTCATTTTCTTAAAAGTTTTGAAAATATTGGGGGGGGGGGGGGGGGGGCACGTGCCCCCAGTGCCCCACCCCCAGCTACGGCCCTGAATTACCACATGTAGACACAGTGTTAATATCTCCAAGTGGAAACATAGCATTACAATTGCCATATGTACAAAGAGTGTTACTATTACATAGCCGTAGCAAACCTCGAATTATTGGGGGAACGACACAGACACATTAAGAAACAATGTGCAGCACAGCCACGCCCCTACCTGTCATTTTCTTAAAATTTTTGAAAATATTGGGGGGGGGCACGTGCCCCCAGTGCCCCACCCCCAGCTACGGCCCTGAATTACCACATGTAGACACAGTGTTAATATCTCCAAGTGGAAACATAGCATTACAATTGCCTCATGCAAATCTCCCCATTAGCTACCTCGGTAGAGCGAGTCATGTACTCTTGCCCAAGAGCATACTCATTCCTCTGCCGGTGCACTGCAGACATGATGTAGAAAGCCTTTGTCCAGAGAAAGTAGGAGTTTGGGCAAGAATGTGCTTCTTTGATGATAGACTCACAAGTTGCAAGGCAATCATCCATCAGGTTCTGGCCAAATTCAATAATTGATTGCTGTGAAATCAAATAAACAAGAATAATATTGTACCTTGAATTTTTTGTCTGTTTTCACACAATCATCGGATGGGATATGTAAGAGCTTTACAGTGTCAGACGCGCGATTTCAAAATGGGAGGAACCCGAGCCCCAATATATATATAAAAAATTATGGCAAGGGTAAATTTATGGAATTCGTCTCCTATATGTTTCTTCTAAAATTTCCAACCAGAGAGGGGAGGCAGGGTAGGAGTGTTCCCCTGTACATTCAGAATGGATAGAATTTGCTTCAAACCAGTCACAAAAATAAAAAATAAAAAATACTGGGACCCCACTAAATACAAGGGGTATGGGAGTTCAATCAAAGCTTTACTCCTCTTTATCATGTGTACGAGTTAAGTTACTTATAATCACAATACACACCTCAAGCCGTACAGCTAGTAAAGTGTCAGCATCCAGTTGTAACTTTCCACTGCTTACCCTCTCAAAAAGCAAGTCTTTATTTCTCATAAACTCATCATAGAAACCTAGTTAATCAATAAAAACGCACTAAAAAGTGATCAAATATTTCCCCCTAGGATTGTGGTCACTATTTTATTGCATGACTGTCGATTCATATTCCAAATTGCAGCTAAAACCAGGCACCAGAGCAAGGAGCAAGAGAGTGGCGGGTGGTGGTGCTGGCCCCATTTTCTGGCCCACTCTAAGGTTTTAGGCCTGTACCCAGGATTTTCCTTGGGGGGTGCCAAATCCAAAAAAGGGGACCTGATTTTTCTGGGGGTGCAGGGGGTGGGGCCTGGGGAGAGTAAGTTTTAAAATCTGCCCAATCCAAAAAAACAAAAAGGGTTTTTTTATGCCTTTGCAGTATCTCCACTGGACGTTTATTGTCGGATTTGACTACATACCAGAGGACCAAAAGTTGACTTACCAATGCAAAAAAGGGCACTGAAATTCCCTAGCCTAAGCCCAGCCTCTTCCTCCCTGCAGCTAAATGACTGTTATAAGGCATATGACAGCCTTCTTTATGAGATACTAAATCTCTAAGGGAGGACTTACCATCATCACCAAGATCCTGAAACTTTTTAACAATGGTGCGACCTTTTTTTGATGCAAGAATTCCTTTTAAGGTGAAAGAAAAAAGTTATCTATTTTGTTTGTTTTGTTTGTCTGTCTCTTTGTTTATTTTTTTATTGTTTGTTTGTCTTTGTTAGAACAGTTCCATACACCTGTCATGCGAAGTTTATTAACTGGTTTTTCAATGCTTTCTAATTCTCCAGTTTGCTGGTCTGCCAAGTCTAATCCCCTTTCAAATGTCGAAATGAGAAAGTTGGTGCAGTCAAGCTCTCTATCTGTTGATGGAAAAAAATGATTAACATGTGAGTTGAGATGTTGATTGTCTACATAATGCTTGTAGAATATATTGATTTGTACCTGTCAGGCCATGACAATGAACAAGCGTGAATCTGACATTGTAAGTCAAGGGCTGTGCAGCAGGCAGCAAACACACCAGTGTACACTCATTCTTGGGAAGCTGATTGCCATAAAAATCAGTTTTCTTTCCTAACACCCAGGCTGTAGGCTCCAACACATGCGCAGTGAGCTTGAATTCGCCACTATCTCCCTAAAAAAAAGGAAAAGAATAATAGATTAAATACATAATATACAGAAAAAAATTATGTAATCAAAACAGAATAGATTGTCAATATTGGAAAATGCCTTACAGAAGGGGATAAAATGGGTCAAACTTTAAGGTAAATTCTCACAGAATTTACTTTCCAACAAATGTTTTGGATGGATGCAGTGTTTTTATCATATAATAGATTAAATTGTGCAGTTATTTAAGTAGGCATAACTTTAAGCCTAGAGAAAAGGAATTGGACAACCTTACTAGTCACCAAACATAATTACCAATCCAAAAGAAAATAACAGTTAGTTTCCTGACACAAATAAATAGTTGTTCTCTTACCATCAATAGAATCTGGTTTTGCCTGACAATTGCATCACAATCCCATATCTCTCCAGAGCATATATCTTTAACAGCAACAAGCACTTGAATGGCAACAATAGGACAAGAGCCAATGCTTATATCACCCAAGCCATTTAACTGACAGGCGTCAAGAACAGCATCTATCTGGCTTCCACCACCTGCAGTTTGGCCAAGAGGTATATTGTAAACAATATCCCGTCTCTGCTTTAGGATCACAATTTTTGCTTTGGATGGTCGATAAATACTAGTTGTGGGATAGGATGCTGCAAAAAAAAATAATAATAATAATGATGTCCCTAATTTTGTTGAGTAAACAAAAGATAAATACCTCCAGCATATGGCTTTCAAATAAGGGCAAATTCATGTTTCTTTTTTTATTTATCATTCATTTAGCTAAAGCAATCTGGCGAAAATGTTGAAATCAAGCCTTAGAAACATTAGCATATTGAACAATTTTATTCACATTTTAAATAAAAATCCCTCATAGTTTCGACTCATCTGATGGAAATATATTTTGAAAACATTACATTCCGTACGGTTCGACTCATGAAAACTTGAACCATCAGCAATTTTATATTTTAATCAATCAATCAATCAATCAATCAATCGATAAATTCAATCGATAAATTCAATAAATAAATAAAAAATAAGTAAATCAATAAATAAATAACAGTGAAATAATCGAAAAATTATAACACCAAAAAATTATATTTTATTGAAATAAAATAGAAACCGCCGATAACCGTGATCAAATGCAAAACAACGATAACGTTGCGTCATAACAAATAGGGTGTTTGGGGAATCCCCAAACTACACACAGGATTCTGAACTACCGAGCACCATATCAAGTGTTTTTTTGCTACGCAGTCAAAAAAAAAAAAAAAAAAAAACAGAACATAAAAACGTTTACTTAAGTATAGACGAGAAAAATGACTTTAGATTATCACAAAAAAGTATTTTTATAATTTTGCGCATCTGATGGAAACGAAGCGTGTTTTGCCTTTTTGCCACATGTTATCATTCTTGGTTGAGTATTCAAATAAAATGAGCCAGAATCAGTAAAATTAAAAGTTGATCTAGAATAACAACAATCCTAGAACAAATATATTTATGCCATGAATGGCAAAAGATCTTAGTATTATCGTAGAATGCGTACTACTACTGTAGTAAACGCGTACTACTAGTTGAGTCGGAGACACAAACGATGTCTATATACTTAATGTTTACGTTTTTCTAGCAAGTGCAAAGTGTGGAGATGAGTTTTTTAGAGTTCTTAGAGCTGTCTGGAACTTAAGCTATTCACTATACAAGAGTTTAAATTCAAGATATCATTATCGGAGTCTTGTTAAAAGAGTTTGACAAACCTTGGGAGACAGAATCTTGGAATGGAATTAGCACCATGTTTGATTTGGCGTTCTCACTTTGGATGGGATTTAGTCTATCGCCCTTTTGTGTTCAGACATTTACCATGGGCAAGATTGCCACATTGAAAGTCTGCATCAAACTATTTATCTTTAAAAACCTTTTTCATTTTGTCAGGCTTGGAATTTACACGGTGTATACCCGTGTTGTGTTTTCTACGAACTTCGAAAATGAAAATAAAGCTAGTCAGAGTAGCTGCAGTAGCGCATGCGCGAATCAGAAACGCGCCTAGCCTTTTTATATATACTTTTTTAGAAGGATCTGGAATGCTTCGACTTTTTCAAACGGAATGTGCTTTTTATGCAGAAAGGTTGTGGAAAATCACTAGAATTTACTTTTATCTGTTTATTATTCGAGACTTTGATCTCGGGTGTGTTTTGAATTAATCAGTTTCCGGTTTGACCAATCAGTGATAAGTGTCTGTTAGGCCAGCCAATCAAATCACGGGATAGATTTGACCAGTCAAGCCCGCCATTTTGGAATTTTGAGTTGTGAGGTCGATGCAAACATGTCTTCGGATAGCGATAATTCGGCCCCACTTTTACCAGATAATGATTCCCCTGGAAGCTCGGTTTCGTCCTCAATGCAAAGGGAGTACGAAGAACTTCTAAAATACGCTGTAGTTACCCCACGACTTCAATTAGCGAAAAGCATTTACGAGCAATCTCAACCGACAAAACCAGTTCAAAACAGAGAACTCTCGGTCAACTCATCCAGTGAAACTAGTTCCAAATCAGAATCTACGTCGTCCTCAACCACAACAACAACAGAATCATCTCAAAGTACTTACGTTGAGGAAGTTTCCAAAGTCGCGAGAGAGGATGTTGCTGGTCTTCCAACCACCCCAGCAGCGCCAATACCGGTCGCATTGATGGGTGCTGGTAGTTTAGCCAGAAACTCGTTGCTTAGAGGTAAAAGCTTCTCCTTTGTGCAGGATCCATTTATATAAAAATTAATTGTTATTACTCCACCCCTGTAAAATTCTTATTGTTTATTTTAACATCATCGTAAATTCGGAAATCTTTGGAAGAGTACCGTTGAATTTGTGTTGAGTAAACTACTAAATTTTCATGTGTCATGAATGTTTAGAATCAAAAAATCTTTTTTTTTGTGATACAGTGTCATTCAAATCCCTTTAGCGAATCATTATTTTCACTTTATGTAGGTAGTGTAGAAAAATGGTTTATGGCTTCCACTCAAAACATACAAGTTGCTGGATTGGTTTACATGTTAATCACGTCACCATAGACATGAGGGAAAAACCTGGAAAACACGCAATTCCAGATAGAGAGAGAAGACACAATTTCTTACAATGGCTATAGGTTTCTTCCAGACTGATTTTCAAAACACAAATAACGTGAGGCCGAAGTGCACATAACCAGATTTTGGCTTTTTATGATAACATATCCTTGATCATCATTGCCCTGTGTATCAGTTCAGGGATGAAAAGCTCAAATTTCAATGACATTTAACAAAAAGTCACATCAATTAAAAAAAAAGTCGCACTTGATATTTTGTTTGCTATAAGTTACTAAGTACTCAGAGAAATTCTCCGCCTTATTTGATGTGAAATGGGCTTATTGGAAGCGTCATGTCATGTTTTTCCGCCATGTAGTCACCATAAGATACAGCAAGTACACAGATACACCATTGTCGTGTTAAAAGAATTCTGTAGGAAGGTGCCCCAGGCAGTCACCATTGCATCTTTTCTGAATGTTGAACACAACTTAGGATTAGAAGAATATCAGGGCAAAGCATTGAAGCTCAACTCCCATTGGACCCTGGAAATCAAACCCAGGACCCAATGATGAGAAACAACAGCGTTATGGAGCCACACTTACCAGGCTACCACCCAATATGACTGCACAGGCTCAAAATAAATACAACTTTTTTGTTTGAAGTTTGTGGTACAACATATTCAAGTGTAAAATGTTGCCAACTTTTTGGCGTAATCATTCAATATGAAACTCATTTCTTCTTTCAATAATTAAGTTGATTGCACTCTGCATTCAGAATCTTCCACCCCAGTCCAAGATCAACAAGGAGGCTCCTCCAATGATTCATCAGTGTCAGAGCGTTCTGATACTTCTCCTGGTAGTGCCATGCCGTCACCTTCTGTGGACACAGACCTGGTCAGAATGGAAGCTCTTTTAGATAGCTGGTGTCTAGATCTCAAGAGAAATATTCTGGTAAACAAGCATTTTCATGATATTTCTATCTATCCTACACATCTATTTATTTTTCTCAGCTTTTTTTCCCTATATAATGACAGTATGACTGATTGGATAGAATAATAACTCTTCAATATGCTAGCAATATCTTCTAGGGATGATCATGAAATAGAGTGAAAACACACCAATAATGTTTAATGTTGCTGGGATAATGCCATTAATTTTGAAAGGCAGACAACACAATTTTATGTTCTGTCTTTATTAGGCTGAGTTTGCGCAGTGCAAGATGGGGCTCTTTGAGATGCAAAAACATGTTCTTCTTCAAGAGAAAAGAAGGTTGCTTGATTTTAAAACTAAGTATTTGACTTATCATGAGAGTGAGTTGTTTTATTTAATAGCAATTAATTCTATGCAAAGTAGCTCGTTATGCTCGTTTATATCAACGACTTAAGCTTTTCTTCATGAGAATATCCTCTGCATCTATGATGATCGCCGATTGTTAGCCGATTTCGAAAGCGTGCAACAAACAAGTGGATGGCTATGGTAACTGGAAAAAGGATAAGTCGTGGAGCTGGCAATTAGAGATTTCTTGCATTTACACATTTTCTGATGACAAAGAAATGTCAATCCCATGGTTGAAATTGAAGTTTAAAAATTGATATTATGAACGAAATTCTTTAATTGTTGCCTAATGGAAAGGCAGCTTTCATCAACATTTCCGCTTTATACAGTATGTGATTTCAGCATGCATTGGATCTTATGTTTATCAGGTGTTGACTGATGTTGTAAAGCCAAAAATCATTGTGGTCGCTTACGAGAGCTTAAAAATAAAAGAAAATCTCAGTTGCTGTTTTGAAATTGTGGTCGTTAAGGGAGCTGTTCACACCGATAAATTGGTCGCTTATGAGAGCTTAGAATTGCAGAGTTTGTGTGACAATTCAATCAGTGATTCATGATCCTGGTCGTTATCGGGGCTGGTCGCTTACAAGAGCTGTCGCTCAGAGGGCTTCGACTGTATATAGTAAACCTTTTTCAACTAAGATTGCAATCAGGAAGCCATTTCTCTTAACCTGCATAGATATGGGTAACATTCAAAAATCCATGTGGATGTTAACAGGTGCATAAAGGAGAATGCTACAGTATTTTGAACCTGGATATGTATTTAACTCTTATTTGCTTATTAATCTGATACTCAACAAGCACATTGGTTCTTCAAATGCAACCTTATTTATAAAAAGAAAGCAATCCGTTATTATCTTGTCTTAATAAATCACATTGTGGTGCATCTTACAGTAAGCTATTTTTCTATACAGAAACCTTAAGAGTCACCAGGGTCACCTACATTACATCATTGTACAAAAATAATATGTGAGAAAATATGGAAGAATGAGCAAAAGAAACTTTTTGTTTACCTCCAACTCTAGACACATGGCTGATAAAAACAAACTGCTGAATGAAATGGAAAGCCAGAAGGAACTCCTTTACACATACGAACAGACCATTGGTCACAAGGACAGCATTCTAACAAATATGACCAGTGCATTACAGCGACAGGTATAATATAACTTAGCAGACTTACATAAAGTATGACAGCATCAGATAAAAACAAAATATTGTGGTCAGGTGATAGTAAAAACTAACCATGGATGAAGATGGAAATATATGGAGAATATGATAAGAAATTGCTGATCCTAAATCATTTGTTATTTCTTCTACAGCGTGATAAGTTTGAATTGCTCAGAAACTTCACTTCATGGAAACTAAAGCATAATGATGAAACCAGAGAAGTATGTACACCTTAAAAAAAGTAAACAGTACATGCACCATCTATTTATTTTAATTATTGATAAGCAATATATATAACTGGTTGATTAGTAAATAACTGCCTGGTTAAAAAATATTTACATACCCATCTTTTATTGAGTTACCCATTATTTATTTTCCATTCGCTGTAGATATTTTATTGCTTAAGCTAATAATGTTTTACACACATCAGAGATTTGCAAGCAAGCTAGCAGCCAAACACTACCAGCATGTGTTGAAGGCCAAATCATGGGCCTTGTGGAGGAATATGATTGAATCAAAGTGGAAGCACAGGGTTGAAATGGCTTGCCAGGTACTGAATATTATCTTGATTATAAGAGAGGTAGGGCTGGGGAGACATGCTACTTTACCCTCTACTGCTATGTACTGCTTGCTCTCAGAATTGGCTTGTAACAGAGCAGTGACCCTTTTTTTCTTCTACTGCTCAATTACTTAAGTTGCCAGTTTATAGTTAGAGACAAATTTAAAAGGTATACCTACAGCAAAGGGACAGGATTGTGGGTTTGTATTGTTGTTGTTTATTCTATTTTTTTTTGGGGGGGGGGGACTTCTTCAGCAGGGCTATTAAGGGCTGTGCGCTAAAACATGCATGTATGGTACTCTGTGTTGATGTAGACCAAAACAATCTCCTGATATGTTGACAATCCCTTCTACTGCCCTTAATTTGCAGACAAAGTCACAGGAAGTCTGTGTGAAGCTCACTGAGGATTATGAGAAAAAGCTAGAGACAGTAAGATGTGTTTTTCTTCTGGCTTTTGTGGAAATCTGTCCTCTAATACTGCTCTTATGCATAGGCTAACCACGAGCTTGAGAAAGCAAGGCTAGAGATTGCCAACCTCCATGCAGAAAGAGAACTGTATGAGGAAACCATGAAGAAGGCATTCATGAGGGGAGTATGTGCCCTGAACCTGGAGGCCATGACCATGTTCAGAGAGGGCGAGGAGGGTGGCGGCAGGGTGAACCAGGAGAATCAACCCATGCAGTCAGGTAAGACATGCACTCTTCAGGTGAGGAGGGTGGCGGCAGGGTGAACCAGGAGAATCAACCCATGCAGTCAGGTAAGACATGCGCTCTTAGGGTGAGTAGGCTGGTGGCAGGGTGAACCAGGAGAATCAACCCATGCAGTCAGGTAAGACATGCACTCTTAGGGTGAGTAGGCTGGCGGCAGGGTGAACCAGGAGAATCAACCCATGCAGTCAGGTAAGACATGCTCTCTTAGGGTGAGTAGGCTGGCGGCAGGGTGAACCAGGAGAATCAACCCATGCAGTCAGGTAAGACACGCGCTCTTAGGGTGAGTAGGCTGGTGGCAGGGTGAACCAGGAGAATCAACCCATGCAGTCAGGTAAGACACACGCTCTTAGGGTGAGTAGACTGGTGGCAGGGTGAACCAGGAGAATCAACCCATGCAGTCAGGTAAGACATGCGCTCTTAGGGTGAGGAGGGTGGCGGCAGGGTGAACCAGGAGAATCAACCCATGCAGTCAGGTAAGACATGCGCTCTTAGGGTGAGTAGGCTGGCGGCAGGGTGAACCAGGAGAATCAACCCATGCAGTCAGGTAAGACATGCGCTCTTAGGCTGAGTAGGCTGGCGGCAGGGTGAACCAGGAGAATCAACCCATGCAGTCAGGTAAGACATGCGCTTTTAGGGTGAGTAGGCTGGCGGCAGGGTGAACCAGGAGAATCAACCCATGCAGTCAGGTAAGACATGCTCTTTTAAGGTGAGTAGGCTGGCGGCAGGGTGAACCAGGAGAATCAACCCATGCAGTCGGGTAAGACATGCACTCTTAGGGTGAGTAGGCTGGCGGCAGGGTGAACCAGGAGAATCAACCCATGCAGTCAGGTAAGACATGCTCTTTTAGGGTGAGGAGGGTGGTGGCAGGGTGAACCAGGAGAATCAACCCATGCTGTCGGGTAAGACATGCGCTCTTAGGGTGAGTAGGCTGGCGGCAGGGTGAACCAGGAGAATCAACCCATGCAGTCAGGTAAGACATGCGCTCTTAGGGTGAGTAGGCTGGCGGCAGGGTGAACCAGGGGAATCAACCCATGCTGTCGGGTAAGACATGCGCTCTTAGGGTGAGTAGGCTGGCGGCAGGGTGAACCAGGAGAATCAACCCATGCAGTCAGGTAAGACATGCGCTCTTAGGGTGAGTAGGCTGGCGGCAGGGTGAACCAGGGGAATCAACCCATGCAGTCAGGTAAGACATGCGCTCTTAGGGTGAGTAGGCTGGCGGCAGGGTGAACCAGGAGAATCAACCCATGCAGTCAGGTAAGACATGCACTCTTAAGGTGAGTAGGCTGGCGGCAGGGTGAACCAGGAGAATCAACCCATGCAGTCAGGTAAGACATGCACTCTTAAGGTGAGTAGGCTGGCGGCAGGATGAACCAGGAGAATCAACCCATGCAGTCAGGTAAGACATGCACTCTTAAGGTGAGGAGGCTGGCGGCAGGGTGAACCAGGAGAATCAACCTGTGCAGTCAGGTAAGACATGCGCTCTTAAGGTGAGGAGGCTGGTGGCAGGGTGAACCAGGAGAATCAACCTGTGCAGTCGGGTAAGACATGCACTCTTAAGGTGAGGAGGCTGGCGGCAGGGTGAACCAGGAGAATCAACCTGTGCAGTCAGGTAAGACATGCTCTTTTAGGGTGAGGAGGGTGACGGCAGGGTGAACCAGGAGAATCAACCCATGCAGTCAGGTAAGACATGCGCTCTTAGGGTGAGTAGGCTGGTGGCAGGGTGAACCAGGAAAATCAACCCCTGCAGTCAGGTAAGACATGCGCTCTTAGGGTGAGTAGGCTGGCGGCAGGGTGAACCAGGAGAATCAACCTGTGCAGTCAGGTAAGACATGCACTCTTAAGGTGAGTAGGCTGGCGGCAGGGTGAACCAGGAGAATCAACCCATGCAGTCAGGTAAGACATGCACTCTTAGGGTGAGGAGGCTGGCGGCAGGGTGAACCAGGAGAATCAACCCATGCAGTCAGGTAAGACATGCACTCTTAGGGTGAGTAGGCTGGTGGCAGGGTGAACCAGGAGAATCAACCCATGCAGTCGGGTAAGACATGCGCTCTTAGGCTGAGTAGGCTGGCGGCAGGGCGAACCAGGAAAATCAACCCGTGCAGTCAGGTAAGACATGCACTCTTAAGGTGAGGAGGCTGGTGGCAGGGTGAACCAGGAGAATGAACCCGTGCAGTCGGGTAAGACCTGCTCTTTAAGCCTGAGGAGGGTGGTGGCAGGGTGAACCAGGGGAATCAACCCATGCAGTCAGGTAAGACATGCACTCTTAAGGTGAGGAGGCTGGCGGCAGGGTGAACCAGGAGAATCAACCTGTGCAGTCAGGTAAGACATGCGCTCTTAAGGTGAGGAGGCTGGTGGCAGGGTGAACCAGGAAAATCAACCCGTGCAGTCAGGTAAGACATGCGCTCTTAGGGTGAGTAGGCTGGCGGCAGGGTGAACCAGGAGAATCAACCCATGCAGTCAGGTAAGACCTGCTCTCTTAAGGTGAGGAGGCTGGTGGCAGGGCGAACCAGGAGAATGAACCCGTGCAGTCGGGTAAGACCTGCTCTTTAAGCCTGAGGAGGGTGGTGGCAGGGTGAACCAGGATTATTGGCTAGATCTTTAAAGGTTCTTATAAAATCATGACCATGGCTGACTTATTCACAACCTAAAAAAATTGTCAAAATGTTCTTAGAAACTGATGCTCTACCACGATACCATGCACCACAGCCAGTTACGGTCTCTAGTGGGCTACCTGTGTCCACTAGTTCCCAAACCTCCAGAGCTACCACCAGCATTGGTCACCCTGTGCCCTACAAGCCTAACACTCAAACCAGTGGTCGTCGCATCACAGTCAAGGCTACAGGTCGCCAGGAGCTCAAGGGACCAAAGCCAACGCCGGGTATGTACAATGTTATCTATGCGTCGCTGTCTTATCTTAAAATAAGCATTTTATCTTAAAATAAGCATTTCTGAGAGGGGCACTTGTGAGGTTGTAATAGTGAATATTACAGAAAATGAAATGTAGTAAAACATGTAAAATCTACTGTTGACCTCTAAACCATTTTAAGCCTTGATGTACAGCCTGTTCCAAACCTTTGCATTTTAACTTTCAATCTGTTCAATATGTTTATGTTAGAGGAACATACCACAAAGTGGATTTACATGACAGATCAATTAAATAATCCTGGATGGTAGTTTACACGCGTTTTCAGTCACACGTACACATGCGGCCGCTAATTCGCTTACCAATTTAAGAGCGCTTTTAAGAATCAGGTGTCGAGAAAATCCAGGATGTTTATTGAAATTCAATAACTATTCAGCCAAACTTTTCATAAATTTTTAACATTTTAGTTCGCTTATGGGTTTTGAGAAACACATTCATGCACCTGAAAAAAGATCCTGAAAGCTCTCATGGTATCCTAACGGGGAAACCACACCACCAAAACCGTATGTAAGGCAGAATTTCGTCTTGGACAAACTGATACATCACTAAACACTACCCAATAAACACTATTTGTAGGTCTAATTGGGCATCAAGGGTCTGTTAGCTCAGTGCTCATTCAGCGGCACACAGCAGAAAACAGTGATGCTTCCAGCCTGCCGGGCAAACACCCCAGCGGGCAGCCCTCATCCACAGCGCCCTCTGGTGTGCGCACGAGTAAGCGAGCGGTCCCTGTGAAAACAGTCCATACAGCGCCACTCAAAGTCGTGCATTGAGCCAGATCATTGGAATAGTGAATAATATAGAATAGACTTTCCCTGCTAGTAGAGGCTTTTTTTTGTATTTCGCTGGAAGAGGCCTCTGATAGCAGGGAAGAATTGCCTTAGAATAGACTAAAATTTACATAACAAAAAAGCCATGATCTTGTATTCGCAATACACTCATTTCTTTTGAACATTTCATATTTGACATCAGAGTTGATGAGATAGAAGCATAGAATAGTGAATATTTAATAGCTTCATTCACACCATAGAATAGGAGAATAGGCTACAGGATAAGATAAGTTGAATAAAAGGTTTTCGGGTTTCTGCACTTATTGATGATATGGGAACTGATCACTACTGAATTGAAACGGAAATTGAGAGATTTTTAAGTTTACAATTTACACAAACACGAAAGGCAGGATAACTCTGCAAAAACTACATTTACTAAGTTACACAGTAATGTACTCATTAAGGAAACGTTGCGTGACCGAAACTAAAAGCGGCTGCACGGAGGCTCCTAAAATGGGCACTGAAATTCCAAATTTCCTCTGGGGGGGGGGGGGGGGGGGGTTATTTCCTAGAATCACACAAGCATGGAGCCGATAACGACAGAACTAGAGAAATTGAGCTTCTGATACCCAGAGTACAAGGGAAGGTAAAAAGTGGCGTTGGAACTGTGCTTGCTGGAGGGTCCAGTGCATGCAGCCGCACATCCGTTACGCATGGGTACGTTACACGAAACTCATTTGCCTGTTCGCTATTCACTAAAACTCGGCCAGTTTTAGTGGCTAAAAGAAACTGAAGCGGACCATATCTATATCATGTATAATAAGCAAGATGTATGAATATATATATTTTTTTCTAAGCAGTCTAATTCAGGGCAATTTTATACACTAGATTTGTAATCTTATCTGTACATAAAGATTTATTATATATATAATCAGTCTAGCCTTGACACAGGTTTTTATTACCTTATTATGCCTAGTGCACACTAGTGGCATAACGACATGGCGTGCGCACTCTGTTTAGCCCGACATAACGACATTAAACAAAAAACATGTTGTTTTTTTCTTTTTATGTCGTTATGTCCGTGATGTTATGTCGGGTTTATGTCAAAATGTCGAACCATTCACACTTCAGCATACGAAGATTAAAGTGCGCACGCCCATATCGTTTTGTAACTAGTGTGCACCAGGCATAACAAAAACATGTGTCGGCTACATTAAGTTTTATAAAAATCTAAAAATACTGTTCTTAATTGTGAAACTCAACCCCTTACGGTACTTTATGTACATTAGAGGACTAAATGGACAGGGTGTATCAAAAAAGCTTATTAAACGGTTTTAACATACCCTAATGTGTACTCACTTAATTTTCGTGCACCCCAATTTTCGCGACACTATTTTCGCGTCACTTTATTTCCGCGAATTGTTTTTTTTAATCACGAAAAATGACGTGAAAATAAAGTTTACGCGAACAAGCGTTTCCCTCGATAAGCACCCCCTTTGAATCAAACCTGCCTCGGATAAGCGCCCCCTTTGAATCAAACCTGGCCCGAATAAGCACCCCCTTTGAATCAAACCTGCCTTGAATAAGCGCCCCCTTTGAATCAAACCTACCTCGAATAAGCGCCCCCTTTAAATCAAACCTGCCTCGAATAAGCGCCCCCTTTAAATCAAACCTGCCTCGAATAAGCGCCCCTAGGTATTAGGCATGTAGCTCTAAGAACTGGAGGTCATAAGCCCTTGAGGCAAATATTCAATGGATGAAAGTATATTATTGAAAAAAGCTACTACAAGTTGAAATAATGTTGTAGAGACAACATTCTCTAGGGCTTTCTCTACACACTATTCAAACGCTTTTACACACTATTCAAACGTTATTAAACAATGCGATAGAAGCCTACTTGGAGAACCACGGGATCCATTAGCTGATTAGCAGTGTTTTATTGTTGTTGTTGTTTAAGCTAGACACTGAATTCAAAGCCACAACCAAACTTATTTCCATTGTCTTTAATGAGTCGTTCTATAGAAATCGAGGTGTGAAGTCCCATTGGCTCTGGTTGTTTATACAGTAATTGTTTCGTGTAATCTTGCCTTTTAATTTGGAAAATACACCAGAATGAACTGTTGTTGTGGTTAAATGAAGTAAACAAAAATATGTGTAGTCAGTACATGTACTCATCGGTAATTGGTGGAGGGCCTTGAAAGTATTCGAATACATTAGCGATTCCTTACTTTTGCTCAAGCGCTCCAGACATTGCGCTACGTTGCGCTTGTTTATCGTGTCTCATGTTACAAAACGCATGTGAAAAGGCCATGTGACCGCAATGTGACTGTATGTGTCATAGTTCTTCGTATCCCAGAGGCTGTTAGCCGATCTAGCTTGTGACTAGACCACTATTACAAGCTGAGCGACTTTGTCTAAGATGTCAAGCGTAATAACGAACGATTTAGCAGCCCTAACACATACGAACAAAGCAAATGTGAGGTCAGCTATCGACGAGATGAAACCTCGGATCAATATTAGTTCTGAAGACAGCCTAGCGGACGAAGTTATTGGAATTTCCATAACTGATCTCCCCGCGAGTAGTCCAATTACTGTTCGCGCTACCATCACAGGTGATACGGGAGAGATATTCCAGTCACATGCTCAATACGTTTCCAGTAATTTTGGCAAAGTCGATGTCGCAACTGACTGTTCTTTAGGAGGATCGTACGAAGGAATCGATTCTATGGGACTCCTGTGGTCTATGAAACCGGCAAAGGGTCAGAGGCTGGGGCTGAGACTTTCCAAACGTGACGTCACTAAACCTTATATGGTCAAGCTAGAAGTGTTTTCAGGTAATGATGAGGAGCCCAAGGACCTTATCACAATGGCAACGTTCCGCAGGCACTTTATGGCTAAAGGTGTCCGAAGGATTCCAATAAGAGAGGGGCGAATTCGAGGAACCTTGTTTGTGCCACAAGGAAATGGGCCATTTCCAGGTAAGAGTTTCCCTTCAATCACCTTCACTACCATTTTCTGTAATGCCTAGTGCACACCAGCGACATATTGACATAACCACATGGGCGTGCGCACTCTTATCTTCGACATAACGACATAAGAGAAAAAACATGTTTTTTCTTTTATGTCATTATGTCCATGTCGTTATGTCGGGCTAAACATAGTGCATGTGCCCATGTCGTTATGTTGCTAGTGTGCACTAGGCATAAACGTTGAAGGCATGTTCGAGGTCATGATGGCTAAGGCATGTTCCAGGGTCATGATGGCTATACCATGTTCGAGGTCATGATGGCTAAGGCATGTTCGAGGTCATCATGGCTAAGGCATGTTCGAGGTCATGATGGCTGAGGCATGTTCGAGGTCATGATGGCTAAGGCATGTTTGAGGGTCATGATGGCTAAGGCATGTTGAGAGTCATGATGGCTAAGGCATGTTCCAGGGTCATGATGGCTAAGGCATGTTCGAGGTCCTGATGGCTAAGGCATGTTCCAGGGTCATGATGGCTAAGGCATGTTCCAGGGTCATGATGGCTAAGGCATGTAGTGAGTCATGATGGCTAAGGCATGTAGTGAGTCATGATGGCTAAGGCATGTTCGAGGGTCATGATGGCTAAGGCATGTTCGAGGGTCATGATGGCTAAGGCATGTTCAAGGGTCAATCCTGTTGTGTCTGCGAGCACGCATCCAAAGGGGGTCTCCCCCTAAACCTACCTGGCTAAGCAGCTTCCCAGCGGGTCTGTCTATCTTTATTGAAGAGAGTAATGGGACCGAAACCCTCACGACCCCCTAACTACGCCCTACAGATTTTCGTGGAAATCTCTTGATCTTGATAATATCTTCTCTCCTAGCCATAATGGATATGTTCGGTACCGCAGGAGGGCTAATCGAATTCAAAGCCGCCCTTCTCGCCTCACACGGATTCCTAGCGTTTGCACTGGCTTACTTCGATTATGATGATCTACCAAAGGTAGTCACCGAGATCAAGCTCGAGTACTTCGAGGAAGCTGCCCACTGGCTTGCGAGTCACGAGCTTGCGATCCCACATGGAATAGCATTGATGGGAGTGTCTAAGGGTACCGAGCTAGTCCTCACACTCGCCTCCTACCAGCCTAATTTGATTAAGGCGATTGTAGCCATATCACCCGCGCATGCCATCGTTGCGATCCCTCTAATGATACGTGGCAAGCCCTCGGCGTTTATCAAATTCGAGCCAGAATTCACAAAGATGAGTGAAAAAGGAGTGCTTCAATGGGGTGACACGTACCCCGATACTATCACCACCGACGATTTGTCCACTATCCATCCCGCGATGGTTGCAGTAGAAAGAATTGAGTGTCCGGTGATGCTTGTGTGCGGAGAGGATGATAAGAGTTGGAAGTCGTGTAGGATGGGCGGGCTAATCAAAACGCGCATGGAGAAGCACGGGCGAGGGGAACAATGCACTTTGCTTTGTTACCATGGCACCGGCCACCTGATCGAGCCGCCGTACTCGCCACACTGCGGTTTCTCCTACCACAAGGCATACAGAATGTGCGTTGCCTGGGGCGGGGAAGCAAAGGCGCATGCGCATGCCTCCGTGGACTCATGGAATAAGATTTTGACATTTTTTCGTAGAAACTTATCAATCAAAAGTCGTCTTTAAGAGAATTGATTTAGATTACAGTGGAACCTGGATTTTACGATAACCTCTTTTTTACGATGGCGTTCCTTTTTCTCGGCGGAAATACAGTAAAATGTAGAAGAAATTACCCCGATCTTACTATATTGGATACAATAGTCAATATTCTCGATACAAATCTGTTCTCCCAAGCGTAATTTTGACCTCCATACAACGATATTACTGATTCTAACAACATAGGGAGACAAACACAAACACCGCACACGTAAAGTACATTTTATCGATTTTTTTCATTTAACAGATCTTGTTAAATACATATTACAGTCTTGCAGAGAGAAACTGTTTGATCTTTCACAGAGTACAGTTACTATATTATTATTTTGTTATAGTTGATAATTAACCCAACCTCGCTACAACGAAATTCTCAAAATCGAGGACATCTTTGTAACAATAGCTCGATTTTACGATGCATTTTTTTTTTCTCCCGAGGCATATTGTAAAATCCAGGTTCCACTGTATATATTTTATGCAAGATCACTTGGGGATGAAACGGATTTGGGGAGCTTGGGCATTCTGTTGGAGAATCGATGTCGTATGCTTGAATGCATTGACAACACTGATTATCAGCATCACAAATAAAATGTTCATAAACCATCATATACATTGAAATTGATTTTGGTCACTACTGGTTCATTGCGTGTCCCGAGTCCCTATTTGTCAACTTTTCTCTTTAAAAAAGGTCCTTGCTATTTTTGTCGCGATGGATCGGAATTGTTTATCGATGTTTACTACTTAATCTGAAACAGTGTTCTTTTCACTTGGGAGCCCAAATTTCTCTATTTTCCGGAAGCTTTATAAATAAACTGCGAGTATGTTTCTCTCCTGCATTTGGAAAAATGCTCAGCTAAATGGAAAACAAAGCTAAAATTCTACAAGTTCTGATATAGGGGCTGTCTTCGGGATATGTCCTTACTATATGCTTAGAACAAAAGAAAGTCCTATGTGGTGGGGAAGTTTAACCATCCGGACCTGACATTTCTCCATAGCTTGTTGTTTTTGTTTATTGTACCCCTCCCCCCCCCGCCTGGGTATGGGCTTGAGCGATGAGATGACCTTTTCTTGAACAACAAAATAATTTTATAAAAGAAGGCTCGTGCTGCTTGATGGGTTCAAGGGATATTTTATTTCCACTAAATCAAGTGTGTTTGCTTTTACATATATTTGATGTCGCAAAACCTGACTATTTTGAAGTCTCCTTAATTCTTAAACATCTCAGACCTGACCCATCCGATAAGATTCTTGACATGCGCATAGACACCGTACTTCCCAGGAGCAGCACAGCCATGTCCCCAGCTGGTGGCTCCGTGGATGTAGAACTGTCCTCCAGTCTCACACACCAACGGACCGCCAGAATCTCCCTGACAGGCATCTATGCCGCCATTATACAGACCTGCGCACAACATAGAGCTATGGATCTTGCCAGGATAAGCCACGTCACAGCGAGCTTTGCTCACAACCGGGACGACGGCTTCTTGAAGGATGTTGGGAACGGCTCCACCGGAAGCCAGGCGACCCCATCCCGTGATGTAGCAGAGAGTTCCGTTAGATGGGGCGGAGACATTATCGGGCAAACAGACCAAGTTAACATTTCTAGAAAAAATCAAATGATTACCAAATAGAATAAAAAAAATCATATACATATTCCGCACATTAGAGAGCTTAAGCAAGTCAACACGAACGGCATCAAAAACGGCGCGCGCGCTCACGAATTGCTGAAAAACGGCGTTGACGTCCGTGACAGGAAATCTAGAACGGCATTTTCCCTATTTTTACGTTCTACGCGCGCGGTCACGGACGTCAACGCCGTTTTTCCAACAATTCGTCAGAGCGCGCGCCGTTTTTGATGCCGTTCGTGTTGACTTGCTTAAGCTCTCTATTATGTCGACAATGAGGTACTTACTTGTTAAGTGCGGCTGGCTTCTCGAGTTTCAGGAGCGCGATGTCGTGGGCGTAGCCGGTGGGTTTGTGGTAGCTGGCGTGGGTGATCACCTTTGTCACGTTGATATCTTGTTCCGTACCGACATTTGACGTCCTGTAGTGCGCGCCGAGTCTTAAATGTACCATAAAAGAATTTACTTTTTATAGCATGAACGCTGTTTTTTTCTAAAGAAAAAATCAATCATTCACGACAACTCGGTGGCGACTTCACCGTTTGTCGTGGAGAGTTTGTTGGTGGCGAGTTCACCATACGCCATTGTGCTTAGAGAGTGTTCTAACAAACCTGATAACAATAGATGACGCCGATCTCCCGCGAACACAGTGAGTCGCCGTCAGAATCCACTGAGGATGAATCAAAGAACCGCCGCAGTAGGGGAAACCGGAAGTCGTCCTGAGTTGAGCCTGCCATGGCCAGCTGTTCTGCTTGGCAGCGGTTCCTCCAACAATCCTGGTGTGTGGACGAACTCCACAGCTTCCTGGAAAAGCAATTAAATTGCAGTCAATAATACTCTTGTCATTGTTCTTCTTATATTGTTTATCAATAAGTACATTCGGGCATCCTTTCAGCATCGACTATAATAGTATCACCTTGTGGAGGTGCTCCCGTTGGGGGCTGTGGGCTCGCAGTTGGTGGAATTCCTGATAGAAATAAGTCATGATGAATAAAATATCAATTTACGAAAGTGAGACATGAGGTAGATATTTGGGATTACCTCCACATGACATTACTGACACGTCATCGATGGCAATGTCACCCTGCCAGTTTGCTCCTCTGAATGCCTCAAACTCGAGCTGAGAAAAAGTATAATCTATCAGTTTGTTATAGAGTGAACGAAGCGGCGTTGATTTAGCTCTCATCTTACAGTAGAACCTGGGCGGCTCTTATCCTTGACTCTGATCTCGGCCTTCTTCCATGCGTTTCCTTGGCTACCACTAAGTGTCAACACAATCTTATTATCGACCTTCACCAACAGCTTGTTGACACCGTTACCATTCATGTGATAGTAAAAGCTGTAAAAACAATAGTTTTATATTAATTTAAAAAAATCACAGAGAACTATACTGCCCTAAATGGATATTGAAAGAAAAGTAAAGTTTGTAGTAAAAGTTCGGGGCCTAATTATGGTTGAATGAAAATGAATATATGTATTTCTCCCGGAGGAGAGGGGGGCACCAATGTAAAAAGCGATTGGCAAGAAGTTGGAGGTAAAATTGTGAAATAAACCCCACACATATCTGTAAATTTACATCCCACCTCAACATCCCCCCCCCCCCCATTCCCGAACCGCTTTCACCTGACACATGTATTGCTGTCGAAGGTAAGGCCTCCCTTCGCCAGCCTTGCGTTGTCGTCAAGTCTTCTGGGGCTGGATGTCTCGATGTACATGTAGTAGCCTATAAACGAAAGTGCACTCTCAGTTCTTCTGCTCTTGTTATCAAACAAATTCACAAAGGAAAAAAGGAGAATTAATCAAAGTACCTTTTCCTCCATTTCCTGAGCTAGGTCCGGTACCACTGGAGGGTGTGCTTCCACTTTGTCGTGACCAGTCGAATTTGTCGGTTTTCAGGTTGATAAAGCCGCAGGTGCCGTGTTCAAAGTCACAGCTGAATTCTAAGATATCCAAATATATCTTTTATATAAGTACCAATGATATTAGCGTTCTAGAATGATATAAATCATTTAAATGTACCTCAGGAGCTATCTGATAGCCGTACTTATACCATCTCTCACTTACTTGGACTTGGTGGTGCTGGCGTATTTGGGGGAGGTGGTGTTGGTGGCGCTGGTGTTGGTGGTGCTGGTGTTGGCGGTGCCGGTGTTGGTGGTGCTGGTGTGTTTGGAGGGGGCGGGGTTCCTAAAATCGACAAACCACAACCTTTAGTTTTTTATTCATTCGAAAAAACTCGAGCATTAATGCAACAGACATGTTTAAGCAGTCGAGCATTAAGGTAACAGAGATGAATAGCCAGTCGAACATTAGAGTATTAATAGAGATGACAAATCATTTCCTATATTACACATATTTGGGATTACCTCCACATGACATTACTGACACGTCATCGATGGCAATGTCACCCTGCCAGTTTGCTCCTCTGAATGCCTCAAACTCGAGCTGAGAAAAAGTATATTCTATCAGTTTGTTATAGAGTGAACGAAGCGGCGTTGATTCAGCTCTCATCTTACAGTAGAACCTGGGCGGCTCTTATCCTTGACTCTGATCTCGGCCTTCTTCCATGCGTTTCCTTGGCTACCACTAAGTGTCAACACAATCTTATTATCGACCTTCACCAACAGCTTGTTGACACCGTTACCATTCATGTGATAGTAAAAGCTGTAAAAACAATAGTTTTATATTAATTTTAAAAAAGTCACAGAGAATTATACTGTCCTAAATGGATATTGAAAGAAAAGTAAAGTTTGTAGTAAAAGTTCGGGGCCTAATTATGGTTGAATGAAAATGAATATATGTATTTCTCCCGGAGGAGAGGGGGGCACCAATGTAAAAAGCGATTGCCAAGAAGTTGGAGGTAAAATTGTGAAATAAACCCCACACATATCTGTAAATTTACATCCCACCTCAACATCCCCCCCCATTCCCGAACCGCTTTCACCTGACACATGTATTGCTGTCGAAGGTAAGGCCTCCCTTCGCCAGCCTTGCGTTGTCGTCAAGTCTTCTGGGGCTGGATGTCTCGATGTACATGTAGTAGCCTATAAACGAAAGTGCACTCTCAGTTCTTCTGCTCTTGTTATCAAACAAATTCACAAAGGAAAAAAAGGAGAATTAATCAAAGTACCTTTTCCTCCATTTCCTGATCTAGGTCCGGTACCACTGGAGGGTGTGCTTCCACTTTGTCGTGACCAGTCGAATTTGTCGGTTTTCAGGTTGATAAAGCCGCAGGTGCCGTGTTCAAAGTCACAGCTGAATTCTAAGATATCCAAATATATCTTTTATATAAGCACCAATGATATTAGCGTTCTAGAATGATATAAATCATTTAAATGTACCTCAGGAGCTATCTGATAGCCGTACTTATACCATCTCTCACTTACTTGGACTTGGTGGTGCTGGCGTATTTGGGGGAGGTGGTGTTGGTGGCGCTGGTGTTGGTGGTGCTGGTGTTGGCGGTGCCGGTGTTGGTGGTGCTGGTGTGTTTGGAGGGGGCGGGGTTCCTAAAATCGACAAACCACAACCTTTAGTTTTTTATTCATTCGAAAAAACTCGAGCATTAATGCAACAGACATGTTTAAGCAGTCGAGCATTAAGGTAACAGAGATGAATAGCCAGTCGAGCATTAGAGTGTTAATGGAGATGATAAATCATTTCCTCCATTACCCATGTGGTGGTCAATCCAGTTTCTGAAGTGCGCCACGCGGCCGAAAACCGTGAACATCTGCTTGGCGTCGCATTTGCCCGAGCCCCAGCTGACATCACCCTGAAGTACGTAGCGACCGTCTGGCTGTACGCACACGTACGGACCACCACTGTCACCATGGCAACCGCTAAGAATAGAGTTTTCGACCCCAGCGCAAAGCATGCTATCGGTAATTTGGATGCCGACTAATAAAAAAGGTTTTCACAAGATTACTTAATATTTTAGAACACTTTGATTACTATTTTCGTTAGTGCACATGAAAATAAAGTCCGTGGGACTCTACTTACATCCAGACTGCTGTGCCTTTTGCTTGCACTGGGCCTCACTGAGAGACGGAATCATGGCTTGCTGAAGGATTGGATGCGAGGAGCCTGGGTGCTTGATCTTGCCCCATCCTGCAACACGACACATTGAAAACATTCTATTTCCACGTGTTTATTCTCAATGCTTTTGTTTAACGGCTGTTAATTTTCTCCATCTAATAGAACTTATATTTATAGAGCTCCTTGGGCATCAAGGGCTAGGAAGTGGGACAATTGTCATGGTATCAACGGACTCGTGCTAATTGCCTACCATGTTTCTCAACGGCTGCCTATTGGTCGAGCAGGTCTACTGCCTAAAATAACGTCAAAACGTCTTCCTCACCAGTAATGAAGCACCTTGATCCGGCAGGCAGCTTGTAACCGTGCGGGGGGAGACATACAGGGTTCACGCGGCTGCTCAGTTTAGCGGGGCTTGCAAGCTCAATAAGAGCGATGTCGTTGCTCAGTCGCGGATTGTTGTATTGTGGGTGAGCGATGACTTTCTTCACGTTAAGCGTTTCCTCGGTTGCCTCGTTAACAATTCGATTATGTTCCCCTACGATGATTTGGTATTGGGCAGGATTGCTGTCGACGAAAGAAAGATAAAATATCATAGTTTTATCCATATAAAATGCTTTGACTTTATTTTTTAAAAGATTATAACCACGCAAATTGCATGATTACCTTGAGCGTGCGACACAGTGAGCAGCGGTTACAACCCATGTGGAAGAAACAAGGGAGCCACCGCATATGAAGTTACCTCTGGATTTCAAAGCGATCTGGCACAACATATAAGAATTGTCTATTAGGGCTACATCAGAAGGTATCTTTTGATGTGAAAGAAATGGCGTACCTGCCAAGGCCATGCTCCAGGGATGGCGTCCTTGCCTCCGATAACACGTGACTGTGTAATAGGTGTGTAGCCGCATTTCAAACCTGGGGCAGACTATGAGTTAAGAGCCATATCCTGTAAAGTTTGATTTGCCTCGGTCATAACTCTAATACTTACCGCCTGGAGGGGCCGTCGGTCGGTTGGTTGGAGGCTGAGGAGTGTTTGGTTGTCCTGCGATAAACAAAACAATATTTGGTCACATTTTATAAGACATGCTATCTACAGTGCAAAGTGTTAGAGGTAATTGCAACTTCGGGCGTACGTACGTGCGCCCGACGGTGCAATAACGGGTGTACGTGCGACTAGCCCCCGTCGACTGGGTATGGTATGGGAAAATACATCGTTCTAAATGAGCCATTTATTGGCTTTACCTCCACATGATTCCACAGATACGTCATCAATTGCTATGTCACTGGACCATCCGTTGCCTCTGATTCCCTCAAACACAAGCTGCGAATGTTAAATAATCAGTATTATGACACATTTCATGATAAAATGTCATCGTGGCCTTACAGTATTGTCTCCGACTCCGACTCCGACGTCCTTGAACGCGATTTCTGCCTTCTTCCAGGCGTTTCCTTGGCTACCAGTAAGTGTTAGGACAATCTTTGTTCCGATCCTCACGCGAAGCTCTCCCATGCTGGCACCTTGCATGTGGTAGAAAAACCTGTTATAAGATAAAAAAATATATATAATTAAAAATAAATAGAATGAAATTAATAAGGTTCAAAACGATGGTGTTGTCTTTTACCTGATACATGTATTTTTGTTGAAGTGGAGGCCTCCCTTCTCCAGCATTGCGTTGTCGTTGCGTTTTCTTGGGCTGGATGTCTCGATGTACATGTAGTAGCCTATAAACGAAAGTGCATTCTCAGTTCTTCCCTCTTGTTATCAAACAAATTCACAAAGGAAAAAAAGTAGAATAAATGAAAGTACCTTTTCCTCCATTTCCTGAGCTAGGTCCGGTACCACTTGAGGGTGTTTTTCCACTTTGTCGTGTCCAGTCGAATTTGTCATTTTTCAGGTTGATAAAGCCGCAGGTGCCGTGTTCAAAGTCACAGCTAAATTCTGTTTTTGACAGAGACATATCGATTCAATATTATACAATAAATATAAGCAACCCCGTACTGTATCAACATCGGCATTGTGCTGAGATACCTCTTCTCTCGGCTCACAACACGAAAGAAATTGGCCAAAATATTCTGCAGCGGTCAATATTGTTATTGATGATTATTAAAATATAAATGGCAGTATTATATGTTTAGTTGCAGCTAAACCCTGTTTTTTAACGTGGAGATATACAAACGCGTTCGAACAGTGTCAAAAGTGTCCAGCATTACTACAGCAACGCCTTCCTAGGCTTATAACAGGACAAGTGAAATAAGGCCCGTACCCAGGATTTTTCTTGGGAGGGTGCGAAATCCGTAAAAGTGGACCTAGGACCTAGGGAATAAGTTCTCTGATAAAAATCTGACCATCCCCGAAAGAACAAAAAGGGATTTTTTATGCCTTTGCAGTATCTCCACGGGACGTTTATTGTCGGATTTGGCTATGTACCAGAGTGATCTAGCTTATGCTTTATAGTTTTGTCTACATTGGGAACCGAAAGTAGACCTTTGGCTGTTGTGGGGGGTGCGTTCGCACCCTCTGCACCCCCCCCCCCCCCCTCCCGGGTACGGGCCTGGAAATGTTGGTGAAAAACTTTCCGGCAACAAACCAACATGGTGCACAAGCAACGCCAAGATTGTTGAGCAAACTAATTTTTGGTTGTAAAGCAAACTCTCTTGAGTTAAGGCGTTTAGCAAAAATTGCTTATTCAAGGACTTACTCCCGCTTGGGGGCGCTGGTGTGCTCGGTGGTGCCGGTGTGCTCGGTGGTGGTTGAGTAACTGGGCTTAAAGATAACATACGTTATATCACATATGGCACACCTGTTATTACAACATGGGTGTTATTTCGAAGTATAGTAATCACCTAGCTTTAATGGAGCTTTAACCTTCACCTTCGTACTTCACTTCGTAACCAGCTAGACTAAAGGTGAGTCCTACTCGTGCAAGAGTGTCGCTTCTCGTTTTATATTCAAGCAAACATTTATATTCTCTTTTATTTTATTTTTTGTTTTTTGTTCCATCGAAGGATGGAACAATACGACTGAAGTATAAGAAGCAACTACATGGATACTAGACTTATTCGTACTACTGTACCATTACAGCCGTAGTGGATGTTTACTTGGATGGTGTCCAGATGACTTAGACCATGTCTCTGGCCAAGATTTACCTGGTAAATACAATAACAAATGAAAACATAGAAAACGGGGTTTCGTACTCTCCCCTTACATTATCATCCCTTTAACCGTCATCAGTCTATGACCCCCATGTGACCCCACCACTCCACTGTACAATCCACTCGCCTTGTCTGATACAGCAATGTACTGATTGTACTCACTCCGGCCTTTTTGGCTACTATGGTCGGCTGTCCGTTTTTGCTGAAGGCACGCCCACCATAATGCATCACGCTTTCGAAGTCGTATGTGGTGCCGTGTGTGGTGACTTGGGAGGTAGAATGCATTCTGAAGTTTCCTTCCTTACCTTGATACGGTTTTTTAAAAAAAAATCATTGGAAAGGTGGAATTATACTAAAACTTTATATACACTATATATTTCAAATGGAAAAAGGCTCCTGCTAATATCTTGTGCTTACCATCCTGAATGTTCTCGAACTTTATGGTGACGAAGTGATCTCTGTCTGGTCGGGACTGCTCGTGGAAAAAGCCAAGAGCGTGAGCTGTAGAGAGTACAAAATAAAATACAATTACAGTTATCGAAAAACTCTTTAACGTCAATGCCTTAGCTACAAAACTTTGTTCAATGGGCAAGCCTTCTCTATTTTTTTTATTTGCTCTGGGCAGCTGCTCTTCTAAGGGGGCAGCTACCCACCCGTATTAGCTACGGTAAGAGCTTAACGGTTACATACAAATGCAAGGCAATAATGTTTCTCTGTATGTAGGCCTTAGGCTTTCACACAATCCGGACGTGTGCATGCGTGCAAAAGAAAGATTCATGTCGTATGAATATAATATCGTATAAATAAATATCGGATTTACATATCTACGAAGACAATTCAGACCAAAATTTTTAGGACTTTCTTTATTACATACCGATCTCGTGGATGACAATTCCCTTATGCCAGCAGCCACCGGCGAGAGACAGCTGCTGTTTACTTCCTGTTCGTCCCACGTATGACCAGCATCTGCGTGCACATGATAGAGTGTAAACAAAGCACGACAACCCTTACAGAGATCCCAGCTCATGCTCGAAGATCCAGCGCACTTTGGGGGCGCTCCTAAAGGTCGCCCCCGCGAAAGAGCCGCTAGAAACGTTTCCAAGCTAGACAAGTTCTGGGGACGTGACAAGTCGGAAGCTTAAGCCAATTTACTGTAAAATTGATGAAATCAAAATTATTCTGACGGAATTAAATACAGTTTTTTCTTCGAGATACCAAAATGGAACGTCAGAAATATGTTCCTTTTCGGTCAGTGCACACTAAATCGTTGTCTTCTTTTTTATTAGTTTGAACTTTTTGGGAAGAAACGCTGTCGTAGACAAAACGTGGAAAACTTTACGTTATTTTCCTGCTGCAGCCCGACGCTCCAGCAGGCGAATTTTCACTGGTAAGTTTATTTAAACTCAAGAAAGAATTCGTCTCAATATAGACGGATCTGATCTCCAAGCGATTGGGCTTCTTTACTTGCAGTTGGACAATCGACTTCAGCGGGCAAACGATCACAACGACAGGGTTCTCGGGAAAACTCGAGTCGCCAAATTTGCGGGCTTCTTTGAAAGGAAGTGGCAAGATTTGGAATACCAGGCTTTTACCGAAACCTGTAGAGCAAAAGCTGTGCAAAAACATCGCTCTTTCCCACTAAACACGACTGTATCACAAGCTGTGCTGTGATTGGGCTTTTTTATTTCACACCTAAAACACATCACAGCACCTCCCAGCGTTTTGGAACTCAAAATTGTTATCAACTTTTACAGCGGCTCTTTCGCGGGGGTGACCTTCGGGAGCGCCCGCAAAGTACGCTGGATATCTTCGAGCATATTGTAAGCAACACCATTTGGTGTTGGTTTTATGTAATAAAATGTTATTCTTTATTTTCCTGATTTTATCGAAAATATACCAAAAGCTTCCCCAAATCAGCCTGTTGAAATGGATGCCTTCTCGCATTTGGGTACTTTGCTGATGACAAAATGGCGGAGGCTTTTAAATGTACTTAGATAAAAGTAACTGAAAAAAGACTCGGACGACCATTACTGTTTATATTTCAGTGGCATATAAGACCTTCGTTTTCGATATTGGAAGACAAGTTAAGAAATTATGTGATTAAGTCTCAAGTTGATTTTCATTTATCAAATTCCTTTCCCAAATCAGCCGAATAAATGGGTGCTTTCACACACTTTCTAGAGCAATCAAATGTCGATTGACAAAGTCACCGTCTTTATGGAACAAGATTCCAGATTGCGGAGAGTGCGCTGTAAAGGTTTTTAGATTATAATTAAAATAAATATTAGTCGAAACGCATGTTAAGTTCTCTTAATAAAAACGCATGTTCATTACTCACCCGCCTCCCTTGAAGATTGAAAGGTATGCAGTCTCGCCAGCCTTCTTGGGTCTGAGCCGGATGCAGGTCTTCTGTGCGTACTCGGCAATGGCGGCATTGATGGCGCTCACTGCACCAGGCTGGCTCGCTGAAAAAGAAATAATTTAACATGTTTACAAAAATTTCCTATGCTCCTAGGGAATCATTAAATGGAGTTTTTTTGTTATTCCGATGTCCATCCAACGAGATAAGTTGGATGGACATCGGACCACAATTAAAAGGATAAGCTGATACTGACAGATGGATGAGTCCAACTCATAATATCTTAGCGTCTGATACTTACAGATGGATGAGTCCAACTCATAATATCTTAGCGTCTGATACTTATAGATGGATGAGTCCAACTCATAATATCTTAGCGTCTGATACTTACAGATGGATGAGTCCAACTCATAATATCTTAGCGTCTGATACTTACAGATGGATGAGTCCAACTCATAATATCTTAGCGTCTGATACTTATAGATGGATGAGTCCAACTCATAATATCATAGCGTCTGATACTTGTAGATGGATGAGTCCAACTCATAATATCTTAGCGTCTGATACTTACAGATGGATGAGTCCAACTTAAATATCCTAGAGTCTGATACTTACAGATGGATGAGTCCAACTCATAAGGCACCTCGCCCCCCGGCCACTTTCGCGTGTAAATTGCAGCACGGGCATCTAACTCGTTCATCTGGTCTTCGGTCAGCTTCATGTCGCCTTCAAACAATTCCTCTTCTTCTTCAATACCGCGGTTTTCTATTCAAGAATACAAGAGAACATTAAAAATGGTAATAGTCATTCAATTAAATACATATTTATGTAACAAAGTAATAATGATAACTCGATTAGATTAAAAATGCATCAAGATTTTTAAGCCTTGATTTCGTCCAGGCTTTAAGCCTTGATTCCGTCAGGTGATAGTCTAGTAAACCGTGGGCCACGGAAAACTCATGACGAAGTTTGTAAGTGTGAATACAAAACGTTCTCTTACCTTCGATAGATGCGAACGCCGCAGCGCAGAGAATGAGTAGAAACACGAGTCTCTCCATGGTGGCGATGGCTCGTGACGAGTGAAGACCACCAAGCAAGGGGCCGCTTTTATGGGTTCTCAACTTGTCGGCATGTAAGGACAGCTGCCAAGGGGAGCTTACTCATCTGCAATAGTGACAATGATTCGTGATTTTGTGGTTAATGATGTTTGCCGTGTTGTAAACACTTATTATGGAGATTGTAAAGAGAATATCAAAATAATCATCGTAAATTTCAAGTGTATTTGACCACCTTAATGATGTCTGCGCACTTTTGTATCATAGTATTTGCTTTAATTTGATTGTTTGTAAACTTGAGGGATTTATTAGAATTAGAACTAAATGAAAGCTATATTAAGCTCACCATCTATACTTCATATCCACTTTCTCAAAACCCCTCTTTCCATTGAGTCTTCCCACCCTCCCCATAGGTAGCAGAAAAAATGATGCAAAATGCTCCTAAGATTAAATAAGTGATGATTTTTGTTCGGTTGGAATGTAAAAAGGACACGAGATGCCCTCGTAAATATAGATAGAAGTGATTTCTACACTAGGTTATAGACTTTGGGATTTTTGTAGGGACCAGATCCCTAGCGTTTCAAAAAACGGAAAAAGAGAGTTTTAAAAAACTTCTCTTTTCTAAGCCCCCCTCTCTATTGTGTATAGTCGTTCATAATAATAATAATAATAATAATAATAAATATTTTCACGTTTGTCGAGTAAAAAGAACATTGGATTCATATCTATAATCTCATAATTAGTTAAACGCGTAAGAAAAACCGGATGGAAACATGGCTTTTTTTTAACTTTGTTCTCGCCACTATTTCTTTTTAAAAAAATCATCCCTTTTAAACTTCGTAGTTGCACTAATATCGATGCACCGAATTTGATTCTATTTTCTATTTCTCTGATAAACTTATGTATTTTTGTGAAGAAAGTGTTTAGTAGTGCTCTCCATTCGTCGAAATTAGCCATTCGATTATCAGATTATTTTTTATCTGAAAGGTCCATGAGCATACGTTACTAGAAATGGACGGAAATTGAACTCTGATACTCGTTTAATTGGGTGTTATAATCAAGATTAATTGCGCTTGTGCACAGAATGGGATATGTTGTATATAAATGGTTATATGGGATATGTTGTATATATATGGTTATATGGGATATGTTGTATATATATGGTTATATGGGATATGTTCTATATATATATGGTTATATGGGATATGTTGTATATATATGGTTATATGGGATATGTTCTATATATATGGTTATATGGGTAATGTTCTATATATATGGTTATATGGGTAATGTTCTATATATATGGTTATATGGGTAATGTTGTATGCCACGGTAAAGAAAAGAAAGGAAACAAAGGGCTTCTGCCACACCGAGTAGTCGGTAACTCAAGCTGGATAGAGGCCACTACTAGATGTTACCCAAAAATAAAAGGTTAGGTTACTCAAGGGAATGAATGATTTGGTTTGAGGAACATAATTTTTATGTGCATTAGAAGGGTAAGTGTGCTAAAAACTGCTAAAATACATCTCCTCAGCAAGATTGTACATCCTTATACTTAAAACCATAGCCGTTTTTCTTATATATTTTATTCCTTTCGTTTGATTGCACGTTTATTGAGAATTCACAAGATCAGATAAAGCTAAATTAACTCTGATTGATGATTTATCAAACGAACTTTGGGACCCGTGGTATCATCTTCAGCTTTATGATACCCTCTTTATTAACACTAAAACAAAAATTGAACCTCAGAAAACAACTCCCATAGATTTATGAGAACAGCTACAAGCGCGCAATATCATAGCAGGGGCGTGACTAGAGAAAAACACAGGGTGTTGGGTCCAGAGTAGTAATTAATTGACCACAGTTCATTCGAATCGGCACCCTTAGCTCTGGTAATATATGAAGTTCCCTAGATTCATCTAGAAAGTTTTCCCATTCAAACTCATTAAATTAACAGTCTTCTTAATTACCAACAAAGGGGTCAGCCGGAGTCGAACTGATCTCGTTTAAATGAGCAGGTTGGGTTCCGGACCCCTCGGACCCAATCCTCTCTGGACGACGCGCCTACATAGGTTCGATTTCTAGCTGGTCTCTGTGAGCCCGCAATCCGTTTCGCGATAAGTTTAGCGTTGGCTGGAAATAGAGCCTAGAACTATCAATAAAATTTGTCAGCGTTTACTTTCAGGGCAGCTGGATTAACTAAAAACAAATACTAGTGGCTTAACAATGAATAGTTATTAATCATGTTTGCAATAAATGTTTACTATCGCTTCTTCAAAAGATTCATATTTATTACGTTTGGTATTTGGTACAATGCACGATATTGTTATTTTCCTTGGCACAGCTTACACAACCTTGTTTAGCTGCACAGGTGTAAACAAAAAGCCCATAGTCATTACCCAAGATTACCGCAGCACCTTTTCGTTCTTCCCAAACAAATTATATATCATAAATTATGATGCCAATCCGAGTTGACAGCTCAGCGGCAACTGATGGTACAAGAGCGCCATTTATCCAAATCAAAGAGCAATCAAGTCTCAAGTTTTGGGATTCTAGAATATGTTGTCCGGCGGATATGTGCAGATTTTACCTTGAATTGCGCACTTTTTGCTAAAGTTACCAATTTCAGTATAGTGATTTAATACCCCTTATATATATAGTTTTTAATACCCCTTACAAAATAGAAAATAGAGCCAAACTCAGTTCGGCTTTAATTTCTGATTAGTAATGAATATTGATTTGGCCGCTATTTTGAACCGGAAATAAACTCTTACATTTTAGGAAAGTTTACTCATAGACGAATAAAATATAAGTCAAAGAATAAATCTAAACCAAAGAATTCTGAAAGGAACCGCAAATATTTTTCATTTTTGTAACTTTTATGGTGACAGCGATTTTGAACCGGAAGTAGCCAAGACTGGCACTCTTGTTTCTCTTTGCGCCTTTTAACAAAATAAAAAAAACCGTATTTTAGAAGTAGTTTAGGGGAATATTAACAAGAAAGGCTTTGGAGCCAAACGAAAATCTGATTTAATCACGGATTATTATGGGGTATTTAAATGGCAGATAATATAATCGGGAAGTGAAAATCACGCGTCGATACTAACTAAAAGTTGTCAAATGATAGAAAAGAAACATGTAGCGAGTCCAAGTATGCAGTTAGTTCTTTTTTCTTTATTTTGCTCATTGATTGTTAACATCATAGTGACATTCCCATTTATATTTTTACTTATATCAATATTAACATGTGTAGAATGTGTATGTTATACTACAATCGAACCAAAATCCTTCACGATTTTGAAAATCCCTTTGTTATGGCAATGATGGGAAAAAGGCCCTTCCTATCGATGATACCGGCCTTATCTCCCATCTCAACTGACATAAAACTTAAAAATCAACTAAACATAATTGTTGAAGGGACAAAATATCAAATGCATAATGGGAGTCTTTCCTCAATTTATCGATTCTCGGGCACCCTTACTGCTGTGACCCCCCCCCCCCCCCCCCCCTTGCTACTGTGACCTACCCTGGAGAATTTTACTTTAAAGAATTCTGCTCAGCCCTAGTCAACCCAATAATAAAAGTGATGATAATATCACAATAGCTTCCCGAAATTAGCCGAGGGAATAATAGATCCATTTTTACACTTGGCATTCTGCCAACAATTGAACTCTATTATTAGCGAAACGATATTTTTAGTTAACAAATACAACGAACAGCACAAAATTTAGCAGTACAAATTGGGTGGTCATAATTTGAACCAATTGTATCAGTTGACATCATCAGTTACACAAATTCAGAATACTTTTATAATCTGCATCGTAATAATAATAATCAGTTTATTGGCCATTATCATAGTATTAGACTTAATTACATGGGTACTCAGCAAAAATATAGGAAATTATACAAATTTGTAGGTAACGAATTTGGCAAGACGTTCAGTCCTAGGAATCGGACGTTCACACCTAGTTGAACCCGAGCGTAGCCCATAGCCGTGGTCAACCCTAGGGGACTGGGGTAGCAGGTGCTCAAGAAAACCCTACGACTGCATGCTTGAGATGATATTTCGGCACGCATAATCGCGGCGCTCATCCAGCTGTTGTAAGCTACAGTCCTCAAGGGCGATATCGTATGAGAGCTCGGGACAGATAATACAAGTAGGCACAGATAATCTGGCAGGTTAGCCCAGACAGCAGATGCATATTCGAGGATAGGCCTCACAATACTACAATAAACTAGGACAATATCAGACTTAAGGGCGCCAGGATAGGGCTCACAATACTACAATAAACTAGAACAATATCAGACTTAGGGGCACCAGGATAGGGCTCACAATACTACAATAAACTAGGACAATATCAGACTTAAGGGCGCCAGGATAGGGCTCACAATACTACAATAAACTAGGACAATATCAGACTTAGGGGCGCCAGGATAGGCCTCACAATACTACAATAAACTAGGACAATATCAGACTTAGGGGCGCCAGGACAGGGCTCACAATACTACAATAAACTAGGACAATATCAGGCTTAGGGGCGCAAAGATAGGCCTCACAATACTACAATAAACTAGGACAATATCAGACTTAGGGGGGCCAGGATAGGCCTCACAATACTACAATAAACTAGGACAATATCAGACTTAGGGGCGCCAGGATAGGCCTCACAATACTACAATAAACTAGGACAATATCAGACTTAGGGGCACCAGGATAGGCCTCACAATACTACAATAAACTAGGACAATATCAGGCTTAGGGGCGCAAAGATAGGCCTCAAAATACTACAATAAACTAGGACAATATCAGACTTAGGGGCGCCAGAATAGGGCTCACAATACTACAATAAACTAGGACAATATCAGACTTAGGGGCGCCAAGATAGGGTTCACAATACTACAATAAACTAGGACAATATCAGACTTAGGGGCGCCAAGATAGGGCTCACAATACTACAATAAACTAGGACAATATCAGACTTAGGGGCGCCAGGATAGGGCTCACAATACTACAATAAACTAGGACAATATCAGACTTAGGGGCGCCAAGATAGGGTTCACAATACTACAATAAACTAGGACAATATCAGACTTAGGGGCGCCAGGATAGGCCCCACAATACTACAATAAACTAGGACAATATCAGACTTAGGGGCGCCAGCTTTCTTTAAGACGCGTAAAGCATAAAGGCGTCTACGAGCTCTTTTGAAAATATAGTCGATGTGATGGCTCCAGGACAGATTACTGGACAGGTGCACACCTAGGATCTTATAAGTTGCTACTCGTTCAATGACTTTACCTGCTAGTTGTAACGGGGCAGGCTCAGATGGCTTGTATTTTAGAAAAATCAATACACATCTCTTTTCGATTAAGTGGGGTTAGGACGCATACCGTGATCCGAGGAGTATGAAGAGATATCACTTGCAATAATAGGCAGAAGGCTAGGTGAACATCTTGGAATTATTTCAAGTACGGATAGATCGTCAACATACTTGACTCTAGTGTTCCAATTGCTAACTAGGTTATTGACTAACACAGCAAACAATAAGGGGGCAAGTCTTGTACCTTGTGGGATGCCAACTCTAGGATATACGGTGCTACCTATTTTTACCCGCTGGGACCTGTTGGTTAGGAAAGCCCCTATCCATCCAATTAATATATCATCTACTCCAAAGTTGTGTAGTTCATGGACCAAAACAGAGTGATCAACCAGATCAAATCCTTTACTGAAATCTGTAAACAAGATGCGGGCCTAGCATTGGCCGTTTTCCAAAAGATTCCATAATGCAATGCATTAGATGAGCGCATGCGTAGTTGATTTGCCTGGCAGAGCGAACTGTTTGGGATCAATGCTACAAATAACTCTATCATAAAGGGACTCCAAGGTGAAGCCTTCAATAATTTTTGCCACCTGCGAGGTCAAGGTTATCGGCCTGAGGTCACTGGTGATAGCTTTCGGTGGGTAAGAGTTCATTTACCTTAGTTCGAAGTTCTTTTAACTTTCTACTACGGCTGGTAAAATATTTGGTCTCCATAATAAATATCTTGAACTGAAACAAAGAGCCTACTAAATGACAATTGTAAAAGGGTTTATCTATCTTTCAAGGTGCGTCTGGATTATTTATTCGGTGTGTGTGTGAGGGGGGGGGGGGGGGTTGGGTGGCGATTCGGTGTGTGTGTGTGGGGGGGGTGGGTGGCGGCAGCATGCTGTCAGGAAGTCAAGAGCTGGATTGTTTTAAATATAACTTTTTTTCTCTCATAAGGGTGTTTATAACCCACACAAACCCCCCTTAGATCCACACACGGTAAGATCTGATCACCACGCCCTGAAACAATTGGTTGTCGCTACTGTTGATAACGTTGCTATACTGTTATGTATTAAAGGCCTAGCTAAACAAAGAGACATGCATGCGACATGTTTTCTAATTTAGCCTCCTCGAAAACCATTGTAGCGCGCGCCAAATCTTGTTGCAGCAACAAAGGAATGTTTCTCGGATAGTTGAGAAACATTTTCATGTCGAGCCCTAAAACAAATTAATGCGCGCTACATGTTTTTGGCGTAGGCTAAACTAGGAATCATTAAGGAGACATGTCTCACCCTACATCTCGCGGTAGACATATAGTATAGCCTTAAAAGCGCAAATACGCGCACACTAGATTAGCGTCAATTCAAATGAGTGCGCACTCTGCTTCTGAATGTTATTTTTGATCATATTCTTTGTGTTTCTGTTAAAGTACCCAAATCCCAATCAGATTTATTGTCTTGCGTGTACAAAATATTCTTTTCAACTCGAACTGGCGGGAATGACGTCTTGCTACGCTAGGGTGGAGGGGGACGCAACGCGCCTATTTCTCATATGTATCGATCTGGATTCAAGTGGACTGCATCTTAAACTCTTATAACAAATTCTCTAAATCTCGTTTATTCCATTAAAAAATGCATTGAAACAGATTTTAAACATTATCTTGTATGGAATGATTTTGAGCAATTTGCGAAGATTTTTCCCCAATTTTGTCACATCGTAGCCAAGTGCGATCTGGTGTTGTAAAATCGCAGACATTTTTTGTGTGTAATCAGGCATTTAGTTGAAGGTTGATGCGTAGTAAGTTGTTCAATCTTCCTTTGTCTTGTGATCAACCTGAGCGAGGTGATGCCAGCAAGGCTAGCCGGTGTTGGCGCTGTTTGTATGGGGCTTTTAAGGGGAGAGGACATCCCACAAAGAACAGGGGAAGGAAACAAGACATGTATAATTTCAGGGATACTAAAAACCTCTTTATTGACTTTCATACATTTTGTACTGCAAGTAAATGCTTATAAGAGAATATTTCAGCCTTTTTAAGATCCCTATTTTTTCATGTGCCTTGTATAGATATAATTGACCTTGCGAAATCTGCATTAAAAAAAAAAGACACGAGAGTTAAATGCAAGAATAAGGTTATTAACCATTTGCTAAACAAAATCGCAAAATTTTCATGTCGCAAACATTTCATGTAATAACGCTAAAAGTGCGCCTTGCTAATATTTTTTGTAATGAGATTTTTAAATCTTAAAAGGCCGTTACTACTCACGTGACCAGATCACCAGAGAGTGGTGAGCCTTCCAAATAAGGGTGATATATTCTGCAGTCATATTAGTCGCTGATCTTTCGCTTGTCCGGAAAGGGAGGTCTAAGAAAGGCTACATCTTCCGTTGTGTATCTAGTTTGCGCTACAAGATGTCTGTTGGCCATGCTGAGGCTCGAAGCTCTTTCCTCACTTCATAGGATCATGAGAATGACCAATTGTTATGACTATCGGTTACCTTGGTTATGCCCGACTATTTAGTGCTGATTGTCTGAACTCCTATGACGCTTCGTGGCTTTTTTATGGTGTCGCTAAAGACTGAAAGACACGTACTGAGGCTGCGCAAGGAGAGCAGATACTGGCCCTACTCGTGACAGTTAACAAGAGAACATTTAAAAAATATGTGCTAGAAAATAAAATATCGACAAACTAGCTCGATCGCCATCTTTGTGCTATAATAAGTAAAGCTCACAGTTTGATTGGCTACTGCCAAGAGACACACCCAATTTGCGTACCCAGGTATAAGAATATTGGTCATGTGAAATAGAAGGTTTCCCTATCCCAATTTTAAACAAAGGCAATTCTACACACGTGCGCATTTGAACATAGCTAATAGACTAGTCGCAATATGTTTTTTGCTTCCGCCGCCCATGAGTCGAGTCTTTTTTTATCAAAACTTTAAGCAATTTCAGCCGAGTATCCAGGATTTGCTGAGGAAAGAGGCCCATGCATAAATGTTTATGTGATTATGTCTACACCAATGCTATTGGATGGAAGTACGCCCAGCTCTGATTGGCTAACAAGTGGTGACCATAACCAGAAGCAGTTGCGTTGTTAAGTTGGCATGTCCCATTGTCTTTAGAGCTGTAGTTCAGGGACTCGCACTTCTCCCCGGCGACAAGACAATACTCGACGCACTGGGCGGGGGAGGGGACGTTTGACTCTTCATAGAACACGTGATCCGTGAGTTGGAAGCGAGGCCTTTCTTGAAAAATTCTCTCCGGTAGAGTTTCGGCATCTACGTCTGACAAATTGCAATTTGAAAGATTAGGTTTATTATTTACTTTAACATTAAATGAAGGAAAGAGTTTATGATTCTATATAAAAGTAAATAGAATTTTATAGAACTGAGTAGATTTGGGATTACAGAAGATAAATTGGCGAGAGTTCGAGTTATCAAGGGCTTGATTTACTTAGGGTAACTACACAGTAAATAATGTTGAATGTATGGTGTTCAAGTTATCGAGGGCTTGAGTTACTTAGGGTAAGTACACAGTAAATGTTGAATGCATGGAGTTCGAGTTATCGGGGGCATGAGTTACTTAGGGTAAGTACACAGTAAATGTTGAATTCATGGAGTTCTAGTTATCGAGGGCATGAGTTACTTAGGGTAAGTACACAGTAAATGTTGAATGCATGGAGTTCGAGTTATCGAGGGCTTGAGTTACTTAGGGTAAGTACACAGTTAATGTTGAATGCATGGAGTTCGAGTTATCAAGGGAATGAATTACTTAGGGTAAGTACACAGTAAATGTTGAATGTATGGAGTTAATTTTGCTTAAAGTTATCGGGAGTCGGGAGTTCTCTACACACCTTTGTCTACAGATATTTGTAGGTGTTCTTGTGGAAGTCCAATAAACTTGTACACGTAATACCCAAAACAGTGACGAACCGTCACCGAGGCCTTATGCTGACAGCTACCTCGCACATCACCAAAGCACAGATCACGTTCCACCGCACCAATCTCTCTTTGTGGATGGGGGCCACGCATCCATCCAGAGAGTCCCATATTACTTTGCGGCCCTTGGGTCGATATTTGCTGTTGGCCTTTTAGACGGTACCAAGTTTGATTGAAAGCCCTTGTGACGTCTTCAATAGGTGTGTAATTGATACAAGGCCGAATCAATTCTGCAAGGGAAAAAAAGGAAGTGCGGTTTCCCAAGAAAGAAACATACATGGATAGGATACCAACAAAGATTGCTCTGTTCGTTCGATAAGTGGTTTTGCGATTGACAGGTAATTCCGAATGCTTGTGCGATGCGTTTTTGTCCAGTGGGTTTATGTTTAGTCCCTTTTACGCTAGATGGGTTTGAGCGTAACTTTTTAGACGATCGCAGACCCTTCGCTATAGTTTCTCTTCCCTCGAATATCAGGCTGGTTTTACGTCCAATGGCTTTGCGCTTAACAACTTCCTGTTTCCGATAGGTCCGCACTCGGCGAGTTCGCAGTCGGAATTTGAGTAGTCTCTAACTAGATTCTAACAGGATTCTGACAAGTTAAATATAACTCAGGTCCTTAAAAGCATTTCAATAAAAATCATAAGGAAATGACCAGCGTGTCTATTCCATCCCCTCTCAATATTTCGAGGCCTGCTACATCTCTGCGATTAAATGCATGCATGTGGATGTTTTCACAAAATCGTTTTTATCAAAAAGGGCGTTTTCCGTGCCAGATTTGGTGTGGCGATTTCCAAAACGTCTCGTGGGTATTACATCATGTGAGCCAAAAGCAGGAGTGTGTAGCACTTGCATAACAATATACATCACACTTCCGAAATAGTCACATGTATCGTTTTCTGGGCGTCATAAATATACACTAGAATACCTAATAAAACTATAGATTTCTGCTAACATACTCCTTACCTTCTGAACAAAGACCACTGGACTTTCTTATCTGCTTGAGTGTGAGGGCTTCATTGTATATCTGCAGGCACGCCATGCGACCGCGAAAAGACCGACTGTCAAATGCCACGGCTGCCAGACGTATCTAGAAATAGAAACATATATTATATACATACTGAGAAATACTCACTAAAAACATATTCAGTATATTTTCGTTCGTTCGCTGGTCTCAGAAAATCAGAGGCGCGAACGATGTTTTTTTCACTGTGAAGAAAAGACCTTCGCGGTTCTGATTGGACGAACGAATATTTTTTTTCTCGTTCGCTGCACTCACTCGTTCGTTTTTTGATACTGCACAACTCGTGAATAAAAACCGCACGCGCGCACTTTCCATGTAGTATTCTCTATATATTATTTATAATTACATAGACATAGAGTTAGTACATAAGGCAAGGACTCCAATAAAAATAGACAGGGGTGATCGTCGGCAAAATCAATCTTAACCCTAAGGAATTGCACTTTGGGTATCCTCAACAAAAATTCTTACCCATAAGCGATCTCAAATTGGGTGTGGCCGATGGAATTTTTTACTCTAAGGAATAGCAGAATCGGAAAAACTGTTTAACACCCCTAGAGAATAGTAGTCGAGTTTTATACCCTAAAAGATTGGACGATCACCCGCGCACACCCTGCGCACCCCCTGAATCTGAGGTTAGGCGAGAAAAGGGCAAACTCGGAAAAGTGCTTTATGCTTTATGGGTATTACACCTCGCGTTGTGTCGCCAGCTCAGTTCTGCCAACGTTCAACTCGCCGATCATGACTCCGTCCACATAAAGCCTCGCCCATCCCGATATGTAATCATAAGTGAACCCCACGAAGTGCCAGGTGTACCATTGCACTGCTAAAACTGATAAAGATGTTATGTTTGAGTGATGCTAAACAGAGCGCACTAGCATCGATTGCAGGCAAATGATCTCACGCGCCATATTTAGATACGTTTTCTAGCCAACGTCACCTAGGAATCAACATAGTAAACATTATAGAAAAACATATAACTGAAATGAATATAGAAATCCTAAACAAACTCAGTACTACACAATTAAGTTAAAATTATAAAAAAAAATGTTGAAACTTTCACTATATTGTAACAGATCGAGTGGTGCGCGCTACCGTGCCAACCTTAAGGAATTTTGCCAATAAGGATGCATTAACGGTTAATAGTACTATCTGATTGACAACAGCTTTACCAGACAATCCCACTGCGCTTTTAGATATGAAGGAATACAAACAAATCTGCCAAAACGTTATTAAGTTTGTCTTGGTGACCACGTTAGCGGTAGCAGCCACTTTTGTTTTCACATGACTTAAATAAAGAAGCACGGATAAATACCTTTTTTTGGTATAAACTCCTTCCAGATCCAAGATCGTGTACAACAACTTTTGCGAATATCCATGGCTTCTCCGGATCCGGAGCCGCAATCCATAAATGAACGCCATAGTTTGAACGATCATATTGCCAAATCGGGCTAATGTTACCGTCAGCATGTATCCATAACAACACAGATAGGGAATATCTGTGAGTCAAAGAATGCTGTTCAACCAGTCCTTTGTTATTGTTTATCATTGAACTTAAAAATAAAAAGCTACGAATAAAGTCTTATGTTATTGACGATATTTGATTAAAAATATCTTGGTTACTCGCTTGAATTAGCCGATGGAAATGGATGCTTTGTGTGACTTGCCATTGAGCGTGAGCTTAAAATGGCGGCGTTATTGTCCTTCCTTAAACACCAGCTTTTAATTGTTTGTCCCGAGAAAACAGGGCCATCAAATCCAATGTATGAAGCTGGGAAATTTTCGTACGCAAAGCATGTAAGCACTATTTTTTTTTTATATTTGGTGCATTAGAAAAGACGCTCTTGAAAATGTTTACCAGCTACAGGTAGTTAGTTTACCTTGTGTCGATCTTTGCGTGGTAAGGGATCTCGATGTAGCTGCTGGGCGTCCCAGAAAAGTAATATGCCCCGCCCTCTCTTCCATCAGGTCCCTTGTCAAGTGTCACGCCAGACGCGATTCCCGCCGGAAGACCATTGCCACTGATGTCACGCGTCCTGTGTTCGGCATTCAATGGGTAGAGGGCAACAGGTTTCGGCTCTCCTATGAATAAATACAAAAAGGGAAAGGTAATCTTATACAATCAGTGTCGGGCTATTTCGATTGTGTTCTTCAGCTCTAATGACACCAAAAGTTGCGAATTGAAGAAATCTACTCCTCGATGTCGAATATTAATTTATTGACAAAGATGCAGAAGTCCTGCAATGATAAAAAGTGTAAGGAGAAGCAAGTTCAATAACAATAAATGAACATGGGGACTTATATAAGCGAAAAAGCTGGCATAAGTTCCGTAAGTCTGCGATAATAACTGGTAATAACAAAATGGCCGATGCTCCCTCGCTCATGAGCCGCTCAGCGGTCATGACAAGATACTTCATGTATGATTTAACGATGTGAGCCCTTGTCTTCACGAATTGATACAAAATACACGTTTATATTATATATACTTGCCTTTGGCAAACAGGCTTTTCGTGATAAACTGAAAAATGAGAGAAGCAGGCTGGTTATAATATTTCAGTGAAAAATAAAATAAAATAAAATAAAATAAAATAAAATAAAATAAAATAAAATAAAATAAAATAAAATAAAATAAAATAAAATAAAATAAATAGGTTACGGAGTATACGAAGTTAGGTTCGGAGAGCGTTCGGGTTATTCACGAATACTCCAGAGGCTATGGTTACTCAGTACTGTTCAAATGTTTCGAGAGATGAGAATAACGATCGCGTGGATTTTTAGACAAGAGAAATAGAAATACACCTATTTCAATTAAGGTTGACTATAAGAAAATGGAAAATGATGAATCCCAAACACCACTGGTTAGGGAAAACAAGTCTTGTATCTGTTAATGACATTCAGTGAGGCTAAATTAAGTTTGTAGCGAGGTCCTTGTAATAAATGAACGAATTTTAAATACAAGGAAACATTATTATTGGCCAAACTTTGTTCCATTTTCCATTCTCTTATCGTCAAACTTTTTTGAAATAGGTGTATAACGAGAAAGGATTTCGCTGAATCGGGAGGCAGGAGACATTTCGCACAAAGGTTAGAGATATTTTATTCGCTGAATACAATATTTAATACAAATTGGGAATGCATTTTTAGTTATTTTATTAAGAAATCGCTGACAAAGTATCCTAATTCCCGTGGTGTGATAGGTCCATCAGGAGAGAAAGAGTCAGGGCCTCGTTTTACAAATATTCCATATCTTGACATTACAAACAGACCTATTAGGTCCATCTTCCAGATTATTCGTCTATTTGCAAAATAATACAGTAAGGTCCGTGTAACACTCCGCCATTCAATGTTTTGGAGTGTTTTGAAGTAAATAAAATTAGAATGTGATTTTCATTCAATTTTCGTTTTAGAAATCAGAAATCAAACTCAAGGCCTCGTTTTTAATTTTTTATTTCATTTTTGCGTTTTAAAATCGAAAATTAAATAAGAAGTACCTGTGTGACATTCCGCCATTCAATATTTGACGCTTTTCAGAATAAATAGGTTAAAAAAGAAGAAATGGTGATTTTTTTTTAATTTAAGGGCTCCGTAAGAAATTACAAACCAGCTTTAAGACTTCTTTTGTTATTTTTGTTTTCTTTGTGTTTGAAAGTGATAATAGATACCGTTATTCGACTTTTTATTCCTTTTTTAAAATTAATATGATAATTAACTCATTTTAATATTCCTTTTTCTATTTTCGTATGCAATCTTATACTAACTAGGGAACCGTTGCGATGTTTTTAGTCACACAAGGGCATAAATGGAGTCCCCTTCCCCGAACACGTTAAAATGGCATATTTATCGTTTGAATATGTTCTGTTGCTGGGAAAAAAAAATTATCTGTTCCTTTTCCCCAGGAGCGGACCATTCCTTTTTTTCCCAGCCAGCAGTGCTTAGGCATTTTAGCACATGAAAAATTGCCCGTATAACCGGTCGGGACGATAGGTCCATCTTCGAAGATCATTCGTCAATTAGCAAAAGAATACAGGAGAGAAAGAGTAAGCCTCATTTTTGAAACTTCACATTTTCTTCTTGGAAATAGAAACAGGCGTGAAAACTCGATCTCCCACATCCTTCGTTTATTTTAGATAAAAGAAACAAAGGAGTATTAGCTTCTTGCTTTAACATCGATCGTGCATGGTAAAGAAATAGTAACTCCCACACCCGATTTTGGTCTAAAGTTCACAATCGTGAACCGAGTTTACAGGGCATAGTAGTGTCAATGCCTTTTTTTCCTTTGAAAAGTAGAAACCCCACTCTACACCTTTAATTTTCTTTTTTTTTTTTCACATGATCTTACCTGGATCAAAAGAAGAAGCGTTGCGGCCAGCTCCATCTCGAAAGTGTTCCAAGTCAGCAAATTGGTTGGCTTTTGATCCAGTGTACCTTATTAATATTCGATTTATTCTATGCTATTAATCATTAATAGCGGTTATATTAGATCATTTGTTAGCACCTTTGTTATTCAAAAAATGGGAAGATTTAAACCGCATTTTACAAAATATCCTATTGACAATAGAAACATAGAAACAGGTGTGAGACTTTCTACACTAGATCCCTCGTCAATGTGGGAAAAGGATTCAAGGGTGTACCTACATCAAAGGCAGATTTGTTTACTATCTCAAAACAATAACAGCAAGATACACTGACGTTTCAAATGTTTCAAGGTGCGACGGAGGGGTCCAAATGGGGGGGGGGGGGGAAGTTGGGGGGAGGGGTGGGTAGTGGTTTCAGGGGGATGGGTGGTTGGTGGTTTTAGGGGGAGGGTTGGGTGGTGGTTTCAAATTTTTAAGCGCTATTTATAAAAACGCGGGGATAACCTAGGTTTTTATGCACGGGATTTTCAACTTTTAAATTTTTTGTCGGTTGCATATGTACCTATTGAGACCCGTTGGTTTAAAAAAAACGTTTATTCGTTCATATATAAAGAAAAAGTAGGGGGGCTAGCCCCCCTGCCCCTCCCCTTCCGCCGCCCCTGGTTTCCCTAATTCTACTTACGCCTACGCACGCAAACTAGCATGCTCGAGGATCCAGCGTACTTTGCGGGCGCTCCCAATTGTGACCTTTGGGATGGAGCGCCCGCAAAGTACGCTGGATCCTCGAGCATGACAAACTATATATTGAGATTAAAGGTCGTTACTATCCACGTGACCACTGGATCACCAGGGAGTGGTGAGCCTTTCCTAATCAAAATAAAGGTGACATCTTCTGCAGTGTTATTAGTCGCTGATCTTTCGCTTGTCCGGAGAAGGAGATGTCTATATGTGTACATGTGTTCAGGACAACAAAGGACAACTAAGTAAGGAAATACTGCCGCGACTAAAATAACGCGGGATAAACTAACCATGCATCACAGCAAAATCTAAAATTCAGTTCGCGGTATCTCTAGGTTTATCGAATTTCTCACATAGGGCCTTTTAATGCTCCTAAATTGGGATGTTCTCGCATAACAGCAAAACAATGCGATAAACTTTATTAAACGAGGGTTTACAGTTTTCTAACAACAGTTAAAGCACCAACTTTCTGTAATCCTATTTGTTTGGAAGCCGGAACTAGCGGTTGCTGTTGGAAATTATTGATGAGAGTTTGCAGAATATTGGAAATGGCAGTTCTTCAATGCCCATCCTTCCTGGAATCACGCATTCTTACTTCCTCGAATCACGAATTCTCACTTCCTGGAATCACACATTCTCACTTCCTGTAATCACGCATTCTCACTTCCTGTAATCACGCATTCTCACTATGTTATGGATAGTTCCATAAGCACACCAAAAGTAGCCATGTCGTGAGACCGCTCGCTTGCATCGATGGGCCACCATTCCAATCACAGAAATCTTCATTCCCATGGATGAGTTTAGTAGGCATCTGGTATACGGTTGTTGGGATTTCTGTTGTGTAGAGAGTGCTGTTTCTCGAAGAACTTGTCGATGTTGACAAAGTTTGCAAGACGCTTGACTTTGTAGCGGACTCTTTGAGCGAGTTAAGTAGTGCTGAATCCCTTGAAACTGTTATTGACGAAAATTCCTTCCATAATGATGATGACGTTGATGACAATGATGATGGGGAAAATAATGAAAAAGATAATGTTTCTAAATATGGTGATGATGACGATGACATTGATGATGATGATGATGATGATGATGATGATGACATTAATGACGGCAATAGCGACGGTGATGATGGTGTTGTTGTCGATGGTTCTGTTATTGATATTGGTGATGGATATGATGATGTTAATGATGGCGATTGTGACGGTGAAAGTGATGGCGATTTTGATGGTTTTGGTGAAAATGATTTTGATGGCAATGGTGCCAATGTGGTTGTCGTTGATGATGGTGACAATAATGCCAGTGTTTGTGACGGTAATGGTGATATGATTGCTGCTAGTGATAAAAATGGTGACGGCGATTGTAGTGACAGCGAAAGTGATAACGAAGATGATAGTGTTGGTGTTTGGTATTTTTGGGTTGTTGATGATAATGATGATAATTGTGACGGTGATGGTGTGGTTATCGTTGTTGTTTTTGATGGTGATGATGACGATGATGATGATGGTAATGTTAATGATGATGATGGCGTTGTAGTTGCAGATGATAACGGTGTTGTTGTTGATGTTGACGATGGTGACGGTGACGCAAATCCAACCTGGTAATTACAAAGCTCTGTCCTACAACATTCAATCGTACAGTCTGTGGTTTTAAGTATGTCACAGAATGCCTTGGGCGTGCAATAGCGTTCGTAAGTACAGCTCTTCCCGTACACGAGGTGTCCTGTGCTGTTTTTGTACGTGAACGTAGCGCATCGGTCTTGAGCGTCGCATCTTTGTTTTACCTAAGTTAAGACAAAAAAAATTAACTGGAAGTGCCAGGATCACATACAGTAAAAACCCGCGTTCATGAGCATGTGAATTAAGAACCAGGCTGAAATTAAGTAAAAAAGGAGTATCAATATCAGAAAACATTTAGCCTGAAAACTTAAAATCTTTTATACCTTATACTTATCACATTCATCAAACGAGGACCTTCCCCTTATGCAGAGGTAACACCGAAAGGACGACTCTAGAATGAAAATGAATACACCATCAGGACCGGCACAGCAGATCACCCCTGACTTAAAGCCGCATTGTCACCATTTTACTTCCGGAGGTCCGACGGAAACCTTAACCGTTAAAAGACAAAAGAATCTATTAAAATCCGAGATATTTAACAGGCCATCCGCTCTAAATTATCAATCACATCCTCAAAGAAACTTCCAATAGACACACTGCCTTAAATATTTTGAAATATTTTTCGCGTTTTCCGTTAAAAATCATCGGAGATGGTTACGTAATCGACCGGAAGTAAACTGGTGACAATGCGGCTTTAAACTCCGAGGGAAACAAACGCATAACAATGGAGCCCTCTCTACATCCTCGGGGACCCAGGGCGTACCGAGGGGCCCCAAGGATGCCCCCTCCAGTAAGCGAACGTCTTCTCGCTCCTTTCTCTTCTCCCTCACCCCTCCCTTCCCCGGCCTTGTTTCGCCTCGTTATCGCGCCCTCGACGCCCTCCTTTCATCTCCTCGGGAATCTGGGATCATCCTATATGGGATCACTTGAGTTTTATGGGATTATGGATCACGATTTCAATGCTATCATTCCTTGTATGTCCACACATTAAGGTTTGCTTAAAGAGGGTGCGCAGATAATATGAGAAAAGTCCACGATTTGGCGATTCTTCAAGAAGAGTGTGTTTTTGCAGTCCGATGGCCAATCCATTTAAGGATAAGAAAAAATGATTTATATTTTCCAATTCCTTGATTGCATTATTGTTATTTATATTTAGAATTACCAGATATGATTTTCTGTGTCAAAATGCAAACATACTCCATTATAAATCATGTTCTTTCAAGTGTTGAACACTTTATGGATTATGGAATATGTCACATAATAGGTAATGAGCAAGCTGTCTACAATATGTGACATATTCCAAGCTAGATTCTATTAAAAGCCTCAAAAGAACAAATATTTGTGTAAAGAAAGGACAAAAAATTCTTTAATGCGTAAGAATTTTGTTTAGCTTAACTATTAATTAGGCTTTAATATAACATTGTCTGTAGATTTGCAATCGACTAGCAAGTAGACTAGGCATTTTATCTATATCATAGAGATGAAAAAATTCAATATACTTTATATTGAAAGCATAAAGCGCAATGGGCCGCTAGAGGTATTACCAACAGCCGAATGCTCTCAGCATTTGACTTTTAGCATAAAGATTAAAAAAACGTTTTTTTCTCTGTTTTCTCTTTTGGGATGCAAATGTTTTGGTTTAGTGTATAAGGTTTCCTTTTCGAACTCTTACGGAATTACGTTCGTTCGTGCAAATTTGCACTTTTTAAACAGAAGAGAAAATGTCGCGAAGAGCGCGGATGGTACATGAGATCAAATGCTTACCCGAAGCAGCAAGCAAGAAGGCAAGAATAGTAGCGATGACCATCAAAACTAGCCGTATCTTTACACCCATCATGTCCGTACGCACGGGAAGACGTTAGCTAGTTCCCACTGCAAAATGTACCTTGTGTGTCAACATTAAATCAACTTACATCTACGGTTATTATTTGTATGTTTACATTTGATTACGCAGTGACGCAAGCAGCGTGCATAAACTAACAACTTCGGTTTAGAGAATTGAGTAGCTGTTATTATTCAGATTTACGCTGAAGACGGCTATAAAAATGTGTTAGCATTTGGTGGTCAATTCCAACGTCGTGGTTCTATAGCCACGTGAGTAGACTCGAGACACATATCAAGTCATAAAAGTGTACGGTGCAGCACGAATAATGTTGGGCAATACTAATAGAAATACCACATGGTGACATAGCTTTGCAGCTTTATTAATTCTCTATATATCTTATAAATCAATATTTACAGGAAGAAAACTATCTATTTAACTTCAAATGTATTTTCGTTATTTACAGTAACTGTTGAAAAAGTCTATTCACAATTTGATGCTCATCCAAAATGCGGACAAAGGGGGATGTGACTCCAAAACTCCGCGAGAGTAGCCCTCTGGCGGCACCTTTTATAGCTTTGTCTAAAAACTCCTCTTCGTACACATTTTAGATCAGCGGTGGCCCGCCAGTCTGTGTAATTTTTAATGCGCGCGCAACATCGTGAAAACAGTCTAGTGACCAGCGAAGCTCAATGCCGAGAAGCCCGAGAAGTTTCAGCGCTGTCTGCGCTAGTCACTAAATAGGGAGACGTTCGAGGCTTTGGAACCAAGGTAATCCGCGAGTATATAAAGATGTCATGAAAAGTATAAAGCTCCACAAAGCAGGAGCGTAGACGACAACTGACAAATTCGGCACAGGATGCTGGTATGAACTGAGAACTATGCTCCATTCATTGCATTCAAGTTCTGTATAAACTTATCTGTCGTCGGCACCTACATAACACCTTTCTTGCTACAAAGAGCAGGAAGCAATCTTGCGAATTAAATCCCCTGTAAATTTATAATATCCCTTAGATGTTTGGCTCTGGGAAAAGAAGAAAGGTTCGTATAAAGTTTCTAAAGTCATACACAGTTCCTTCGCCGCGGCCTGGTGTCATGTCGATGAAGGAATCAAGGTTCATTGAAGATGCTGTGGACAAGACAAATACAATTTTTGATAATTTTGATCATTTCTTTTGAAACTAAACAATACTCTATTGTAATGAAAAGCAAAAGGTGTATATAGCACACTGTATCGCCCCATGCAGGTAATCCAGAATCCGGAATCCATGACAAAATGAGACTTGAAATCCGGAATCCATGCTACTGGAATCCGGAATCCACACACTAGGATCCGGAATCCAAGACTTGAGCTGGAATCCGGAATACAAGAATCCTGGAAAACAAAAATGGAATCCGGAATCCACGGGAAAAACTACATGGAAACCGGAATCCAGACACTAGTAACAGGAATCCACACACTATGATCCAGAATCGAGAACCCTATTGGAAAGCTGTCATGGGGCGAACTGTATGAAAAAAGGGATAGAATATGAAAATAATAAGGAAAAGGAAATGATTTTTGAATATTATTTAATACGAAATGGAAAGGAAGGGTGGGTGGGGGGGGGGGGGGGGGGTAGCGCAGCCATTGGTGCCATACCGTATGGAAAAAGGCAAGGATTTGTGAATATCATTCAATACGAATGGCCCACGTTTTGGCAGAAAGGAGGGGGGGGGGATGTGTACTAACGGGGTGTACTAACCTCCAGTTCTAATAGGGTGTATGCTGAGGAAGGGGGGTGTACTAACCTCCAGTTCTAATAGGGTGTATGCTGAGGAAGGGGGGGGGGGTTGTGTACTAACCTCCAGTTCTAATAGGGTGTATGCTGAGGAAGGGTGGGGGGGTGTACTAACCTCCAGTTCTAATAGGGTGTATGCTGAGGAAGGGGGGGGGATGGGTACTAACCTCCAGTTCTAATAGGGTGTATGCTGAGGAGGGGGGGGGTGTACTAACCTCCAGTTCTAATAGGGTGTATGCTGGGGAAGGGGGGGGGTTGTGTACTAACCTCCAGTTCTAATAGGGTGTATGCTGAGGAAGGGGGGGATGTGTACTAACCTCCAGTTCTAATAGGGTGTATGCTAGGGAAGGGGGGGGATGTGTACTAACCTCCAGTTCTAATAGGGTGTATGCTGAGCAAGGGGGGGGATGTGTACTAACCTCCAGTTCTAATAGGGTGTATGCTGAGCAAGGGGGGGGTTGTGTACTAACCTCCAGTTCTAATAGGGTGTATGCTGAGGAAGGGGGGGGGGTGTACTAACCTCCAGTTCTAATAGGGTGTATGCTGAGGAAGGGGGGGGATGGGTACTAACCTCCAGTTCTAATAGGGTGTATGCTGAGGAAGGGGGGGGATGTGTACTAACCTCCAGTTTTAATAGGGTGTATGCTGAGGAAGGGGGGGGGGTTGTGTACTAACCTCCAGTTCTAATAGGGTGTATGCTGGGGAAGGGGGGGGTTGTGTACTAACCTCCAGTTCTAATAGGGTGTATGCTGAGGAAGGGGGGGGATGTGTACTAACCTCCAGTTCTAATAGGGTGTATGCTGAGGAAGGGGGGGATGTGTACTAACCTCCAGTTCTAATAGGGTGTATGCTGAGGAAGGGGGGGGGATGTGTACTAACCTCCAGTTCTAATAGGGTGTATGCTGAGGAAGGGGGGGGGATGTGTACTAACCTCCAGTTCTAATAGGGTGTATGCTGAGGAAGGGGGGGGATGTGTACTAACCTCCAGTTCTAATAGGGTGTATGCTGAGGAAGGGGGGGGATGGGTACTAACCTCCAGTTCTAATAGGGTGTATGCTGAGGAAGGGGGGGGATGTGTACTAACCTCCAGTTCTAATAGGGTGTATGCTGAGGAAGGGGGGGATGTGTACTAACCTCCAGTTCTAATAGGGTGTATGCTGGGGAAGGGGGGGGTTGTGTACTAACCTCCAGTTCTAATAGGGTGTATGCTGAGGAAGGGGGGGATGTGTACTAACCTCCAGTTCTAATAGGGTGTATGCTAGGGAAGGGGGGGGATGTGTACTAACCTCCAGTTCTAATAGGGTGTATGCTGGGGAAGGGGGGGGTTGTGTACTAACCTCCAGTTTTAATAGTGTGTATGCTGAGGAAGAGGGGGGGGTTGTGTACTAACCTCCAGTTCTAATAGGGTGAATGCTGAGGAAGGGGGGGGGGTGTACTAACCTCCAGTTCTAATAGGGTGTATGCTGGGGAAGGGGGGGGTTGTGTACTAACCTCCAGTTCTAATAGGGTGTGGTGTATGCTGAGGAAGGGGGGGGATGTGTACTAACCTCCAGTTTTAATAGGGTGTATGCTGAGGAAGGGGGGGGGGGTTGTGTACTAACCTCCAGTTCTAATAGGGTGTATGCTGGGGAAGGGGGGGGGGTTGTGTACTAACCTCCAGTTCTAATAGGGTGTATGCTGAGGAAGGGGGGGATGTGTACTAACCTCCAGTTCTAATAGGGTGTATGCTAGGGAAGGGGGGGGATGTGTACTAACCTCCAGTTTTAATAGGGTGTATGCTGAGGAAGGGGGGGGGGGGTTGTGTACTAACCTCCAGTTCTAATAGGGTGTATGCTGAGGAAGGGGGGGGTTGTGTACTAACCTCCAGTTCTAATAGGGTGTATGCTGAGGAAGGGGGTGATGGGTACTAACCTCCAGTTTTAATAGGGTGTATGCTGGGGGAGGGGGGGATGTGTACTAACCTCCAGTTCTAATAGGGTGTATGCTGAGGAAGGGGGGGGGGGGTTGTGTACTAACCTCCAGTTCTAATAGGGTGTATGCTGAGGAAGGGGGTGATGGGTACTAACCTCCAGTTTTAATAGGGGGGTATGCTGGGGGCTCTTGTCGCCATTCTCCATTTTGCTTTCTCATATGTGATCTGTCTGACGCAAATGTCTGGAGAAATACTGGAGCGGGGATTATCCTGAATTTCCTATTGAAAAAAAAAAGACTCAAAAAGTTATTGAAGTGTTAATTGTCCATGAGATCAGATAAAAAAAGTTCTTTATCTCAATGCTTGAGAATTTGTGGGGGAGGGGTGGGTATAACATTGCAGGTGTTTGCCGTATAAAAAGCTCTTGCGAACAAATCCACTTATAGATCTCACGCGGGTGTGAGATAAATTGTGCTGTGCAAGGGAATTATTGTTTTAAATATTTTAATAAGAAATAGGCAAAATGACGATTTTCTATAGAATAATTTTTCAGAAGCGATAAAAATCACTAAAAAGCTGGAGATTTGGTGCTCAACTGACACAATTACCGACCTCTTGAATTGTTTTTTAAGTTTTCTGTCAGTCTGTATGGCTCGTTCAAGGTACAGTATGCTAAAATACCGACACAATTACCAACCTGTGAAATTGCTTTTTAAGTTTTCTGTCACTCTGTATGGCTTGTTCAAGGTACAGCTCAGAGGGACAAGGAAATGGTAGAATGGAATCCAGGTCATAAACAAAACTTTTATCCTTTGTCTTCCTGATTAATATCACATGGTAATCCTGAAGTACAAAAAGGTGGTATTAGATACAGTATTGAGAATTAAAAGTAAATATAAAAAATAACAATCGCAAATTAGTCCAATCAATCTTGTATGGTTTAACACATTGACCCCTCAACCGGCCTGTACCGGCTTTGGGAAGTACCCACAACCCAAAAAATTCATAAATTCAAAATAAACACAACAAGATGAAGATACTCAGGCATCAGTCTAAGGGATAAATGGTCTTGCAGATATGCATCCAACCAAGGTGTTGGCATCTACTCTTAAGCCAAATAATAGCACAGGTTCTTTGACAAATCTCAAATCGAACAAGGAGAGAAAAGCAGAATCACCCCTCTCAATAAAACGCTCAAAATACCACACAAGGGAGATAGATCAGCAAACACAGCTCAAGACACAAATAGATACCTTTATTCTGATCCTCCAGGTACATTTCCTTGGCCTCAAAACACAATGTCCATTCCTTGAAGGGTTGTACAACCACGAAAATATATTTACGTATTGCAAAGCATTCTGGGAGATCCAGGGGAAAATTCACGAGGGGAGGGCCAGTCAACACTCCTCTCCCCAAAGTCAGATGGTTTTTTATAAGTCTTTTCACCCCGAAGCCAAACGAATCAATTCCAGGTCATACAGACCCAGAATAGCAGTGTAAACAATTTTGGAATCAATTTGGTTTCAGAAAAGACACCATTTAGGAGAGCTGTGGTGATTCATTAGAAAATTATTTTCTCATCCGGGCAAAGCCAAACAAGAAAAAATCATCATGAATCCACCTTTGCTTGCAAATATCCATAAGCAAAGCACTCAATTATGCCCCAAAAGACTTCATGATGTCCTGAGACACTCTCCTAATATGCTCATAGCTGTATTTTTGATGAAAAATACAAGCAACCATCAACTTGTGCTGGCTTCAGCACATCGACGAGGGATTAAAAGTGGGGACCGCAAAGCACTGTTGGAAAGCTTGGATACCGCTGACTAGGTGCAGCTGTGTTTGACTTTGACGGGCTGTATAAAACTCAGAATAGGGGGGGAGGTATCTGTTTTCAGTCTGTTTTTTGTAAATTCAGCTCCAAAAAAGCCAGGAGTCAATGGGTTAAGATCGGACTAATTGCACACAAGTTTTTCAACGCCTTTGATGTTATTGATTAAGTCTACCATTATAACATCCTAAAAGTCTAAAAAAATCGGAGCAAGCAAACAATGCAAAAAAAAGCATAGAATTTACCCATACAAGGCTTGTATGAAAAATCACAGGGATCCCATAGGTTATGAAAATCACAAAAATATACATATCAAATTTATACCACTATAAATGATACCAAATATACATTTCTACATGATCTTAATGGGTCTTTAAGGGGGGAGAATCAAGCACATCATGTAATTATTATCATTAGTTTGAGTTTAATTTAATGGCATTGATCTGAATTTTATTGTTATTTTTCTGCAACCCTGCTTTCAATTATAATTATTAAGAGTTATTTTAAATGCAGGACCCTAGTGATATCAGACAAAGTCTGATGGGGCTTAACCTGTCAAACCATCGGTAAAAAAATCTAAATTGTCACCATCACGATTCTTTGTAGACATTAAACCCTTTTAGACAGTTCTGAATGTTCTTGTGGAAAGATCACCCTATTTTGTGTCTAAGGCGACAACTCAGTTAAAGTTGATACCGCTAAAATAACCGGAGAAGGGTTCTTGTAAGCAGATAGCACAACCTTGTGCATTGACAATGACATGGTACATGTTACAGCTGTTTTTTTCAGCGCTTAATTCATGCTCATCCCCAGAAGACCTTGAACAACATGTCTCCTTTGAGCTCTGAAGTCTTCCTCCAGCATTGTTAGACTCTATGATGAGAGCACAGGTTCCCCAAGCTAATGTTGTATTTTATGTGTTTCATTCATAGTTACTTATAATACTGTAAATATATGGCGTGTTACAATAAAAATATTGGGACGAAAAATATAATAAAAAACCCTTCAAACTTTTTTTTACCTGTTAATGTTTTAATGTTATTTACATCCCTGTGAAGTTTCAATCCATTTGAGGCAATATTGAGCGATTGTAGTTCCCCCATACTAAGGGAGGAGAAAGTTACTGTAGCACTCTAATGATGCCAATCGGTGAAACGGGCAGTAGAAAATCGCCTCTAGAAAACTGGAAATTCGAAATTTCACCTAAATAACTGCAAACAATATTATACCAATACTTTACACTGCCACACAGAAATTATGAATCAAGTTGATCAACTCTTTGCGACTCTAAAATGGCATTCTTTACCTGCCTTGTCGAATCACGTGTGTTTGACACGAACCCATGGGATGGATTTTTCAACCGTCGTGACAAAGCAGCCTGTCTACACCCCGTTTTTCATGGTGTTTGTCTTCTCCGATTTTTTTAGACATTTATTATGTTATAGAGGAATACTTTCTGTGCAAGAAACTGTTGAAAAAAAACTTGTGTTGCAATTAGTCCGATGTTGGCCCCTTTTTTGACGTAGATTGGACTAAGAATAGCTTTTGACCACACCCAAAATAATTTTGTCAAAGACCATAAAATTGACCTTGAAATTGTACAACCAAAAAAATTTCATGTGAACATAAAATCTAACTGATAATTACCCAAACAACTGCATCTAAGGGACTACTTGCTTTTTTTTGCATCCATAAAGGAATCTGCAAAATAAGAAAAGGCAAAAAAGTGAAAATTTATCCAAGCAACAATAACAGCAAAAGAAGAAAACAAAATTTTGAAGGTAAAAATGTTATACCCTTATCCCTACTTGATATCTTCTCAACATATGTCCCACCTAAATATAACATAATCCTCTCCACACATCTTGGATCTACTGCTAACTCACCTGTCGATTGCTGTTTGATATAAAAACAACATAATGCTCTTCCAGATCAAGAACTTGTTCCTCTTTTATCCTTTCACATAATTTCCACACATTTTCTTCACTGTTAAATTAAAAAGAATATTTTTTTAAACATAGTATTATAAGAGGGAATGACTGACCATTTATGCAATGAAGAAGTGTTGTTGAACTTGTAGCAGCTAAAAGCTAAAAAAATATTATGGTACTTTATGGGCCAGGCGGACAGGGAAAATGGGAGGGGCTTTACGACATATTTATTAATACTTTCTCTGTAATTTATCCCCCTAACTTTTTTAGTTTTAATTTGTACTTTTAATAGAATATTTTGCATAGTAAAATGCATTCCAAGGCAAAACACAGAGTACAGTATGTTTTTTGAATCTCTGAGCACACATCATAACTGAGAAAGAGACATAAAAACAGTCTGTTTCACTGTATTCTATCAGTGTGTTAAAGGTTGCACACCAAAGTGTACTTTTTCCCAGTGAGGGCTACACATCAGGGCAAGGGCCAGTCAAAACTATTTCTGTTGTGTCGCTTTTTTCCAAGGCGTTTTAAAGTAAAACTAAAAGATCATCCTGCAAAGCCTTCATATAAAAAACAAATATAAACACTAGAGGTTTAAAATATGTCATCACGATTTAAGAAAAACTTTATTAAAACGGAATAGATATTTGAAGTTTTTAGCAAAAACACGTGCACACAGAAAACCAAAACATTCGAACTTTGTCAAGACTCGGGAGAAGCAAAACATCGCTCATAATTCCATATCAATAGTCAATAAACGACGAAATTGTATATTTATAACTATTCTGGGATAAACACTATATTATATTGAAGCACTGCAAAATATTTGGCTAGTAAAATAGATTTTAATATCTCAAGTAACCTAAGCAGTCACTGTCCCTGACCGGGCCAAGGAAAAACCCGCACAATTTACCAAAACAACACCAATAAAAACAGGTTAGAAGGATATTTCTAGGGGAGAAAATATCTACTGACACAATCAATAAGCTATAAATTGATTACCATACATTTATATCGTGAATAGCGGCCAGGAAAAATCAAATTTGCAGAAGCAAAAGTTCCCTAAGTTTGTGTGATTGCCCATCGGATGGACTTGTCAGATCTTATTACGACACAGAAAAATCCCCTCTAAAAATTAACCTCGTGCTCATATCATCGAGATATTTCGGTCGAAGAAGCTGTACTAGTTACAGAATATGATCTTACCAGTAACAACTTGTGTAAACACAATTTGAAGGCGAAATATCACACTTATTTTCCAAGCCCACCTTCGCCTCCATTTTTCGCTGCCCGTGGCTGTTGAATCACGAACTCGGCAAAAATGAAAGCGAGGCTAGCATGTAGTCAGAGCGAGGCTTATGAGTAACACCAATGACCGATATCCCGATGGCTCACACCTAAAACGGGCATCTGCTGACCGTTTATTGCGTGGGCACAAACATGGAGGACGGTGTTGTGTTTGTGACTGTCGGCACAACAAGCTTTAATAAGTTAGTTGAAACCGTTACAAGCCCAACTATTTGTAAGGTAATTTCTTTGAATCTTTTGAAAATAATGAACTCATTGCCTTACTATTTTCGAAACGAATCTACTGAGAAACAGACATACTGTACAGCATACGTTAAACATCCACATTTTTTACCAATCTGAATAAAATTCATCATTATCCTATCCGTATCGATTTAGATTCTCCAGGGACATGGCTATAAAAAGCTGGTGCTTCAGATCGGAAAAGGTGAATTTGAACCAGAGTGCTGTAACCAGAATGGGCTCATTGTAGAGTTTTACAGGTTAGTTGCACGTTCGGATGTTGTTTTATTTACAGTTAAAAAAACACTTGGGGTGTTATTGTGAGGTGTATGGGAGATGAATGGTAGCCTGTGATGCAGTGCTGTCCTCCCAAAAAGATTTATCTGAAATATGAGCACATCCTCAGTGACAAAGGACGTCAGATGCCTACTCCTCCCCTCTGTGTTTCACCTGATTTTGGTGGTGTCCTCATACAATGCTCTACAAGCCCTAGGTTCCCGAAGCATTTCCCTCTCTCAGAAACTAAACTATGTACCATGTTGTCACAAGGAAGAAATTAGCAAAACTATTAATCTGATGCAAAAGTGTATAAAGCACTGACACTCATATTGCAGTCAAATTGCAAAATTAATAGATTTTACAGTTACTGTATTCAATTAGAAAAAAATTTGGCTGAGAAAGGCAGCACCTACCACTAGCAACAGGCCTGTTGGAGAGCTAATTCTCCAATTTGAATGAAACACCTTGGTATGTGTGAAACACCATGATATGTGTGTTTTCATTTATATTTATTTATTTTTCTTATCCTTGATCATGTTGTAAAATTACAGGTACAAGGATTCAATAGCCCAAGACATTGCTAAGGCATCATTAGTTATCAGTCATGCAGGTATCAGTCTTTATTATAAAATAAACAAACTGTCCTTATTTTCCTCATCATTGCTTTTGCTCTAGGTACTGTAACACCTTTTGATAACAATTATCTTTAACATGATTAAGGTTCTGGGAGCATACTGGAGTCACTTCAAGCTAAGCGTCCACTAGTTGTGGTTATAAATGAAGAGCTAATGGGAAACCATCAGTTGGAACTTGCCCACGAACTTGCAGAGTACCACCACCTCATCTATGCCAACTGCAGGTTAGCTAACTCACAGGACACAGGAATAATACTTGAATTAAGTAAATGTCAAGCCAATTTTCGCCTTACAGTCCCAGTGGGGGTACTTCCAATGTCAACCTGATATGGATGCTCGTCATATTTTTTGGGATCAAAATAGGGCCTCAGGTATTTTTGGGGAGGTATCAGAAAAAAAAAGGCTTTTCTCTTAGATATCATATTTTTAGGGCTTCTGAGGTATTTTTTTAGGGTAGCACAATTTTTGGTCATGCAGGTATTTTTAAGGGGTATTTTTCAGATTTCCCAACAAGCATCCCTATCACTTTTACCCTGAAGACCCCCCGCAGCTTACAGTGTGGTACCTCTATCAATCATCCATTAGGGCTGTAGGTATGGTCTATACAAATGCTACTGTATGGTTGTGCAGTTGTACTTCTATTTAGCAGGCACCCTCAGTTTCATACTCAGTGGCAGCTTAATGAGAAAGGTTTACTAGAAAGTTAATGAGCTTGAAATCCAACTGGTATCCAATACCAGTTAAAGCCAGCTCTGAATTTCTAAGTAGCCACATTTATGGTTGCTTGGATGCTCGGTAGATTTTGGTATAATTGCTGCTACTGTACTATCAGTAGTGAAATCCTTCTATATATATTTTTGTTACCAAAAAAGGATCTCATCATTAGTTTTTTTTTTTTAGCCATTTGAAAAAGGACAGTTAATAACACATAAACATAGGGTGGTGGCAATATAACTATGCTATGTGTGTGTACTTCATATAACATAAACTTCATTATTACTTTTGACTAAATGGTTACCATTTAAAACATTATGTTTCATGTTACTAGGAAATATCCCAGGATTTTTCTGTAACAAAAAAATTTGAGTTAACATTCGCCACAAAAATTGTTGTACAAAAATGTTTGATGTGGCTATGTACCATTATTTTAGCTTTGTTCACAAGTAATGGCACATTTGCTGTAGAAGAAAAGCTCAAAAGTTATGTTTTCAATAATTTGCTTTTTTTTTCAGAACATTACAAGGTATTCTTCAGACCCTGGATGTCAGCGCTCTTTTGCCCTTTCCTCCTGGAAGACCAATAACATTTGGTTCCTACTTAAACTCAGTAATGGGAGTAAGTAATACTTCCTGACAGAATTTTCTGGAGGTGTGAGGAATGTAAACACTTTTTCGTTCCTGTGTTAATTTTAAATTATATGATTTGTATAAAGATTATATTTATATTATGTATTATAAAAAAAATTGAGATGTATGAGCGCTCTGATTGGTGGGATTGGTCACTTTCATTACACAATGAAGGTCATGTGATGATGCAGCATAAAATCATGTAAGGAGAGTTTGTGCATCATCAGTTGACAACCCTGTGAATCCCAAAGAACTTTTACATTTTAACACTAACAAATATTAATCTCCGGGAAGAAAACCTGTCCCAGGTAAAAAGGAAAATGCAAAATAAGTCCAAGTAGTTGAACCACCAAACAATGAAGTAAATATTTCTTGGAATTTGAAGCCAGTTTTTCAAACTGTTTTTTGCATGTGCTGACATGCACTGGAATCACGCCATGAGCGCACACTGTTGTAAATTTTTTTTTTGTCTTTTGGTAAAATTAGAAATAATTTTATAAAAGAAATAAAAGTCACTCCTTACTCATTGAGCCCAAGTTGCTCAATCAAAAGCTTATAGCCCTCTATCCTTTGTAAGCTTCATGAAGTTAAAATAAACTAGTTGCTATTTATGATACCTTGCTGCTGTTTAATTTCTTAGTACATCTCAATTCAGCCTCAGTAGAGTGATTTTAAAATAGTCAACTCACTATTATTGACACCTTTGGCCTTTGGTTTATAATATTTATTATAATTAGAGTATTATTAATGGCCCAGCTGCCTCTTTTCAATGAGAAAAATCCCACAATGTATCTTACAGTATGTATCTTCCAGTATCTTGGGCTCTGAATGTTGAGTAGTTGCTTTTAAACTTCATTATGTTGTAGTTCTTTTGGTTTGAGAGGCGCGTTTTACAAAAAGGTCTTTGGTACAGTTTTGTTCCACCATTTTGATCATAAAAAAAGCAGTTAACACAAAATTCTATAAAACTCCCAAAATCAGTTAATAATTTTCCCAAATAGCGTTTCAAAAGTTCAAAGATTAATATGTAATGCTGATTTGGTATAAATTTTAGTATACTTTTATTTATTTGAAAAAGACTTCCCCTGCCAAGGGCAAGGCGACGGAGGAGGAGGGGGGGGAGACAAGAAAGAGTCCCCCCTTCCTCTGTCTCATTCTCGCACCATGTTGACCTCTACTTCCTGGGTTCACAAAGATGCTAAAGTTGAGGCGATGAGCAAAGGCTCAAGAAAGATCGCTAACCTTGCCTAGGACACCATATGTATTGTCATTTTTGTCTCCCTTGGTTGGTTACTACCGGGGGGTAGGTTGGTTTACACCGGGGGTGCGCAGTGTGCGCGCGTAGCCCCCCCCCCCCACCACCACCACCACCACCACTTTTGCCCAAAAAGTGGGACATTTCTTATTAAGGGATCTTCATCAAATACTACGATTTTTTCCATTTAATACCTATGACTGCGCAACCCCCCCCTTCTCGGCCAATCCTGGGAACGTGCCTTGAGCCTGCTATGCGATAACATCAAGGATTAATCATATATGGTTGTTCATCCTGGCTGTCTGCAATTCATTCTTGAAAGTTGTGTACTCTTTTCGTATTCATGAGTTTAGAAAAAAGGATGGCAAAATGTAATAATTGTAAGGCCAGCCGCTTCTTATGGGTATTTATTATGTGTAAGAATAAGACGGTAAGTATACTACTAATCGTATAAAATATACTACTAGTCCCATGAGCTATTCACATTGTCCTGCAGTCAGTAGAAATATGAAGAGTCCCATGGTATTTTCGGATGGAAGTACTACCATTTGCCATTTTCGCCGACAACGTCATTTCAAAAAAGGTGTATAGCTTGTAATAGGTGTGTAGCTACTGAATATTGGTGATGGGGTCTTTGTCATTGTGATCACGGGCTCCCTGTGGTGAAATTTAAAAGATCTTGTATTTCCAAAACTAAGGCGAAATATCTGATTTTTTTTTTTTTGGTAGGGGAAATATAACAGTATTTGTTAATATTTCTTTATAAGATAAAACTATCGTCGGCTGCATTAAAATGATTAATTTAAGAGAAAACGTTTTCAAAGCTAGACCCAATCCCCCTCACGGTTATCCTGGTTATATTGGCACTGTATATGCTAGAACTACCTCATAAAATCGCTTATTTTAGGTAAAAAAAAGCTCATTCTTTATGTATCAAGGACGTACAATGTCTATAACCTACTAAATATGAAATTTTGTCTTGATTTTTAATTTATTTCTTCTGAATCTGCGATTAATCGCATGCAATTATCGGGTATTTTGACGTTGGCTAAATAAAAAGAGGTAGAGATGGATTTAATAAGGGGGCTTTGTAAGTGTCTGTCAACTAGACACCAAAGACCAATAAGATGCTTTAGATATGCCTCCTTAATCAAAGTTATTAGGTTGTGATTCTTTTCTTGAGAATATTAGAGGATTTGGATGTTCTGCAGAAGAAACATGTGTAGAAACTCTTTATCACAAATAGCGCAAAATGGCACAGGAATTGTCACAAATTTGCGGTATTAATGCTCGAAAGCATTAAGGCAGAGGCACTACGAAAAAAAAACAGTGCTTATTGCTCCCTACGTGTGCATCATAGTGATGAGGTTGAACGCATCGCATGGTTTTAACAGGACAGCAACCAACCTCCAACGAATCGCCGCACCAATAGAGGACTATTTTATTATCCTAAAGATGTCTAAATGATGACCTCAGGGATGGAAAGGGCCGTGGAGCATAAGAAAAGGAAATGTCTCCAGAAAGCGAGAGAGGATGATAAAAAATAGAGCTTTTGTCAGGCTTCAGGCCCGTAGCCAGGGGGGGTTCGGACAAACCCCCCCACCCGGCTTGAAGGTCCGCTCAGAGCAAACAAAAATATATAACGTTTGGCTGGAGATATACCGTGCACATCAATATGTCTTTAAAATAACTATAAAATTTTTTTTTATAATAAGCATCTTTAATATTATCACTATATGTTAAAAATAATACCCTATTAATAACATTTTAAATTCAAGGTTGATTGCCTAATGTTATAAAGCGGGTAGAGCTGTAGAGGGGTATACCGGAAATTTGGTCCTCTGAAATGGAAATACGAACCACCCCGCTCAAAATCCTGGCTACGGGTCTGGGTTTATAGAATATATTAACAGAATATATAAGTGCAGGCTCTTAAAAATGGTAGGTGCCTTTTTCTAATGTCCGAGCTCCACAATGTACATGAGACACGCTTGGGAGATTTTGGGAATGAGAAATCCTTTAACCGTTTTCTACTAAAGGACAGAGTTTTCGAGGCTTTTCCTAAGGTACGGATCAGTGATCGGCGGACCGTTATTGTAATAAAGGGGAGAAAGTTATTCTGAAACAAACTGAAAGAGACTGTTCAGAATGATGCGCGTACGCTAGCATGTGCCCAGGGTCCGCGGGGATTTCTTTTCCAAACAGAGGATTCATCCTTTCTCAGGGACGTTTTCTCCGAGGTGCCGAAGAAATGACGGTGCTATGAACAAGTGTTCAAAAACTCTAGTGTTGACAATACTAGCGTCAACCTTAAAAGAGGACACGTTTGGACATGTTTACCTGACGTAAGCCAAAATTATTCTATTATTCTAACGATCAGATGGTTTTGAGCGCCATATCTGTAGACGCCAGCCACCACTGCCGATCTATATTAGTTCGATATCCTTTTTTTTACAAAATGAAAATATAAATCATGGAATTCTATTAGCTAGGGTTTTCGGCTTCATACGACCGAGTGGTTGGAAGTCAAGGGCGTCTGCCGGCTCCCCCGCTTTGGCCCATAAGTAGCATGGAGTAGGGCGAGGCTCTCGCCTCAGAAACAATTGTGATTTGATTTTAAAATAACATAGTGCCTTAACGAAAAGATAAACAAATGATCCGAGTTGTCATGGTATAATTTATTATTTTTTGTCATGGTATTTTTAGGGGTATTTTTCGAATTTCCCGACGAGCATCCCTATCACTTTTAACCTGAAGAACCCCCCCCCCCCCCCCCGACTGACCTGAAAGTTCTGAACCCCTAGCCCTTACCAGCGTGATTGAATCACTACGAGCTGTAAAGTGTACGAGTGTCAGGGTATATTTGATCAGTATACCAACGGAATGCGAATGTGGCACACTTGTTTTCATGCATCGCATACTTGAGCTATTGTGCCGATGGTAGAGAGGAGGGTGGGTGGGTGGGGGGGGGAGATGGGGTGCTCTTGCTACCCGCCCCAGCCCCGCCCCAAGGTAATCGTTTAGTGTCTTTTAGATAAAACTGGGATCTAGGTTCAGTTACGCAGTCCCTTCTTACAATCCCACCAAAACCCTCATCCCAAGCCCGTACCCAGGAGGGGTGCGAACTCCCTGCACCCCCCCACCCCACCCCGAAAAAATAAGGTCCACTTTTTCGGATTTCGCGACCCCCCCCTAAGAAAAATCCTGTGTACGGGCCTGCATCCATAACCTCCCGCTCAATCCCAGTCTCTCCAAACCCTCATCCAAGAACACACGTCAAGTACGAGTTCATAAAATTTATTATCTTAATACATAGTTGATATTTGTTTTATTTTTTAATTTTCTTTTATGATTTTAAAAGGTTACAAAGTACCATACTGGCTTGTATAAAGTAAGCAAATAAATACTCGCTTTGAATTTTACAATATGTTATGTAGAAAGATGTGTTAGATTCTAACATATTGCCACAGACGGCATGGCAATCGGCACAACAACGACACAACAACTTTGACGGCTGTCATCGTCAACAGACACCCGTCCTCCCCTTAAATTCCTGAAAACTGGACCAAAAATAATATGCGACATGGACTAAGAAATCACGTGGAATTTTGAGTGTCAAACACACAGTCCAAAATAAACACAAAAAGACTGCGGCCGTCATGCCTGAGATCTATAATAAGATAAATTCTAGTGAAATCTCGTTTGCTAATTCGATTGGTCAAACATCGCACCCTTTAGCCTCCTCTGCCAGGTATCACCCTCAAAGTTTTGAAGAGACACATTTTTGTACTATTTAGAGTGGTGCTTCAGAATATCCCGGATACGGGGAGTCTCTGTAACCAAGCCTCTTGTGACCACATTAGAAACGGCTTGCTGATTCTAAAGGAAAAATGATAATGGTGTTTAGTACTTTAGTACTATTTTTTTTTCTTTTTAAGAAACATTAAAGCCCATATCATGCCTTCAATCATAAATCATTTATAGAGTTGTACCATAGATTTTCCAAGTAATATTGATTTACACATTGAAAAGGGTGTATTAATGGATCTCCTTTGTAACTATGGTAATAAATTATGACTTTTCAATGTAAACGTTTGGAAGAGAATATGGTTAAAAAATATGTTTTAAAAATATGTTTAAAAAAATCTAAAAGCTTAAAATTATAGGAAAAAAAAATTCAAAAGAATACAAACAAATCAAGTCAATGTCAAAGGAGTGTATATTGCCTTCTTAAAACACCTAAAAAGTCATTCTTTGACAAAGAATCCAACACAAGAGCTTTGGGAGAGGGAATTATTTGAAATTCAAATAATATTCATAAAATATTACGTTTCGAATAGTCAATTTGCAATGAAACCTAACATCCTGAAAGGCAATCTGGTGAGCATTGTTGACAAAATTTAAATTTTTACCGCAAAGGCGGTAAATGACTCAAACTTCAATTGCACGAATTCTGCAACAATATTTTTGGTGTAAAGTACTTAATAAAATCAATCATCGGATGTGAAAGAATTCAAAACGTACTAAAGCTGTAGCAACAAAATACAAATAATTAATGTAACAAAAAATATAAATTCAGAGAAAACTTTAGAAAGAAACAATTTGAGAAGAACATTAGTAAAGAAAGGTGATGAGCAAAAAAAGGTGTAAAACTTGCGAACGCAATATAGGCTATGAAAAATCTCCCTCATCGGTAGCATTTTTTCTTGCTGACGGACCTATTAATTACAGCCGCGCTGGTTAAATTAAAGCGCTATAGCCCTTAATACAATACTGAGAAAACTCATTGAAAGAAAATTTCTGGAAAAATTCATGTGCACCACATTTGCGCTTATTAAATGAATAAAAATCAGTAATATTTGCATGTTAGCAAAAGGGATGTAAATAAAGCCGCGTGGGGCCTGGGTTCTATTAGGTTTTCCTTCTTCTTCAAATGTAGCTTTTTATAGCTATTTATATGTTTTTTGGCTCGGAATTCGAAAGAATACAGCTGAAATGATAGAAATTGTTTTCAAATATGTGCATTTTGATCTTTTTTTGTGTCTTGAAAAGGTATGGAAATCTTACCACAGGGTACCCGCAACACCAGATTTCTAAAAAAAAAATTGCTCTTTATTTATGGTCCGCAAATGGTACCGGAGGGCACCGGTCTCAATATTGATTACCATCCTCTAGGCTATTTTTATACCAAGTTTGGTGCTTTTGTTCGCTGTGTATAGATTGAGCTCTTTTTGTGCTATACAATATGTTTGATGGTCATCACACACCCACACACAAAAATAATTAATCATGAGCAAATCGATTCTATTAGAAGATTCCAAGGTTACGTTCGAATAGCCTAGCAACCAAGTAAGGATATGTTTTCCACTAGCTAGCAACTTGATTGGCCGGAAAAGGTGTGAGTGATTGCTTTCCAAATAAATGATTGTCTTGGTGAAAAAGGAATTATAATGATACTCTGCAGTGTCTTGTTCTTTATTTCGAAGGTGGAAAAAGCGAGAATTAAGGTAAGAAACTCAACTCACAGAGGAACTTTAAAGGTTCCAAAACTTGAGAATGCAGACGAATATGTTATATGCATGATGTGAACTCATGATATACACACATGACATGACATTCTTAGATAAGTATTTTATGTCTTGATTCTCATATGATTTTCTTTGATCTCGTGACTACATCGAAGCTTTATAGAACTTGTTATTTTTTTTTTTATTAACAAGCATTCTGCGCGTTTGTAATTCTCACAATTTGTAATACTTTCAAAAAAATATTTTTTTACTACTTTTTTCCTTGTCAAATCACATACGTTTTCCAGAAAAAAGTTCGATTTTAACTAGCAAACATGAAATCTTTATTTAATAAAAGATATAGATTCATAAAAGGGTTTGTGATTTTTTCAGATAGGCCGTTTCGAGGTCTAGTGATCCGGTAATTATATCGAAATACTGCCCTTGTGTCTTATATTGTAATCCCATCAAGAGATCGTGCAAACAAACTGCGGAATCTTCTGTAAATAAAAAGATTCCAACATTTCCATAAATGCTTTCTTTTCATGTAATTATTGTTGACCCATAAAAAAATTCGGGATCAACTCTTTAAAAATATACATAAAAGAACACTGAAGCCCAAGAGCTAATCATTTCTAAGCTCAGAAAATAATGAATAACTATCAATTAGTCTGTACCCTCTGAGCAGTGTTTTTCATAAACTTTTTACTAGTGATAAGCTCGAGTCTCTTTTATTCGTTTTTTGTTGTTTGCGTCCTTTCCATTGGTGAGAATCTAAACAAATTTACAGGCAAAGAAATAATACTAAGACACAGAGGTACTAAAATAGTCTCTGGCTGTGGGATTATTGGTCTGACTGGTCGTGGGCGTATTCATACTTTGTTTGGAGAAGATCCTTATTGTTACAGATTAATAGCTACTTTACGGATTGATTGCTACTATACAAATTGATTGATACTATAATGTCTTCTCTTATCTCCTAGGAATCGTAATCCCACGCAACATGAAGGGTTCTACCGCCGTAGTTATCGTGTCTGCCATGCTGCTCTGTCACGCAGGTACAAACAATGCAATAGTTAACACATGTCGCCTGCTAATCCCCCCCCCCATACACACACCACTGTGCTCCACTCGTAAGCTTTATCTTGTTCTATTCCAGGTCTTAGTACTGGCATCGCTTGCTACTCCCCCCTCCCCCCCTCCCTCTACATTATTGTGCCCCCCAATCGTAAGCTTTATCTTGTTCTATTCCAAGGTCTTAGTACTTGCGTCGCTCCCCCCCCCCCCCCCCCCTACACCACTGTGCTTTACTCGTAAGCTTTATCTTGTTCTATTTCAGGTCTGAGTGCTGGCATCGCTTGCTACTCCTGTCCCACGTTGTCCCATAACTGCTATCAACAGAAGAAAATCGTTGATTGCGGCTCAAGCCGGTGCAGTAAGATCGCAGCCCCCGACGGCAGATTCCAGCTGGGGTGCCAAAGTAGCTTTATCTGCGACTACTTTCCTTCAATCAATGGCTACCAACTAACATGCTGTCGGTCGCATCTTTGTATGACTAACTGATAATTGCCATGTCAAATCTAACAATAAAAGTCGCTCATGTATGCTTGTCTTTGTCAAATGAAAGTTCTCATGGATGATATGCTGATTGTGAATGTTTTTTTATTATAATTTCTAATAATGGGAAATTTAAAAACAGAAAACATATTATGTACCCTGCACGCCGTCAAACATATATTGGACCGCCTTTTTGTTACCAGATGATTATTTGCCGTTGTCGGTAACTAGATTCCTTTTAAAAAATCGAGAAAGCCAAAACTGGTAAAAAAAAAAGGGATCGGCTATTTATCGAGTTATGAGCTGAGTTGAGTTTGAGTTGAGTTGAGTTTAAGTTGAGTTTGAGTTACCGCAAAATGCCAAGAAATAGCGAGTAGGGCAGATAATGTCAACGGTTGGTTTCTGCATAAACATGAGTAATAGCAGGGACCATAAAAGGTATTATTTTACGACCAAAAGGTCGCCTCGGTAAGGGAAAACAGGGTTCCTGCAGAAAACAATCAAGCTCTTGCGGTAAGTTTGTATGTGGACATGTTATACATGATTTTAAAGCTAAAAGATCATATCATATTTATATGACTGCGCTATTATGGTATTTTAGATTTTTACTCGTGCCCAAGGCCTTTGGCCGGCACGAGTCTTAAAATGCTGTTTGTTTTTTCGTTTTCGGCGTCGAGCTAGCACTACTAGACTCAAAACGTTTTTTACCACTGGTGACAACCACTGGTGACAACCACTCGTGACAACCACTCGTGACAACCACTCGTGACAACCACTCGTGACAACCACTCGTGACAACCACTCGTGACAACCACTCGTGACAACCACTCGTGACAACCACTCGTGACAACCACTGGTGACAAAACCACTGGTGACAACCACTCGTGACAACCACTCGTGACAACCACTCGTGACAAAACCACTGGTGACAGCAGCCGTTCGAGTAGCAGCAAATAACGACGAGACCAACAAAGTTAAAATGGTCGCCACCCCTTCCATTCGTGAGGGAGCTGTCCCAGCAGCGGCTGTTCGAGTAGCAGCCAATAACGAAGAGAGCAAAAGTGTGCCCGATCTGCCAATGCTTCACAGTAATGGGAAAATGACTTTTTTATTTGCTATTATTATTGTATTGATTATTATTTTCAATCTATGCAACAAACTGAAACTTGATTTTGATGTTAATAACTCACAAAACATTGGTAAGAATAAAGGACATATTGTTATAAACAGTCAAGTGGATTGTTACAAGAACTATAGTTTATATTTTATTCTCTTTTATGTCAATTTGTCTATCAAGCTATTAATTTATCCTTATTTTTAAACTTTTTCATATATACCATGTTTTTTATTCAGATCTAAGCTTTGATGCAGATGATTGTTTCTCAGAAGTATTTCAAATGTCTGTAAAAGTAAGTAAGAAAAATACATTATTGATACCAATAAAGAGCTGTGTATCTCGACGTGCCAAGTTTGTCAGCATGTACTACAATAAACATCGAAACACATATTTCCGTGGTGTTAAACGAGACCGTGAACCAAGCAGACTACCTGTGAAACAGCTTACCCATGCTTTCTTTAAGAAAAGAGCTAAAAGAAGGGTTGTAAGAAAACACATAAAAAAATGTACCGAAGTCATCAAGGATACATAATATTCGTGCATATAATCTTGGTAACAAACTACATATTGATGAAGATGATAAGTGCCTTTGTAGATGGAAGTACACACACACACTTTCATAATGGATCCACTAAATCTGTGTATAAAGGTCTTAACCACAAGATTTATTATTGCAATTACTGCCTGTGTATGGATATAGAAAAAAAACCTGGCCCTACCATTCCCACTAATCCCAGTAAAACAATCAATGCACCTTACAGTCAAGGAACTGTGTCTGTATTTGGTCAAAACACTGGTCAACAATGTGTTGCAATGACTTTATGTGCTCTTATTTACAAAGACACAAAGCCAATAACTTGTTCAACAGACCTGGTTCAAATAATGAATACTGGAAATGAATTGTACTCTTTATTGTCAAGGTTATGGAACCAGTCATTTTTATTGTTAACAGAATTGCCTACCATACTTAAGGTACAGGACATTAATTATGAGCTTAATTAAAGTGAAAGTTATACAGGGTCTCTGAATGGTAATTCTGATATTCAAGGATTTATGATCTCAATGTCCTTTGATAATGCAATCCAATCTTTAATAGATCAGAGATACAATTCTTTCCTGTTGACAATAGCATCTGAGACAGTCGGTATTTATTACAATGTCGATAATGTATTTAAAATCTTTGATTCCCATGCTAAAAATTTGCACGGCTTAATTGATATTGAAGGTACATGTGTGTTGCTTGAAGTACAAACAATAAATGATTTGAAGCAATACTTTCAAGTTCTTCATAAAAACAGCACTGTTCAATTTGAACTCAGAGGTGTACATATTGACAAGTCAGGGGAGATTAATTCAGATAATAACAATGATCAAGTATGTAGAACTACTGCTAATTATAAAGAATGTACTACAACAACTGAGAGCAATGCTCCTATAGATATTATCAATAAAAGATGGTGCTTAGTAATTGCAGTTTATTGCATTTCTTGACTCTGGGTTCAGGTTCAAGACTGACCTGGGATACCAGGCCACACCCCTTAGTAAAATTATTTGTCCAACCAAAATCACGCTCTATGCCAATATAAAACTAGCTTCCCTATGCAGAATGGGCACGAGTTAACCTTGGCACAAGGTCTACTTTTTCATTACAGAGCCGGTAAAGTTTCTGCTGGCCACGTGATTGAGGCGAAGTTGATTCCACAGGAATCCCAATGGTCTAAAGTTACAATATCATAATGTAGATATTTTAGAAGTTCAACATAACAAATAAACAGTTCAACAAATAAACCAATAAATAAAAAGTACTAATAATTGGAATGATTATAACAGTGATTATTGAATGATTATAAGGGAGTTTGTGAAATACATTTCCCGCCAAATTTATTAAAAATACCCGGATGACGGCGCGCTTGTATTTTCGCACACATTCTTGATCCACCACAACCGTTCATACTACGGAATTAGTCTAGTTCTACAGCTTTTTTCTTTGTTTTGTAAATGGACAACGAACTCAAGAAAGCAGGATTTGCAGTAACTTTCAATCCTGGAGGGAATGGCGATTGCTTTTTCGCGGCGGCAGGCCATCAACTTGGAGAATCAGTAACCATGTTGAATATTGCGGTGTTAAAGTACCTTGAAAAGAATCAAGTAAATACCTTTATATTAACTATGAAAGAAACAGCTTTTTAGCTGTTTCTTTCATAGTTAATATAAAGGTATTTACTTGGTATATACAACAGCTTTTTAGCTGTTTCTTTCATTTTAATCAATAACGTGAAATAGAGCTAGTCCTAAAAAGAAATCGCTAGCATGCTCGGTATGCTCTGCAGTTGACTAGAGACGGGTCGAGGTTTAGCTGAAGCGTTTTCACTCTAAAAGAGTCGGATCTGTCCTGGCTTGTAACTAGTTGTTTTTAAACTGAAAGTATTAGTGGTTTCAAGAAAAATGAACTGACTCCCAGAAAAACGCACACAGTGATCGCGATTCATTGATTTCATCTCAATCGGCAGCATGATGGAGGTGACAGATTTCAATTCCTGTCCAAAGAGGACTTTGCGGATACCATAATGCCTGGGAGTTGGAGAGCGGCCATAAAGAAGCTGAGGGACGACTTTGCCATCGATCTGGTAATCCAGACATTCTCGGATGTTTTCCGCCAGGAGTTGGTGATGGTGACAATTGATCAAGTAAGTTTTGACTTGGATCTTTTACTTGCCATTTTTACACTAGTCCACACATCCCGGGGGGGGGGGGGGGGGAGAGGGGACTCTCCCTAAAAATGTACATATGCTCGTCGAAAAAATGAATTTAGCAAAATGGGTGTGGTTTCTGGGTTTTTTTTTAACCCTAAGGGATAGCAGATTAAACAAACAGATTATCAGGTTTTAGCAGTTTTGTTAACGGGCTTCTAAGACTCTCCTATCAAGCACGCCTCAGAAGGTCCTACAAACTGTAATAGGAAGTGTGATTTTTTTAAAATTTTTGGGGGTCGGTCCCCTGGTAGACACCCTAAGGAATAGCAGATTTCCAGAAGACTCTAAGGGATAGCACTTCGGGTAATTTTTTTACCCTAAGGGATAGGACAAGCATATGTACATTTTTTAGGGAGAGTCCCCCCCCCCCCCCGGCAACATATTCTACCACCAATGCAACAAACAAATCCGATTGATTGCATAATTATAACTCAGTTGCGTAATACAACAGGCTGATGGAACAAATGTAATAGAATAAAAAGAAAACTCCATCTAAAAGTGGTTTGTTTTGATATAGGATGATAAAACCGGCACATTGTATCACAGTGTTGACACAAAGAAGCCTAATACTGGCACGAGCAGCTATTTTATTTTATTTTTTTTACGCTGTGTAAGAAATGAGAGATCAGTCTGCCTTTCGCAGGCTAAAATTGCCTCTGCTTGCAGGAGACACGGCAGCCGTGTACGGGAACCCAAATGCTAGAGACATGGCAGTGTCAGAAAATCGTCTTTTTCAAGCAAACGAAGTATTTTTAAATTTGCTCACACTTTGAAGTTATTTTAAATTACCCGGCGTAACAAACTGAACAAAATTTTAATCGGAATTTAAACACAGGAAAATCGCAGGTGAAAAATAACATTTTTTATATTTTACTTCTCCAATTAAGCCCATTCAGAAAAAAAACACAAACACATGTTCCTGTGGTATGTATTATGTTGTGGAAACTTCTTTTTGCATGAAAATGCTGTAATCAGAAAAAAAGAAAACAACGGAATATACCAGATAACCAACATTTCATAGTAACCAAATCAACTTGCCAAACACTTTATCAATAAATGGCCTTTTCTTATTCTACAGAAACAGAAAAGATGTCATTGCGCATCTCCTATGGAGTGGTGGGATGAAGAAACCTATTACCCAGGCATTCCATTGTGGAAAGGGAAACCGCTGGTTGTTGTATATGTTAATTTTTAAAATAAAAGTTACGAATCAAGTGGTTCAGTAGATTCAGATGATAATCATGGTGGTGACAAGAACAGTGAAAAGCGTAATGCTCGGTTCCGGTCAGCACCAAGTAAAGCCTTTACAAGATCATTGGAATTAGCGAAAAAGGAGAGATATACATTGTTAGATAGTCAAAAGAAGGACGGTACTTTTCTCATTCGATCCGGAACCAATATCTACACTGTCAGAATATCTCGCGATCCAACGTGCGACTGTACATACTCAAGCCCAACTCAAGTCTGTAAACACGTCATTTCTGTCATGATGAACTATTTCCAGGTTCCTTTTTTGCGCTCGCCCCCAGGATCCCTCGATGCTCAAAATTCAAGATGGCGCCCGATTACCGGAACGGAGCGGGTTTTCCGCGATAAAACACTGAGTACCGCCTGCTAGCAGGCTAACCAAAGCGTGATCTCACCATGACATGTTCTAACGTGACGTGTCTCACCGGGACGTGTCTCCCCTCCAGGGAGCTGTACGTGGCGTCCATCTTCGTGGCCGTCATCTCCATGCTCTTCATTCTGACCGTGAACCTGAACGCGCTGGCCCCCATCGTCACCATGCCCTTCCTCGTCACCTACGCCGCTATCGAATACACCTACTTCAAGCTCGCCATGAGCTACAATCTCAAGCAGAAACAAAAGCTACTCGACGCCGTGCGCCCATGTAGCAGGATTTTCGTTCCTACCTGATTTTGTTCCGGCCGGAACAAAAGTCCTAGAAAAACAGTTCCGGCCGCAACGAATCATCTGAATTTTCGAGATTTTGTGCCCGGGAATTCAGTTCCGCACCCGCGATTTTAGTTCCTACTCTAACAACCACCAAACCCTGACCAAACTGACCTCCAAACTTGTAAACAATAATACTTAGGGTGCGACGAACACGACCCGTCAATCAAAATACTTGACGCATCAATAACGTCACCTGGTAGATAGAAAGACAGACTTCTCGGAGTTCTCACGTTAAAATATAGTGAGATTTTTATTTTGACAGCTTTCTAAGGTAACTCAAACTCAACTCAAACTTAACTCAAACTCAACTCAACGCATAACTCGATGATTAGTCTATCTCGTAAAAAACGAACTAGCAAATTTATACTAAAAAAAAGTTGTCCTGCGTCAAATATATCTTATTTGCAGGCGCTTGCAAAACTGGGGCTCTAAAAAATCTTTGATGGTCAAGAGGGGGTAAATATGCAAATGGTCAGATTTTCGTTAAGGGTGAAGGGAGGTGTTAGAGAAATTGTCACTAACAAGAACTCATCTCGTCAATAACTCATCACCCACCCCCTCTGTATAATGCACTGCCCAACAATGTCAAACTGTCTTACTGGAGAACGTGGGCTGTTGGCCGCAGTGTAAGCATGGTCTAAATTAAATGTTTACATACTCCTCGCCAAGGTTAGAGACTTTAGGTCGCACTGGGTTGTGCAATTTAAGAGGGCCCGTTGGCGGAAATATACTGGGAATGACTAACAGTCACGGATATTGCTGAAGAGTCCATGGGATTTAATACGAGTCATTTTATTTTATCGTCAATTATTTTGTAGGATTACCGTTTCTTTGGCGACAGAAAGCTAGCTGAGAGAGTTCATGACGACTGTGGTTTCCATAGCTGTAAAAACAGCTGCTTTATCTTAAAAAAAATGTAAATATATATAGCACCCTTCTACACCAATATCATATTTGCTACCGTCATCCTCGTGATAAGGTTTTTATATAAGAACCTCACTCGCTGACGCTATCGCACGAGCGCTCATGTGCGAGAATACAGAAAGAGTATGAAAACAAAGAAAACAAAACAAACTTACGATGCAAATTAATCGTTGCACTCAATTAAGCCATCTTGACTACTCAAGGCGTTTATTGACTGAATTTATGAAATGAATTAGATCTTCGAAGTAAGTGAACGGAGATCTATTTAAACATTAATTCGCCATGTATACACACCAAGTCAGGTCTTCAAAAACGTCCAATCGAACCAACGGATCCATGAATGCTTTTAAATAATTGATGATATTCCTGAAGTGAAGGAAATTCTCAAAGGTTTTACAAAGGTTTGATCATGAACTCATCCGACTCTCCGTGGGTATGTAAGGCCAGACTCGCCTTGTGGTGATATTTCTTCATGACTGTGATGGAAGAAGCTGAAAGGGTTCTCGCAGCAGCGAGAGACGGCGATATCCAAACTTTGAAAACTTTACGTCGCTTCGTTCCTTTCGCCACTGATAATTATGGATCCACCGTTCTCCATCATGCTACGAAGCATGGAAAGCTTGACTGCGTCAGATGGATGGTGGAAAAAGTTGGACTGGATCCTAAAGCAAAGTCGAAAACTGGAGCGACAGCCTTGCATGTTGCCGCCGCACAAGGGAAATTACAAGGCGTTAAATTTTACATTGATGAGTGCGGCGTGGATCCTAACTTTCCTGATAACTCACGCCACACAGCGCTTCATTTAGCCTCAAGATTTGGGCACTATGAAGTAGTTAAGTGGCTTGTAGAGAAAGCCAACTGCGACCCGGGAGCCAAGACATTAAACAGAATGTCGGCTATTCATTTTGCTGCATCCGGGGGAGATCTGCACTGCCTAAAGCTGCTTGTAAATAAAGTTGGCAATAGGTGAGTTGTGCTTCAATTGCTAGCTTTCGTATATGTCATTCATGTATTCATTTATTTTCATCTGAATTAGGGTAGAGCGAATTAATTATTTATTAGAATATACACGAAATGGCAGAGATGGGACACATTAAGTTTCTGGCGCACATTTGGTTTTTTATATTGCTATGATTATTAATTTGATAAATTTCTTACTTTATTATTATTTTTCTTTCAAGTTTTATGCGCTTTTTAGAAAACCTAATGAGCCCCTGTCTTTTAAATCAACTTAATTATGTTAATATGTATGTATCAAGATGTAATGTATTTGAGAAAAACCTTAGGATCAAAACGAATAAACAGTAATGGCGGACTCTCGTTGTTTATTGCTGTTACCCAGAAAACCTTGCGGTCATACAAACAGGAATCCCAAACATTACATACTGCCCCACCCAAGTTTACAACTAAACGATACTTGCTTGCTGAGGCCAGTAAAACTATCAAATTTATACACACAACATGTCAATAAGTAAAAAACAACAACAATGTCCATGACAAGTTCTTGACAAGTTGTCAATCCATCAGATCCGGAAAAATGTACACAGTGTGTGATATGCTGCTTAAAATTAACATACATAGTCTTTGAGGTGAGTAGGTGTGGTTTTGAGTCGAGTACTTCTTCGCAGAGTACTTGCAGGTTCAGAAGCTGGAAGCTCTGTCTTCTTCGGTTCCAATGAAGGTTCTGGAACTGTGATCTCAGGTTCCTTAAATTCCTCTGGAATCTGCTTGGGTACAGTTGTTTGCATTGGAACTTGGGCCAATTCTGTTGAACTCTGAAGATCATTGGCGACTGTGGGTGTGCTTGTCCTCAGGCGAAGATGGTCAACATGTCGTCGAAACACTCCACCTGAACTGAGTTGAACGACATACGAAACCGGTCCTGACTGTTGAATAATTGTTCCACATAACCACTTTGGACCATATGAAAAATTCTTGACAAATACTGGGTCATTCACTTGAAATTCTCTGAGTGGCACTAGATTGTCGTGTTGTTTCTTCTGTGCGAGCTGTTTATCTTCTACACGAGTGCGAATTGTGTCCTGACTAAGGGGGTTGACCAGGTCCAAGCGCGTCTTCAGCTTCCGGTTCATTAATAGCTCACCAGGTGTTTTACCAGTGGTTGCATGAGGTGTGGTACGATAGCTTAGTAGAAATCTGCTTAACTTCGTGTCTAAGTTTTCCTTTTCCCCTCCCATCTTCTTCATTGTTTCCTTGAAAGTGCGAACATATCTTTCAGCAAATCCATTGGATGCTGGGTGTTTAGGTGCTGAAGTGATGTGTTTTATGCCATTCTCAGACATAAAAAGGGCAAATTCTTCACCTATGAAGGCAGTTGCATTATCAGATACAATGATATCAGGCAGTCCATGTACTGAGAAGCATTCTCTTAACTTCTGGATGGTTACTGCAGCAGTACTGGAGTTTGTCTTGAATACCTCGATCCACTTACTATAGGCATCACCGATCACCAGGAACATGTGTCCTTCGAAAGGTCCTGCATAGTCCATATGTATGCGAGACCAAGGTCTAGATGGCCACTCCCACGGATGTAGGGGTGCAGTAGAAGGTGCCTTAGCATTACTTTGGCAGCTTGTGCAATCTTTCACCTTTTGCTCAATATCCGCGTCCAGGCCAGGCCACCAGAAATAGCTTCGGGCTAACATTTTCATGCGAACCATTCCAGGATGTCCATCATGTAGTTCCTGGAGAAGCTTGACTCTTCCTTGAGGAGGAATGACTACGCGAGAGCCCCAGAGTAGACAGCCATCCTGACAGCTAAGTTGGTGCTTTCTATCAGAGTAGGGCTTGAACTCAATGCGATCATTTGAATTGGGCCAACCGGACATTACTTGGTGTCGTACTGCACTAAGAATAGGATCTTTTGAGGTCCAACGCTCAATGTCCTTGACTTTAACGGGTGTGTTGACTTCAAGATGATTCATTACAAACATAATGTCGCCAGGCACTGGAACATTTCTGGTTTCATTTGGCAATGGCAGCCGGCTCAGGCCATCGGCATTACCATTTTTCTGGCCTTCTCGATATACTAAAGTGTATGAGTAGCCTGACAGGAATACCGCCCACCTCAATATGCGTGGTGAGGCTGAGGTCGGTATTTGTTTAGTTGACTGTAGCAGACCCAGCAGGGGTTTGTGATCAGTGTAGATGGTAAACCTCCGTCCATATAAGTATGAGTGGAACTTCCTCACCCCGAACATGATGGCTGCTGCCTCTTTGTCGAGCTGTGAATAGTTCTTTTCGGCTGGGGACAGAGTACGTGAGGCATATGAAATAGGACGTTCAGTCCCATCATCCATCACATGTGAAATAACACAACCAAGACCATATGGTGATGCGTCACAAGCAAGGGTTAACTCTCTTTCCAAGCTGTAATGCACTAGAAGTTGTGAAGAGTGAAGTGTGGACTTGGCTTGGTTCCAAGATTTTTCATGTGCTTCACTCCAGTTCCAAGGTGTGTCTTTGACTAACAGCTGATGTAAAGGAGATAGTATTGTAGTGATGTTAGGTATGTAACAAGCGTAATAGTTAAGCATGCCTAAAAAGGCTTGCAGTTCTTTCAGATTAGAAGGTCTCGGTGACTCTTGAATTGCTTTGATTTTCTCGTCAAGGGGGTGGATACCATCTTTGTCTATGCGGTGTCCCAGGTAAGTGACTTCAGGTGCTTGAAAAATGCACTTCGAACGTTTAAGACGGACGCCAGCTTTGTCCAGACGTGACAGGACTTCTGTTAGACTTTTGAGATGATCTGCTGATGTCTTCCCGGCAATGAGAATATCATCTATTCGTACTACAACATTCGGAATACCCTGCAGTAAATTTTCCATTGTGCGTTGGAAAATCCCAGGGGCTGAGGCAATGCCGTAGCACAGTCTATTGTACTCAAATAGGCCTTTATGAGTGGTGATAGTGGTGTACTTCTTTGATTCTTCATCTAACTCAAGTTGTTGATAAGCTTGACTCAGATCTAGTTTTGTAAACTGCACTCCACCTCCAAGTTGAGCTAGCAGATCCTCTGTTTTAGGAATTGGGTAATTGTCAAGTTTGCTAACTTGGTTCAAGGTAACTTTGAAGTCTCCACAAATGCGTATAGACTCATCAGATTTGACAATGGGCACAATGGGTGTTGCCCATTCCGAAAATTGAACTGGACGAATTGTTCCTTCTTCTAACAAACGGTTCAATTCTCTCTCTACCTTCTGACGTCGTGCATATTCTACCGTGCGAGGTTTGAAGTACTTGGGTTTGGCTTGAGGATCAACGTATATCTTTGCTTTCACTCCTTGAATTGTCCCTAGTCCTTCCTTGAATAAATTTTCATGTTTCTTTAGCAGGTCAGACACATCAGGGGATACAACTTGAACTAGGAAAATCTCTGGCCATGACAACTTAACATGTTGTAACCAATCTCGTCCAAAAAGACTGGGCACCTTGCCTTGTACAACTATAACTGGCAAGTGTTCAAAGAAGTCCTTGTACTTGACTTCCACTACAAGCTTTCCTAAAACTGGAATTGTCTCCCCGGTGTATGTTTTCAAGGTTAGCTTGGTATCTTGCAGATTGAGAGATGAACCCTCAATGTTCTTCAATTGATCAAAAATGTCCTCTCCGATTACTGAAAGTGATGCACCAGTGTCTAGTTCCATTTGAACTTTAAGACCATTTAATTCAACATCTACTAAATACGGATTTTGGCGGTTGCCTTGACTGACAGCAAACAATGGATATATATCTTCATCTTCTATTTCTTTATCAGTATCCAGAACATGAATTGCTGGTTTCCCTTGTTTTGGATGGTGGTTTGAATTTGGCTTGGTTGTCTCGGACGACTTTTTTGCTTTTTTGAGACATTTGGCAACAATATGTCCTTTCTTTTTACAATAATGGCACGTGGCCTCCTTGAAACGACATTTTGACGGGTGGTGATTTTTTCCACAACGATAACACTCTTTATTTTCGCTTTTAGAACGCGATAAGGGCGAAGAACTGACCTTTTTTACAGATGCAGACGTTGAACTTAACGTAGAAGGAGCAGATTGAAGCTCGGCCATGTGCTGTGCGGTCGTTTCCATAGACGAAGCAATGTCGTAAGCTTTTTTGAAAGTTAAGTTCTCTTCTGATAGCAAACGCCTTTGGATTCTTTCATTGTTAATTCCAGACACCAGACGATCACGCAGCATATTTTCCAGACTGCCACCAAAATTGCAGTATTCTGCCATGTTTCGTAGAGCCGCTACAAAATCAGACACGTTCTCCCCGCTCAATCTGAAACGGTTATTGAACTTGTGCCGTTGCACGCTTTCACTCGGTTTTGGGTTGAAATGGCTCTTTACCAAGGTGCACAAGTCAGCATAAGATTTCTCTCCAGGTTTCGCTGGGGCCAGCAGATCAGACATTAATTTGTAGGTTTTTTTCCCTACCGAACTGAGGAGGATTGCACGGCGTATTTTCAAGTCATCGTCAGACGTAGTTACTCCATTTGCTTCAAAATAGAAGTTTAGACGCTCGATATATTGTTCCCATGAATCAGAATCTCTGTCGAATTCGTCTATTTTGCCGTAGGTTGCCATTTCCGAAATCCTCGTCGCCAAAAAATGTAATGTATTTGAGAAAAACCTTAGGATCAAAACGAATAAACAGTAATGGCGGACTCTCGTTGTTTATTGCTGTTACCCAGAAAACCTTGCGGTCATACAAACAGGAATCCCAAACATTACACAAGATAAAATGATTATTGCCAGTGCAACACCTTAAGGGGGTCGATGAGAGATTAAATAAGATAAATAAAGGTATTCCTGGATTGTTACCCTGTGGACTATTAGATGGTTATCCTGTGAACTGTTAGATGGTTATCCTGTGGACTGTTAGATGGTTATCCTGTGGACTGTTAGATGGTTATCCTGTGGACTATTAGATGGTTATCCTGTTGACTGTTAGATGGTTATCCTGTGGACTGTTAGATGGTTATCCTGTGGACTGTTAGATGGTTATCCTGTGGACTGTTAGATGGTTATCCTGTGGACTGTTAGATGGTTATCCTGTGGACTATTAGATGGTTATCCTGTGGACTATTAGATGGTTATCCTGTGGACTATTAGATGGTTATCCTGTGGACTGTTAGATGGTTATCCTGTGGACTATTAGATGGTTATCATGTGGACTATTAGATGGTTATCCTGTGGATTGTAAGATGGTTATCCTGTGGACTGTTGGATGGTTATCCTGTGGACTATTAGATGGTTATCCTGTGGACTTAGATGGTTATCCTGTGGATTGTAAGATGGTTATCCTGTGGACTGTTGGATGGTTATCCTGTGGACTGTTAGATGGTTATCCTGTGGACTATTAGATGGTTATCCTGTGGACTGTTAGATGGTTATCCTGTGGACTATTAGATGGTTATCCTGTGGACTATTAGATGGTTATCCTGTGGACTATTAAATGGTTATCCTGTGGACTATTAGATGGTTATCCTGTGGACTATTAGATGGTTATCCTGTGGACTGTTAGATGGTTATCCTGTGGACTATTAGATGGTTATCCTGTGGACTATTAGATGGTTATCCTGTGGACTGTTAGATGGTTATCCTGTGGACTTAGATGGTTATCCTGTGGACTGTTAGATGGTTATCCTGTGGACCTGTGGACTATTAAATGGTTATCGTGTGGACTGTTCGATGGTTATCCTGTGGACTGTAAGATGATTATCCTTTGGATATACGTCTGCCGTCTCAAGTACATTTTCTTGGCGGGTTGGGAAATCTCAGATTAAAAACTGGGAGCACTACATTCATCTGCACTAAATTTCCGTTGCGTGAGAATTAAAACTAAAAACCTTCGTGAGCGAAAATATATATAAGATCTCTGCTCTCGAAATACTCAATAGCTACTTTTATTTCCAATACCTAACCACAGGGAGCTCACCTCTACGGTTTGAATAAAGTTGGAATTGTTTCTCAATGCAAAGCCAAGAAGCAATTCCGATTCATTCAGACCGTTGATATGAGCTCCCTTGTGACCAAACAAATCAATAAAAGATTATTTCTTATGACTTTCCCTCCAGCTCGGTAAATGAAAGTGCAACAGATGGTACAACCCCGCTGTACTTAGCAGCGCAGGATGGTAACTTTGATTGCTTGAAGTTCCTTCATGGAGTGGGTGCCAAGTGCAATATCACTAGTAGGGACGGTATGCATCCTATTCACGCAGCGGCCCAAAACGGGCACCTGGACTGCTTGGGCTACCTGGTAAGGACTTAGAGCCTTAAAATGTGATTATCATCATCACCGCTATCATCATTACCACTATCATCATCACCACTGTCATCATTATCATCACCACTATAACAATCGTTATTATCATAGCCATCATAATCGCCATCATTAACACCAGCACCATCGTCAAAATCATTATAATTGCCAACATCACCATTGTATCAAGATATTATCATTACGTTATTACCATCAACATTGTCATCATTGTCATAAGCATCGCCAAAATTACCAGGACACCATCATCATCATCATCATCATCATCACAGCAGCTTGATAACTATGATTTCTGTTTTCCTAGGCCATCCATGGTCGCGTGTCAATGACCGAAAGAGACCGGACGGGGGCCACGCCTGCGCACTACGCCGCGGGACAAGGTAGGGGGAATGGTAACAAGTTGACCTGATTCCTGTTAATGTATACTTGAATTATGTAAATTATCCAGTATTTTAATTCACATACAATTGTGTTATCAAATCAATAAATTTTGTTAAATAGTGTCGTTTTTTCTATCTCGCTCGGTCGATTCCTTATTAAGATATTACAACAATATTTGGGGTCTACCTCGATCGTCTTTTCGTTTTTTATCAACCTAGAGCTGTGTACGTCGAGAATCTCCAGGTAAACTTGCAAGAATTCGTGTTTAAATTCGATTTTGACTGCCATATTTGAAAAGTGTCCCAGACCCTTTCGTTTTAGAATATCACAGGTTTTCCGCGCGCTCTCACAAGTTGTTTTAGACCACGAGGATATGTAAGATGGAGTGGAATTGTTTCAGGTCACCTATCTGTTCTAAAGTGGCTGAATGTTAGATGTGACGTGAAGATCAAAGACAGCCTTGGTGGGACTCCGTTGCATGACGCGGCAGAGAAGGGACAACTTCATGTAAGAAGTTACCCAAATTTTCGTTTGGAATATTCAAATTAGACTTTTGGGTTCATGTTTAACTTAGAGCATTTCTCTGTTATATTTTTCTCCTCTATTGTTCTTAAATAACCAATGAACTTCCACTTAGCCCATGACCCTCCACATGGAGAGTTCTCATGACGTTAGATCACCTTGGGTCAGTACGCAGCTCTTACAAGCTGCAATTTGATCGGGCAAGTGAACAATATCTGCACCCCGACACAAAGAACGAGAAGAATAAAGAAAAAAGAACTCCTTTGTAGAACAAAGACAATAGGAGACAAAGCAGCTGCGTACTTACTCATCACCTTAGGCCTGTTGATATGACTGTTATTATTTCTTACACCTTTTGGATGGATTTTCTTCTTATAGAAGGGATTGGATCGCTGTCTACCCAGGGCTGTACCCACAAAAGTTTTCTGTTTTGTTTACGCTGTGCGCTTATGCTTGCGTCTTTGTTAGTGTTTTTAAAGCTATATTTAAACCCCCCCCCCCCCCGCCCTGGTTCAGCTCATAATACTATCTCTGCAATTGTCATTGTTGTTGTTGCGTTCAGCAGTTCAATTTGTTTAGTAGAAAATCAATACCTAGATGTCACCCTCTGGCTCATCTGCCTCAACTCACATGACTGTTTCTGGTTGTTGTTGTTGTTGTTGTTGTTGTTGTTGTTGTTGTTGTTGTTGTTGTTACAGTGCGTGGTTGTTGTTGTTGTTGTTGTTACAGTGCGTGGTTGTTGTTGTTGTTGTTGTTGTTGTTGTTGTTGTTGTTGTTGTTGTTGCAGTGCGTGGTTGTTGTTGTTGTTGTTGTTGTTGTTGTTGCAGTGCGTGGTTGTTGTTGTTGTTGTTGTTACAGTGCGTGGTTGTTGTTGTTGTTGTTGTTGTTGTTGTTGTTACAGTGCGTGGTTGTTGTTGTTGTTGTTGTTACAGTGCGTGGTTGTTGTTGTTGTTGTTGTTGTTGTTGTTGTTGTTGTTGTTGTTGCAGTGCGTGGTTGTTGTTGTTGTTGTTGTTGTTGTTGTTGCAGTGCGTGGTTGTTGTTGTTGTTGTTGTTACAGTGCGTGGTTGTTGTTGTTGTTGTTGTTACAGTGCGTGGTTGTTGTTGTTGTTGTTGTTGTTGTTATTGTTGTTGTTGTTGTTGTTGTTGTTGTTGTTGTTGTTGTTGTTGTTACAGTGCGTGGTTGTTGTTGTTGTTGTTGTTGTTGTTGTTGCAGTGCGTGGTTGTTGTTGTTGTTACAGTGCGTGGTTGTTGTTGTTGTTGTTGCAGTGCGTGCGATATCTGGTGGAAGTAGTCTAGATCACATGACTGTTTCTGGTTGTTGTTGTTGTTGTTGTTGTTACAGTGCGTGGTTGTTGTTGTTGTTGTTGTTGTTGTTGTTACAGTGCGTGGTTGTTGTTGTTGTTGTTGTTACAGTGCGTGGTTGTTGTTGTTGTTGTTGTTGTTGTTGTTGCAGTGCGTGGTTGTTGTTGTTGTTGTTGTTGTTGTTGTTGTTGCAGTGCGTGGTTGTTGTTGTTGTTGTTGTTACAGTGCGTGGTTGTTGTTGTTGTTGTTGTTGTTGTTGTTGTTACAGTGCGTGGTTGTTGTTGTTGTTGTTGTTACAGTGCGTGGTTGTTGTTGTTGTTGTTGTTGTTGTTGTTGTTGTTGTTGTTGTTGTTGCAGTGCGTGGTTGTTGTTGTTGTTGTTGTTGTTGTTGTTGTTGCAGTGCGTGGTTGTTGTTGTTGTTGTTGTTACAGTGCGTGGTTGTTGTTGTTGTTGTTGTTACAGTGCGTGGTTGTTGTTGTTGTTGTTGTTGTTGTTGTTGTTATTGTTGTTGTTGTTGTTGTTGTTGTTGTTGTTGTTGTTGTTGTTGTTACAGTGCGTGGTTGTTGTTGTTGTTGTTGTTGTTGTTGTTGTTGTTGTTGTTGTTGCAGTGCGTGGTTGTTGTTGTTGTTACAGTGCGTGGTTGTTGTTGTTGTTGTTGCAGTGCGTGCGATATCTGGTGGAAGTAGTCTAGATCACATGACTGTGTCTGTTTGTTGTTGTTGTTGTTGTTGCAGTGCGTGGTTGTTGTTGTTGTTGTTGTTGTTGCAGTGCGTGGTTGTTGTTGTTGTTCTGTAGTGCGTGCGATGTCTGGTGGAAGAAGTCCAGATCACATGACTGTTTCTGTTTGTTGTTGTTGTTCTGTAGTGCTTGCGATTTCTGGTGGAAGTTGTCCACCTCGATGTTCGCTCTAAAGATAGCAGTAACACGAGTCCCATCGACCTGGCAGAGAGGTATGGTCACGTGACCTGCCACGAGTACATGAAGACAGCCCATGCCAAGGTACGCCGCCCACATAGCAAAACATGTCACGGTACAAGTCACGCAACCAAGACGTGACAAGGCATGCTGGTCACGGCGCATGTTTCACGTCACTAAACAACAAGGTGTCACGGAGGTATAGAACGCTGCTGGGCATCAAGAAACATCACGTCCATCGTTACGTCACGATCGAGACACCTCACGGAAATATCAGCACACGTCATACCACGACACGTCACCGTCATAAGTCACACCACAACACGTTACAACACGTCATGTCATGACATGTCTCGGTCATTTTCACGTCACAACACACCCCACCACGACACGTCACCGTCATAAGTCACGGCACAACACGCATCGACACGTCACGTCATGACATGTCACAGTCGAAGTCATAACACAACAGCATTTTGTCATTACATTGCAATTTTTAGTGAAATGAGAAATCATGTCACGCTAATCTTGTGATCCTCGTTCCAGAATCTCAAGCAAAAAGCAGAAACAGTTAAGGAATACACGCCGTTCGACACGTGGACCGTGGATTCTGCATCAGCCGGTGCTTCCTTTCTTCACGTGCTAAAGAGAACTCCGTCTAAAGCCTCTCTCGTCCCTCCGCCGCCTGCCACCGCTAAGGCACCGAGCATCGCCCCTCTATCATGTAGCCCTTGCCCCACGCCCAAACCCCCAAGGACAAGCAACTCTGTGTTAAATGTGCCTATCGCAAGATTTGAGTTTGTGCCTTTAGCAGATACCAACACCGTGCTTAGCGAACCCACAACAAGGTCAGACTCGGTACCTTCAGCAGACGAGCACAATAAGCCAGAGCCCTCCAGTCCAAAGGTCATCTCGGAAGTTTCTATGCAAAACGCGGTGAACGTCAAGAAGTTCCAGATAGAGAGTAAGATCAATGATGATGTACTGGATGCGGCGAGAAAGCGCACCATGTTTTTGAAGCGCTCTACCGAGGTGTACAGCCGATCAGACACGTCCTCTCCGGTGACGAGCCCCAGCGATAAGCTCGACTCACGTAGGGGAAGTGTGGAGTTCAAAAACGCGATCACATCAGCGCGCAGCAACTTGAAGTCATCGCTGTCAAGAAATTCCTCCAAAAGTGAAGATAATTTGTACAAGATTGAAGATGAAGAACTAAATATTACCGAGCGAAAAGTGCCTTCATCAGAAAACATGGATGGCAATCCGGTAGAAAAGAAAGAAAATGTTGTCTCAGTCGAAACAAAGAAAGCTACAAATGAAAATGCTATCCAAGATGTAGCAAGCGAAAAATTCTTCACAGAACAAGAGGATAGATTCCAAGAATCGGAGTCTACAAGTTATTCAGATAAACCATTCATGATAGAGAATACTGCCCGTGAGCAGATTTTCAAACAACAGTTAGAATCGAAAGTGGCACCAAGTAACGGCACTCATCCTAACGGTGGTAGCCCTGTGTCGCCTTTGTCCTCGATCACCACCCAGATGTTGAAGCGTCCACTTCGAGAGAGGCAGATGGTCGCTATGCCCCACATGGGCGAGAGTGCCGAAGATAACGACGGTGAGTAGAAAACACTGTGAGGGAGGGGAGGGAGGGGGCAGATGGTCGCTATGCCCCACATGGGCGAGAGTACTGAGGTTAACGAGGGTAAGTAGGAAACACTGGGAGGGAGGGGAGGGAGGGGGCAGATGGTCGCTATGCTCCACATGGGCGGAAGTGCTGAAGATAACGACGGTGAATGGGAAACTGGTAGCATCAAAACATGATACATGCAAGGACTAGGAGAACGAGTCGGGTTTGATGCATTACTGGGAAAGATGATGATAGGGAAGTACGTATATGAGGACACGTGACACATTGCCCCTTGTGTGGTAAGCGCAAGAGTGGATAACACGTGATTCATGTATGTGTTGTAAGAGTGAGGGAAGAAGATAACATGTGACTCACTACCAGCAGGTGTGGATGAGGATACATGGCTTGTATTGTAGGCGTGGATGAGGATACATGGCTTGTATTGCAGGTGTGGATAAAATACATGGCTTGTATTGTAGCAGGTGTGGATGAGGATACATGGCTTTAATTGTAGTACGTGTGGATGAGGATTTGTGGCTTGAATTGTAGTAGGTGTGGATGAAGATAAATGGCTTCAATTGTAGTACGTGTGGAGGAGAATACAGAGAATACAAGGCTTGTATTGTAGGTGTGGATGAGGATACATGGCTTGTATTGTAGGTGTGGATGAGGATACATGGCTTGTATTGTAGCAGGTGTGGATGAGCGTACATGGCTTGAACGTGTGGATGAGGATAAATGGCTTGTATTGTAGTACGTGTGGATGAGTATAAATGGCTTGTATTGCAGGTGTGGATGAAGATACATTACTTGTATTGCAGGTGTGGATGAAGAAACATTACTTGTATTGTAGGTGTGGATGAGGATACATGGCTTGTATTGTAGGTGTGGATGGGGATACATGGCTTGTATTGTAGGTGTGGATGAAGATACATTACTTGTATTGTAGGTATGGATGAGGATACATGGCTTGTATTGTAGGTGTGGATGGGGATACATGGCTTGTATTGTAGGTGTGGATGGGGATACATTACTTGTATTGTAGGTGTGGATGAGGATACATGGCTTGTATTGTAGGTGTGGATGAGGATACATGGCTTGTATTGTAAGTGTGGATGGGGATACATTACTTGTATTGTAGGTGTGGATGAGGATACATGGCTTGTATTGTAGGTGTGGATGAGGATACATGGCTTGTATTGTAGGTGTGGATGAGGATACATAGCTTGTATTGCAGGTGTGGATAAAATACATGGCTTGTATTGTAGGTGTGGATGTGGATACATTACTTGTATTGTAGGTGTGGATGAGGATACATGGCTTGTATTGCAGGTGTGGATGAGGATACATGGCTTGTATTGTAGGTGTGGATGGGGATACATTACTTGTATTGTAGGTGTGGATGGGGATACATTACTTGTATTGTAGGTGTGGATGAGGATACATGGCTTGTATTGCAGGTATGGATGAGGATACATGGCGAACACTCCCCGAATGGAAGCGCCAAGTGTTGAAGAACCGCATCATGAAGCAACAGCAGGAAGCCGCTGAATTGCGTAAGAAGGTACTTCCTGTTCACGGGCGATAGGATAGTTAGTAAGTAGTGTTCATTCATGAATCGCAAGCCCTTTTCTCCAAACTGCTTTTGAATTTTTAGAAAGAGGAGGAACACATGAAGTACGGAAGCCAACCGAAATGGAAAATTCCACTCTTGGAAAGACAGGAATCTGACAGGTGTGTTGCCGAATAGATCCGAAAGCGTACATCAATTTCTTTCCAGCGAATATCTTGCGTATGACAAAAAGATTACACCCTTTGTTGTTAATATAAATAACCGTTTCAAATCATGTGAAGATACCCCCTCTTTTTCCTTTTTGCAACAATAATTTATCTTAAAAGCAGCACAAGTTGATATGGTTTCATTTTCTCAGATTAAAGGAGGAGCAGCGCTTTGCTGGGATGCCAGAATGGAAGAAGGCGTTGATACAGAAAAGGGAACATCAAACCAAATGATAACTTACTAGCTTGTATGCACCCACAAAAGTCTTGCACTATTGATGGCAAAGCCTTGTCCCGCCCAGTCCCGACAACCCGTCATTCTCTCTCAGCGCGTTTAGGATTTCGGCTGCACTCGCACGTGGCGCGTTTGAAATTTTGGCAGCATTCATTTGTGAAGCGTTCTGGAACCCAGGAATGATATACTTTTCGTGTGGAAAGTGTTTTGCAATCTATTGCCGCTCGCTACACGTACCCAGCGCATGAAAAACAAACAAGATCACTGACCGCTGCACATTGACATGATTCACGCATTTCGCATATCAGTGCGCAGTAGAGTAGCGACAAAGCAATGCTTGGGTATGATGCGGGGAACGAAATAAATCGCACACTGGACATTCGTCAGCTTTAAAACAAATCAGAGACCCAAACCGTGAGCCTAGGTGATTTGGGCGTGTTTTCGGCTGAAGAGAGCACACCAATAGCATTTGTCCATCCAAAATATCCCACAATCTCAAACTTAAATTCTATGTATTCAATAATAAAATTAAATTTTGCAATGGTATAATTTTTATTATTGCTTTACTTTATGCCTTTCTTTGCTCTATGTCTAATTTCAGACGAACTTAGGGCGCGTTTTTTTACTCGTGATTCCGGAATGAGAATTATTAGAATAGAAAAAAACGCGCGTTCGTTTATCCCCGCGTTCCCATTCCGGAATGGAATGAAGGCCATTCCACCCATTCTACTACCTGTAGCAGAATGACTCGTTAGATCCTAGTTACACCCTCACAGAGGATAGTGTGCTTCATCTTGGACAAACTTGCTAGGGAGTATAGTGTACGTCGAGGGTAAACAGATGACTGAATGAGCACTTCCCTTGAATATTCAGCCCAAAAATCTTTCTAAGGTAAGACGATAATTCAAGTAAAGATAACTAGACGCCGAGTAATGGTAATAACCACCACCAACCCTCCCTCCTTTTTTCACACATACACATACACACACTAAATTTCATTGCAAGAGGCCGAAACATTTCCTTGAAATGCGGTTAACATAATGCAGTCTATTGTGCATAAAAGAGTATGTAATTTTACATTTCAGTTCCTCAGGAGTCTCTAGCTCGATGCTATTCTGATGTATAATCACCATTCCAACACATGTGCGTCATTTCATTGAAATAATTCAGAGAGGAGCTGACATGTCAATTGTTCTCTTCATCAGACCAGCACCACACGTTACAGATCACAATGATTGACGTTCCTGTTCTCCAAATTACAGAGTGTTACTCAGCCATTCCTTTGTTATTGTTTGCAATATAAAATAACGACGATGATTCCAATACAATGGTCATGTGGATAGCTATGTTGACACAATCATATAATCAACAAAATGCTACTCCTTGCAGACAATTGTGAACAGCACACGATATACTAGCAGTTAAATCAGGGATTGATCCACGACTCTCCTGACCCCGTCACAGTACTTCATCCGTGACTTAAGGTCCCGTCAGCCATAGAAACATATAATCAACTCCTGTACGGGACATAGCATTCACACGTTCCTCTGGCGCCGGGCAGAGCGGTCCTTGCCCCTTGCGCAGCGGGGGAACCCATGTTTGCAGATGCTCCCCCTCCCCCAGGGGATTGACAGTGTTCTCGGCACGCAGACAAAACAGTGACACCTTGATCTGCTTACGAAACGTCTCGCTCTGGAATGTGTACACGAGTGGGTTGACGGACGCATTGAAAACGATCATAAGCACGGCTGCCACATGTGGGGTATCCCCAAAGTGCCTTTGCGCAGGCGCGAATACCATCATGACGTAATCAATTAATGGCGGAAACCAGCTTATACAGTAGATGAGACTGACAGTCACTACGATCTTCGTGATCTTCCTGCGCGCTCTCGATATCGCCCCCTGCGAGTCCGGCAGGGTCTGTTGAGCCTTTTTGATCCACAAATTGTATGTGATTTGCGAATACAAAACCGCCATGAATATTCCAGGAATCACCGCAACTACAGCCAGCCATATTGTAGCATAGACCTTTGAAGCCACCGAAGTCGGCCAAGTCTCTGAGCAGAATGAGATTTTTTCGTCAAATCGCGCGACCACGAAAAGCGGGAGATTGAAAAGTAAACCGAAAAGCCAGGAGAGGCCAATTACTCTCTTGACGATAACAACGCGGAACAGGGAGAGATAACGAGTAGGTTTGAATACCATGAAGAACCTTTCTAAGGCAATGCACATCAGGGAGCACATGGACGAGACCGCGCCCACCCACGCGATGTTTCCACCCGTCAAGAACTTGCACAAGTAGTCACCGGTCGGACCATGAGGGTGGCTCACCGCGCGCGTAATAATATGCCTAAAGCCGAGAAACACGAGAATGGTACTGTCCGATATAGCCAGGTTGAGAAAGAGCCAGTTCATTGGACGGCGCACTGGGCGGTGCTGGAGAATGATAAAGCAGACGAACAGGTTGCCTAGGAAACCGATGGTTGCTATGAGAGCGTAGAGAATAATTAGGATGAGTTCCCCGCTCTCCATCACACCAGGTTGCTGGGCAGTTCTGCAATGAAAGTAACACCTGGTTTATGCTGACGGTAATAACAACGGTGATAGCAACCTAGGCAGGAACATCATTGTCCTACACCATGTGATAAAATATACAATTGTAATGTGTTGTGCTTTACCCTAAGTTCGGCAAAACGGGAATTGTAAACGTTTTGAACAGGACAAAGCAATCTCAGCTTTTAGCGGAGGTCTATTTTTTCTACTAAGACCAACAGCCCATCTAAATATGGAGAAATGAGACCTCTGCTAGCAGAGAGGGTTTTACTATGAGAAACCACATACCAATATACTAAAAGAGTGACTAGCTACTGCAATAACATCCTAGAACAGCTGCATAGATATTGTTGTTACCCAGAAATATACGTCATCTCTTCAACGCCTAGAGGGACAAAGGGTCGACAGTTTGAGTTTGGTTAATGTCGTTGGTCGTTTTTATCTAAAGCAGAGATCTATTCGCTTTACGTGCTCCAGGATTAACTCGACTTCTCTATCGTGAAAATGTTTTATTTTCTATCTCTACTTTGCAATGTGTGACTTCCCTAGAGAGAAATGACACAATTGTCACACGGTTATCAGATTTTTTTCATGAGCCCTTTTTGTGTGTGAATCATCGTGCTGAGGAAGCAAGGCTAACCGCATAGTTGCCTTGATTATTTTTGAAAACGCCACGGCATCAATCTCTGTTTATTTTGATTTTTGGGTGAAAAGTTTAACAGGGCACATATTCCCCAAGTTTTTATCATTTTATTGTTTTAACATAACGTTTATCAAAGCTTTTTGTGAATACGCTCATCTGGAATGATTCAGTAAAATCAACACTATTAGCGAACAACTTAATAAAATAGACTGTCGCTGCCTTCAGAAATTCATCTAACCAACAATCCATTTTATGAGCGTTAACTCTAATGAGATGACTGGGAGTCAAACGTTCACTTACCTCCCTAGGAACCAACTAAAATCCATATCAAGCGGTACGTTTGTCGGTCCTACTTCCCCAAATAACACGCAAGCTCCTTAACAACTCTAAGATATCCTATCAATTTTGCGTCATTAAAAAGAGGATCGAATAAGCGCCCCACCCCGCTTCCTGGGACGCGATAACTCAAAGATATTAACATCAACACAACGAGTTCTCGAACTTCTAGCTTCCTTTGAACTTTTTACCTTAGCCTCATTTCGTGAGTTGACGTCTGTTATATCTTCCTCGATGTCCGCTTTGCGCCCAAATAACAACGCCTACCTAGCAACGAAATGTCGTGATAACCCAAGCCGTTCACATCGGCACAACTCGTACCACAAGCTTGCCTTGAACTTTCTACCTCATTTCGTGACTTCGCCATGTTATCTCTTTCTGATAGCGAGTACAAATAGGAGCTGAGATAAAGGCAATGAGAGCTACTAACAAGTTTTTGCTCAACAAAACCGGAATTATATTCATAATATTTTCATAGCTCACAGCTTTGAGCAATTTTATAATAGTTATTCTACGCAGGGTAAAGTTGAATATAAAGGGTGGTGTTTTTATGTGGCTGTGGCGAGGGTCAAGTCGATAACACGCCCACACCGTGGTCGTGCTTAAAGTTTTTTTGTTATCAGTAGCCAAAGATTTCCCTTCTGACAAGCCAATGCACAGCTAGCTGATAGAATACAGAAGGTAAAATACAAATAAGTATAAAAGTTCGAGGAACGCCAATATATATCGCCACAATAAATCACGCTTTTTATCAATAAAGATGACTTTTCAACTTTGTAATGTAATAAAATATCTTAAGATGTAGTTCTTGAAAGTATAAATAAATAGCAGAAGTTTTCCTATGCTTTTAATGTATTATTGAGCTGTAAAGTGGCGCTGCAAGTATAACTCTGACTTGCTTATTAAAATTCATCTTAACCTTAGCCGTTTTCCGTTAAAAAAAACTCCCTCGTAATCAGTTTTTTCGGAGTAAAGCTTACTCAAAGGACTCTTTAATAAATTTGTTCTAAGTCCCCGGCAAAACATGCTTATCTCATAATCCCAAAGAAATATGCATTTTTCTTCTGTTCATTTTCTAATCAAAGCAATCACCGCTTGCAGACTCGACGGATCTGAGTGAATGTCCATCTTTAAGCGCGGCTCTAATTTGCCTGTGAATTGCCTTAAGGCTGGTTCGATAAAAAATAATAACCTTTCAAATACCTTGTCGTATTTTTAATCTTTTTAAACTCTCCTTCGTTATTTCGTTGTGATTGAAAAAAGGATATATATTTATTATAAGTGTCAGGCCTAAATGGTGACCAAAAGACACAAGTAACACTCTATTAATCTCCCTGTTACTTTAGGGTAGAATATGCTCTTATGGTTCCCTGGACCTGAGGGTATTCGATGCCTTTGGGTTTGAGGGAAGGGAATTTTGGGTAATCAAAAGATTTAAATGGTGAGTTATCTATTTTTGTGTTCTCAGGATGTTTTGCCGGATGTTTTGTCGGGTGGCACTCTAGCCAACTCGAGACTATTTCAGTAGAACTTGCTGCAGTATAACTATAACATCCTTTAAACGATTTCGAGTTTTCTTTTTTTTTTTTTTTTTTTTTGCTTTAAAGAAATTTTCAATTGTGGAAAAAACGTAAAATTTAAAGGGGATAGCAGAAATCTAGTGAAAAAAGAGATTGAGAAATTAGATAAATTGCGATAGTTGAAAGCCAAAAAGGTGGGGGATTTCCCGGGAGCACCGATATTCAGGGAGAAGTTGATATCCCATTTTTCCCACCACAATGAGGTAGTGGAAAGTTCTGGGAGTGTATGAAAAATGAATTTTTGTTCTTAAAGATAAAAGTATGTGCCACAACCCCTACCCCACCTGTCATCCGAAGAAGATATATTTAATGGCTCCCCACACATGCACTATCACCCCCCCCCCCCCTCCCCCCCACACACACAGGAAAAGGATGTCACGCCGCAGGATCACCGGGTCTGAGATTGTTTTACTGCGATGTAAATGCGTTAATAAAGCATCTTTCAGCGTTGAGAGCATAAAAACAGCGAATTCACATTGTCTTTGATGAGGTTCTTCAACGAGTGCGCAACCCAATTATATTTTTATTATTATCATTGTTTTAGGGAAACGCTCTTTACGATAAAAGGCTTTAGTGTTGTAAAATGCGATAAGCCTGCTGATGCATATGCCAGAATGGCCAAAGGTAAAAGTCTGTATCTGATACAAGACTTGGAAATAGGGCTCACAATAAAGGAGAATGTCTACCAAATTTCATGATATCTATTTCATTTTTGCGTAACTGAAACTCAATCTTTCATTCAAAATTAAACCTATTGCGTTTATGCGGAAGACAAATATTTATTTTGTTATCCGGTTATTAAAAAATTGAAAATATTTAAGTTCTTTTTATCAAGAAATAGCACTTCAATTTGGCTTTTTCAATAAGAATGTCTTAAACTGTCATTCTAGAAATTTAATGATCACCCATAATTCTATTGACAATTAATTATTGTAGCTCCAGTAAGTAATGAGGCGCATTTAGGGGCAACAAAATAGTCCTTAGTAACAAACGGAAGCGAATTTTAATAATGGCGACCGAAATACAATTAAGCAATTATGAAAAATATTTGCACAGTTTTGTCAAAAACAATACTATTTTCGAATGTAAAAATGAAAAGGTTAATAGACGAGTTAGTTATATAGTCATGTTCATATTATTTCACTTTGAGCTATTGTAAAAGCAAGCTTTTAACTTGTGTATAATGTCTAAACGTCGAAACTTCTGAAGTTTGTTTTCGTCCTTTTCTTGTGTCGTGGGATTGTGAAGGGACCGAAACTGTCGTGTTCTTGACTCACGTCTGAATATTCTATTGGTGGGTTGGCAGCTAATGTATCAATCTTTACATGTGTCACTATGATACACGAAGAGAAAATAATGCAACGTTTTTGTTTTTTCGCGTTTCGGGTTCTATTCTTTTTGTGATGCGCTGATACTGGAATCGTTGAAGTCAGAGTGAGTTAGGAAATAAATTCATATTTTTAAAGTGTTTAAGACATTGTTTGAAGGGCTATTAACCTACCTCCAGTCGTTTTCTCTTGACCTCAATTGGTCTTAATCTATAGTCTTCAATTAGGGGAAAAACCTAAATTCATTTGCCCATAAGATTCAGTTTGCTCAAAACAGTATCATATGAAGTCTTGCTGTGATCTTTCCTTCCTCCTCTTGCATTATTCAAATTCCTTCTGGTTAGTAGGTTCTCTTCTATGGCGGGGGGAGAGTTCGTGTAGCAGACGGGTAGAGGAGCCCTGCGATTTATCTATTGTCGAGGGGGATTGGGGTTGGACTGTGGTGACGTCATTCGTTTGTGCACAATTCTTTTTCCAAAAGTCGAGCATTGGATGGTTAATTTTAAAAAATCAAGTGATTTTTCACAGCATTCATATCACAATTTTTAGAAAATATATATGTTATCACTAAACTAAAAGATTGAATTTTGACTTGAGCTTCCGAGAGAAAGGAAATACAAAAGAAGGAAAAGGTGTCTAGTTATAAAGGCCTCCCGCATAGCATGGCAATTAAAGCGAAAAAAACTATGCGAAAATGTGTCAGTGACTGACAACTTTTGTCAGTAAAATCAGCTCAATTCAATCATATGATTAGTTAAGGTCGAAATTTTGGCTCAGTGCTGTGGCTTTTATGATACGCCTTCACAAACAGAGATGAAAGAAAGGACTTTGTTTTTAATTCCAGTTGGAGCCGCGTTTATATTTCCTATTGGAAAATCAAAATAAACTCTGTAGCAAATACAGAAGAATTTAAGTGAAAAAACTTTGTATAATTATTTGGATACCTGCTCGTAGCTTCTTCGACGATCACGTGACTTCTACCTTTTCACGACTGGTTGCTAAAGCGCACGTTTTGTTTCTATTTCTTTGCTTGGATTATCTTTCCAGATTATCCCATGCTCGAAGCATGAGAACACCATGCTATTTAATGCGCACATTTATTGTTTTGTTGTACAGGCAAAAGGAATTCGACATGCTGAATTCTTTCTGTGATTGTTGGTTGCCTCCATCGTTTTCCTCATTCGTTCACTTACCTCGTGAATACATCTGTCATCCCTGGAAAACTCATGCTGTTTTGGCAAGCCAAGCTGAAGGCCTCTTCTATTCAGATTAAAGTCAATGCTTTGTGTCTTCAATCTTCTGTAGATCTTACCACAGCCACCTGATACGCTTAAGCGTCATAGGGCTCTCGTGTGCTCATAGAAAGCATCGCTAAAGAAGCGTATCTGATGACCAGAGACCGCTATATGTTTATATCCCATCATAACATGCCAACTCCCAGCATCCTTTGCGAAAGTCGCGCGCAATCTGACACTCGCAAGGCCCTCAGACGGGAAAACCCCGTGTCACCCTGCTGTGACAGACAGTGCTTTTTAAAAAAACGCCAGACTAGTTCCAATACCACGCGGTTAAACCAGCCTTTTTGGTTTGAAATGGCGGCGTTTTACCGGCGAACTGTCACATTTTGGCGAATGCTAAGAAAACTAGATCAAACTTAAGCGTAAAATTTTTTTTATGACTCCATCATTATCAAACAAATCTGTCATTTTTTGTACAGTATGGTTTTAATGCTGTATAGTAAGTCACAACAGCGACCGAAGTCAGCCTTTCGTACCTTTACTCGAAGGATTCAGCATACGCATACGTTATTCAGCACTGTCGCTGTGACAATAACGATTAAATGATCAACCAACCACGGCCTTAAACGTAGTTTTAACGTCACTGTGCGTGGTGGGGGTCAGCGTTAAGATTAGATATTCTTTTTCGCCTCTTTGGAACGTTATTTATCTATAGCATTAGTAAGAGAGTATCGGGACTTCTATGCTCTGGGATATCTAAGCTAGGGGGATACCTTTGTCATTTCACCACAGGAAGCCCAAGATTCGCGTGACCCGGTCAATGATCGCGGACAAGGCCCATTGTTTTCAAGAAGTGCGCCCAAATAATCCCTTATATTTCCACAAGCGTTTTGTTTTCATGTACCATGGGACTATGCGAATTATTTATTTTGCGCACACTATGGTTGAACCCCAGACACTTAGTTCATACACTCTATGAATGCTGACATATAAAAGCCGCGCCTCAGGGCTGTGCGTTCTTACTTTGGGGCGAACATGAGGGTCAACCCCCTCAGACAGGCATTCAGCACATGTTGAGATCAGGGTCAAGTTGTGTAAACTCTCATCAAGCAAAGATGGCCACTTCACTGGCATATATTCCACATTAGGGTGAGCCGACCTGCCTTAAAATTAAAAACATCACACAGTAAATTATCTAAAATAAACCAACTAGGTTACTAAATGGTCTCTTTTGCAAAATTTCGCTTTCGGGATTTTCACAAATTACCGGGGCCTGCCTCTTTAATGTTGGATGTTAAAGACAATAAAGGCCGCTGAGTGTTGAGCCGACACCGCGGACTCATGTTAACAATTGCTGTTGTCTGTGGCGAATTGTGGCGGATCGCATGTGAATTGGTCGTCGAGTGATAGAACCCTAATATCTGTAGTTGTAGACCGGGTCTAGATAGCATCCACACTCCTCCACTCCCGCTAGCGATATTATCGCTAGTAAAGACGAGTTTATCAACCGATTCCTGCCAATGCTGGGGAGTAACCAGGTCCTAGCCGACCCCAAACGATCAACACCTTAGATAGCAAAAGATAAACTTGAGTTCTTGGCTGCGAGCCGACTCCTTTAGGCTTCTTAAAATCAAGGTGAGTAGCCACACCAAGCTAGGGAGTGTAGAGAAAAGTACGCACTAATCAAGACCGCACAATCTGGAACCATTTATTCTAGCGCTAATATGTTGCTTCAAGAGCGATGGCGTGTGCCGGTCGTCCGTGATTTTTATTAAGTAACTAAGTGCTCGTTTCGAGATTTGTAATAATACCCGCGCCCCAATACGTTAAGAGATTGATTGTAATGCTCAAATGAAAAGAGCATTCGCTTAGGAAATACTCAATGCAATACTCATGAAATAGGAGCCTTTGTCTGGGATCGTATTGCTTCCGTAGGTAAACTATTATCGTATCGCCCGATCATTATATTGTTATTGTTTTAAAGAGTAGGTTTATTTATACAGGCACGCGAACACGCTTGAAATTCCTAGCGCGCTTTTGCTCGACTCGCTACTCTCTGAATACAGTGCACACAAGTAACCTGAGAATGCACTGGAACGCCAGTCATTCTCCCTCTCAGCATATCCGTCATGGTATCCGCCGTTTTTAGTTTTAATCCCTTTAGCGCTGCCGCTTACAGATTGCGCTCAATGGGACTCTATGTCTAAAACCACGGATTCCCACCAAGAACATCGCGAATGTCTGGACCGGCATCTTGTGCGACCTTGCTCGAAAGGACGAGTGGTTCGTTTTAGCAGAGTAGCAATTGAAACACTTGACTATTAAGGTTTGAATCAAGTGCGCCTTCTGTTAACTTTTTGACCCGCCCCCACCCTTCTCCCACCATTCTTCGGATGTATGGAGCTTCAGAGTCCTTTGCGAACACACCATTTTTTCGTTATGTTACAGTTTTGTGACCTCATCCCACTCATACTATTTAATTCACACCATGCAAACCAGGTATAAAATCAATATATAATAAGAATTTTTAAGATGTCTTTTAACTATGTACTATACCCCGTGAATGTTGACACTGAATGACTTTTTTCAATCAGCACACGAAGCTGTTTTTTTTATTTTGGGGGATAAGATTTCGAGTTTGCTTTTGTGAAACATCTCAGTGCTGAACATGGTAGTGAGCAATTTAACAACACCTTTAGTGGTGGGTTAATTTTAGTCACTAATTAATCATTGGTTAGAGCTTACCAGGCTATTGCTATCAATAAATTGGTGACGCACTTTGGAAAGTACCGAGATTCCTGTGTCCAAATGTGTAACTCGTTTCTAATCTTCCTGAATGATAAACAAATATGGTAGACGATGAAAGAGCTTAAAAACTGTTTCTCTTAGTGATTTGGGAGAACTGGTGATTATCCACTTTTTTTGGTGTAGAAGGAAAAAATTCCAAGTTTCAAAATATGATAGTACGATTAACCATATAAGGAATTTTAAAAGCTTCACAATTGAAACAATTCCATTTCTAAGGATCATCCCTGTGATTTCTATGGGGTCCCCTCGCTCCTGGATTAAAATAAATAAATAAAATAAAATAATCCCGCGCGTATTTGAGCCGAAGCGAGGCTCACTCACTGTTCATAAAATCTATTTTGCCTCCTTTCAGCTCGCACGTGATCTACTGCTGACATGATGTTGTCACTGTGGGCGATTGTTTTCGTAGCTATGGCGACAATTCAATTTTCAACAGGTAATTATGGGACAAGCTAAAATGAATTTGATTTCGCCCTTTTTCTTAAATCAATGACATGAAAACGCGTAAAATGTTTACTCAGACTTCGATAAAGATTTGCGATAGTATCCACGTTTTTTACCATAAAAACGCATCTTATCACAGTTTACTCCCTTTCACAATACCATTTATCAATCTAACTACAAGCCCCATATGCCTCACATCATTCTGATAATGACTTTGATGGCAAAACCCACCTCCAACCCTCCAAACAGCTTAACTCACATGACAGACGATGAGTAGGCAGTGGCACCACGCAATCATGTGACAATCTCCCTCATGGCATAACCTACTCCTTCCCTCGATGGCATAACCTACTCCTTCCCTTGATCGCATAACCTACCCCGTCCCTCGATGGCATAACCTACTCCTTACCTCGATGGCATAACCTACCCCTACCCTCGATGACATAACCTACCCATTCCCTCGATGACATAATCTACCCCGTTCCTCGATGACATAACCTACCCCGTCCCTCGATGGCATAACCTACCCCGTCCCTCGATAGCATAACCTACCCCGTCCCTCGATGGCATAACCTACCCCGTCCCTCGATGACATAACCTACTCCTTCCCTCGATGGCATAACCTACCCCGTCCCTCGATGGCATAACCTACCCCGTCCCACGATGGCATAACCTACCCCGTCCCTCGATGGCATAACCTACCCCTTCCCTCGATGGCATAACCTACCCCGTCCCTCGATGACATAACCTACTCCTTACCTCAATGACATAACCTACTCCTTCCCTCGATGGCATAACCTACCCCGTCCCTCGATAGCATAACCTACCCCTTCCCTCGATGACATAACCTACCCCTTCCCTCGATGGCATAACCTACCCCGTCCCTCGATGGCATAACCTACCCCGTCCCTCGATGGCATAACCTACCCCGTCCCTCGATGGCATAACCTACCCCGTCCCTCGATGGCATAACCTACCCCGTCCCTCGATGGCATAACCTACCCCTTCCCTCGATGACATAACCTACCCCGTCCCTCGATGGCATAACCTACCCCGTCCCTCGATGGCATAACCTACCCCGTCCCTCGATGGCATAACCTACCCCGTCCCTCGATGACATAACCTACCCCTTCCCTCGATGGCATAACCTACCCCGTCCCTCGATGGCATAAACTACCCCGTCCCTCGATGGCATAACCTACCCCTTCCCTCGATGGCATAACCTACCCCTTCCCTCGATGGCATAACCTACCCCTTCCCTCGATGACATAACCTACCCCGTCCCTCGATGGCATAACCTACCCCGTCCCTCGATAGCATAACCTACCCCTTCCCTCGATGACATAACCTACCCCGTCCCTCGATGGCATAACCTACCCCTTCCCTCGATGACATAACCTACACCTTCCCTCGATGGCATAACCTACCCCGTCCCTCGATGGCATAACCTACCCCGTCCCTCGATGGCATAACCTACCCCGTCCCTCGATGGCATAACCTACCCCGTCCCTCGATGGCATAACCTACCCCGTCCCTCGATGGCATAACCTACCCCGTCCCTCAATGGCATAACCTACCCCTTCCCTCGATGGCATAACCTACCCCTTCCCTCGATGACATAACCTACCCCTTCCCTCGATGACATAACCTACCCCGTCCCTCGATGGCATAACCTACCCCGTCCCTCGATGGCATAACCTACCCCGTCCCTCGATGGCATAACCTACCCCGTCCCTCGATGGCATAACCTACCCCGTCCCTCGATGGCATAACCTACCCCTTTCCTCGATGGCATAACCTACCCCTTCCCTCGATGGCATAACCTACCCCGTCCCACGATGGCATAACCTACCCCGTCCCTCGGTGGCATAACCTACCTCCTACCCCCAGCTCAACTCGTTCACCTCATATTACAGCCGTTGAGTATGCTGTGGCCCCGCAGACCGCGCAGTCATGTGACTCGGTGTGTAAGGACAAGGGGTTGATGTGTACCATCACCGGGCATGGCTTCCAAATTAAGTCGAACATTCAAATATTCCACGACCTCGACGTCAAATGCGACGAGTCCGAATCTTGGACGGATAACTACATCTTCCGCGACAACCCGGTGTTTCTGCGCAGTGGCTGTGACGCCAAGGACTTCTGCGTAGGCTTCAAGGGAGTCCCGTTCAGAATTGATTGTAGCTATGGTAAAAACAAGGTCATGTACAGACTTTGTCCTTGCGTAAAAGGTGAGCTATGGTGCGGTCACACTGCAGCCTGGTCCCCGGTGGTCTGATCGGGTTTCCTGTGGTGGTTAAGAGAGAAATGTGACGTCATAAGAAACCCGGTAAGACCGCCAGGGACCTGACTCTACTGGTGTCGCTATAGTTGTGTTTGCTATGAGGTTTCAGGTGCATAAGCTACGACTAAATGCAATTTACGCATCCCCTCCCCCTGAGTGCTCCATCCTCCTCGACCAACAATTTTTTTTCTCGCAATCACCCCTTTAAGTACTGGCTACAACACGTAAGGCCATTCCCAAATCACAGTTTTTTTTACGAAACATCGTTGAATGCAAGAAAATATGGATAATCATGCGATTCCAACCTTTTCTGTCAAGAAATGCAGAAAGGCAGCTTTTGGTCTTAGTAGAAGTACTTTTTGCCATTCGCCTTTTGCCAAATTGCACTAGCTTTAGCTATCTATCACTCGTTGATTTTTGTTGCCTTGCGGACAAATGAAGTCATACACACGTGTATGGAAATTACATTACCATGGCGATAAAACGATAGCTTGGGGAGAGGTACTCCCCAGAGGCCCAAGGCACCCCGAAAGACCTCAATATTTTTCACTGTACATCTCAGCGAGCTGTGCGTGGCGAAACCGTATAAGACACGGCTAGGAACCTGGTTATTGCCTCCCTATTAATTGCGCTGGTGCCTCGGTGCCTGTGTGTTACACAGTTCGCTAGATAGCGGTGTTCTTGCCGAAATCTCCAGCCTAGCCGTAAAGCTTTAGCTAACATACGATGATTCAGAGCATTTCTGGATGGATGGTCTTCTTTATCGAGGAGTTCGATCCTCCGCCGATGCTTTTTTTTTTTCTTTATTTTTACTTTATTTTTATTTTACTTTTTTTTCTTGTCTCCAAGACGTGCATGAATTTTTTAATTGGTGTATACATTTTTTTCTGTCTGGTGTTGGCGGCATGCATTTTTATTCCAGGTTTTTCATGTAGAATTTTTTTTGTTTTTACCCACTTCCCCCATATGAAGAAAACATTGTCGTTTTGGGGGTCTGGTATCGAGAAATCTTAGATTCTTTTCCAAAACTTTCTCCATTGACTAAAGATGGTCACCGTCACTGTTTTTCTCTTGATTACAAGTCATAAAGTTTACGAAGCACCTGCGGACGGTTACCTTAAAAATAACAAGATTTATGCAGTTTTTCCAAATACGGAATATATAAGTTTCATGAATGAATCCACCCTTTCTATCCCTAGGTGTATTTGATCCGTACGTACGCTACCGTCGCGACTCGTCATGGCGCATCTCACATGAGTTCTCCCTTTCTATCTCTAGGTGTATTTGATCCGTACGCTACCGTCGCGACTCGTCATGGCGCGTCTACCGTGTCTCACTTCACCATTGATGGCAACCTGTTCTTGGCTTATAGTAGATATCGCGGCACTTCTAGACAAGCAAGCACCAATTCGTACATCTTCAGACTAGAGGATCAAAACTTTAAACTACATCAAACCATTCGGACCAAGTACTTTCTACCATCCCATGTCAGGTACAAGAACTAGAGCTAACTCTAACAAGTCCCGATATAAAAGGTCCGGGGGGTACACCGGTATCAAATGGACGGGGATCATCGTCGGGATTTTTTGAAAACATCCCTTAAAGATACTAAAGTAGGCGTGGTTAGGCATGAATTTACCCCCTAAAAGATACCGTGGGATGTGTGATTTTTTCGCTGGTTAGTGATCTAAAAACACCGATTGAAACGTTTTAACGTTGTTTCATGAGCTACAAGTTAGATGAGCGATGGCTATAATAGCACCCTAAAAGATACGGAGGTAAAAAAAAATCATTCTTATTTTCACCCCTAAAAGATACTCAAGGCTCCAAATTTACACCCTTAAAGATACGACTATGATCCCCGTCCGATGGATATAGAGAGTACCCCTACCCCCTCGGGATAAAAGGCAGGGGCGGGTCAGAGCATTGGCGGAGGTAAATACGTGGAATTCTTTCCTGAAATCAATATATGACATGGTTCTGTCCATACAAGTACGCAATGTCGCGCCTGAGTGACCTGGTATTAGTTATAACCGCGTAATTAAAAGACATGGGGACGGATTTACTATTAAGGCTTGTTTTTTTAATTCGGTATAAACGGGCAATCACCATGTCCTATTAATATTCCCCCCTTTGACCCTTCCAGGAAATTTAGTATAGACGGGGACCATAACCTGGCCATAAGCAATTCCCATGTCTTATTGATATTCCCCCCTTTGACCCTTCCAGGAAATTTAGTATAGGCGGGACCATAACCTGGCCATAAGCAATTCCCATGTCTTATTGATATTCCCCCCTTTGACCCTTCCAGGAAATTTAGTATAGGCGGGGACCATAACCTGGCCATAAGCAAACACCATGTCTTATTGATATTCCCCCCTTTGACCCTTCCAGGAAATTTAGTATAGACAGGGACCATTACCTTGCCGTAAGCAATTACCATGTCCTATTGATATCCCCCCCCCCCCCCCCCCTTGACCCCCTCCAGGAAATTCAGTATAAACAGAAACCATAACCTAGCCATAAGCAATTACCATGTCTTATTGATATTCCCCCCTTTGACCCTTCCAGGAAATTTAGTATAGACCGGGACCATTACGCGGCTATAATCAATTACCATGTCCTATTGATATTCCCCCCTTTGACCCTTCCAGGAAATTTAGTATAGACGCGGACTATACCTGGTCATAAGCAATCACCATGTCTTATTGATATTCCCCCCTTTGCCCCTCTACAGGAGCTTTAATATAGACGGGGACCATTACCTGGCCATACCATACGCAATCACCATGCACAGGACATCGTCTGTGGTTGTGGTCTCTAAATATGACCAGGAGTCCCAAATCTTCCAGCCAATCCAGGAGCTGAAAGACGGCAAAGCGCATGCGCTTTCCACCCTTTTCTTTGAAATTGACTCGGCCAAGTTCCTCGCGGTCACAGGCTTTAAACTCCTGGAAATCTACAAATGGACTCAGACAAAGTTCAGGCTCATCCAACGCCTGGCAGTCGGCAGAGACTACATCCCAGAATGCAGCGCGTTTACAGTCGAGCGCAATACTTTCCTTGTATGCGCAGTGTGGGGCTATTACAAGAAGTCGCTGGCATTCCGGTGGACTGGGGATAGGTTTATGATGCATCAACAGCTGCCTATCGGTGGCTACATCAGCTCGGCCGAGACCATGCACATGGGGAACGACACCTTTCTACTGTTTCTAGCCAAACGACAGCGCAATTTTGGAGCCAACCTCTTCAACACCAAGTCCCCGATATATAAGTTCAACAAGGAGACGCAAAAGCTCGAGCTATTCGATGAGTTAGACACGCTAGGAGCGTCCGCGTCGCGTCCTTTCACTATAGGAGATGACACCTATATTGTCGTGACGCAGTCGGCCTATCGCAATGCGCTCATATTTAAGTTCCAGGAAGGAAAGTTTGTAAAATACCAGGAAGTCTTGGCTCCGTACTCAGCCGACGCATCCTTCTTCACGTACAAGAGGATACACTACATTGCTTTTGCCACAAACTATTTTAATAATAGTCCAGTTTTCGTATGGGCTTAGATTCACTGGGCAATTGTAGACGCAATTAGTGTCTTTTTTTAAACGCTATTTTATGCGGTATTGCCTGCTGTAAATTCCAGCCCTTTCTATAATTTAACAACGGACATGTGAAGGTCAAGTTTGTTAAGTTAAATGCTCAAAACATCTTAAATGAATCGAGTTTCACGTTTTGAGTTAGCTAAATGTGTTCAAGTTGTTAAAAGCGCCAAACCAACAAAATCAACCAAACAAATGTGTGTGTTTTAGCGGGTTGAGAGTTAAGGATTAAACGAAGAGGAAAAAACCGTCGTGTGGGGCGCGAGCGAAACAGTTCGAACGAGCTTTGTGCGAGCCGTTATGCAATTTTGAGGAATCTGCGAAATCACGCTCATGAATTCCAAGCGAAAAAATTTCATTACAGCTTACGTCAGTTAAAAGCCTTGAACTGTTTTCATTGTCCTGGACTTAATGCTTCCAATCGCGCCATTTTAAAGCAAGACTAGCCAGAGGGTCCCCCAAATGCGTTATTGTCTCAGTCTCGAAGGTAAAAGAGATATCACCGTCGGTAGTTTTGAATCGAAGGAGAATAACAAGATGAGAAGAAAAAAATATTCGGTAATAAAAAAATAAATCATAGTATAGTTAATAATAAATCATAGTATATAGTTACCAATACAAGACGTGAGAATTGATACTATAGAAAATCATTCGAATGATTGTAAATGAATGATAAAAAAATTGTGTTTATATCATTTGTAAAAAGTAGCTACGATTTTTTGTTATTCAAAGATGCATGTTGAAAAAATAAAAAATGAGTACGTGAAGGCTGTTTTATGTTATTCAGTAGCGGATCCAGGATTTCTAGGGAGGGGCCCAAGAGAGGGATGACAATTGTAAAAAATATGACAAAGATTTTCACAATCGTGCTTTAGTTCTTCCCTGGTCCACCTGGGGCCGTCCTATTGCTAGTTAGGGCCTGGTTAAACTAGGAGACATGTAGCGTGCGACATGTCTCTTATTTTAGCCACCCAGAGAGACATTGTAGCGCGCGACATGTCTCTTATTTTAGCCACCCAGAGAGACATTGTAGCGTGCGGCATGTCTCTTATTTTAGCCACCCAGAGAGACATTGTAGCGTGCGGCATGTCTCTTATTTTAGCCACCCAGAGAGACATTGTAGCGTGCGACATGTCTCTTATTTTAGCCACCCAGAGAGACATTGTAGCGCGCGCCAAATCTTGTAGAAGCCACAAAGAAATGTTTCTCGGATAGTTGAAAAACATTTTCGTGTCGCGCTCTACAAAATTTGTCGCGCACTACATGTTTTTGGTGGTGGCTAAACTAGGAAACATTTAGGATATATTGACATGTCGCCTAGTTTAGCCAGGCTTTTACACGCAAGACTTGGCCTGGAATACTATGCAAACCTCATTAGCATTGGTAATCAACTCCCTGGGGACTAAGATATAATGAATTACATCGACCAGTCATTGTCGTCAGTTCACCTGAGGTCACCCACTTAGCAAATTAAGACATCCAGCCTCTTTGAGTCGGGTTGCTCCTCTCTACCCTCTGGCCTAGACTTTTGCCAGGCCAGAGAGATTTCCCACTCCTTATATTCATATCAATAAGCAGGAAAGACACTATCCCAAAGCCAATGCGTCACTTTCTACAGATAAGCGTAGGTTTTATAAGTCGAGAGAGGACTGGGACGAGTTTATGGAGACGAGGCTCCAAAGGTAGAAGTTCATCTGATCCCTATTATACAAAACATGTGTCTACTCAAGCGCCTCACTTCAATGCACTCGTCCGAGTTCCCCTCGACGTTTGAATTGCCTAGGGCATACTCGTTACCAGAGCCCCTCGGTCATGCTGACAGTCGGACAAACAAGAGATAGCGGGGGGAGGGTGAAGGTCAGTGAAAGAGAATATTGGGCGCGTTTTCTCGTGGAGACGATTTCAAACAATGTAAACAAGTTGCTTTGTTATACAAACAGAATCTTTATTTGCATCATTTCGGTTGCACATTTGCCGCCCACGTGGGCATTTAGACATTTATCGAGCTTTATCGAAAAAATAAAAGCATTTTACACCAAACATTATTCATATTTCAATTTTATTACTCTCCTATCTATCTAGAATCTATATTTTCTGAAAAGATATCTTACAAACTATTCAAACTTTAATTCCTAATAAAATAATTTTCTATTCAATTCCAGAGTCAAATATTTTGTACAAACTTGCCTTGGTGATCACAGTGGGTACAGGACTACAATTCTAGACGGAGAAATTCCATCAGATTCTTTTTGCATAAACTCCGTGAATTCTCAGTGAGTTGAGTTGCGTCGTCACATTACCCACGACATCTCTTTGGTTGTGTTTATGCCAAACATATTTATCGCATTTCATTAATATCACTCAAGTCATTTCCTATACTCCACTCTATTAGTCCTCCAATTCAAGTAGTTCCTAAATCCTATTTCTATCAACCATAGAACCGTGCATGCTTTGGTTCCTCACATCACTATACCACCTACCCCTCCACCTAGCTTATTTACAAAACTATCCAACTGAACTTTCCAAATTGTCTTTAGAATTAGATTGCGTAGAGTTTTCTAAACAATCAATATTTTGCTCAAATATGTTCATGGAAATTTCCATCATCTCCTTTGAGCTAATTGCCATTACAGCTTGACTTGCGTATTTTGTGTCACACTCGAGGTTGGGCAACCGGTAGATTATGAGTGACGTTTGCCATCTTCCCATTAATAATAACATGTCAATGACATCTTGATGTCAGCCTTTTAGACCTCCATTAACAAGTCAGTTACATCATCTTCCATCAGTCTAAACCTTTATTATCAGGTCTATGGCATCTTTAAGTTAAAGTAGCTCAGCGTAAGTCTGAATGTTCCACGAGGCGCGACCGTGTCTTAAACCTGATTAAGACGAAACCGTAACCCTTGTTTTTGAAATCCTCTCAATACAGTAAACATCCTACTTCCATCCCTCATCACCTCCACCAAAGGATATAAATTCTTGTGCCTCTGGGGGTATTTCTATCCTTTCCTATGGAAGAGCAAAACTTCACTTTGTTTCGCTAGTCCTCTCGTCTGTTGCTATTGACACCTCCAAACACTTAGCCCACCATCCCAATCAGTGGTCATGTCGAGAAGGTCACGTGATGTCTCAAGTTGAGTCGGGAAACATTACTGAGCCCGCTTTTGCCACCAGCGGACAACGCGAGATTGCCAGCAATGGAAATCCCTCGATGGTCATGTGATGCTCACGCTGAGGCGGGAAAAGGATCGTGAATCGCGCGAGTCACGCAGGGTAACGGCATCCTCTAACGCACCACCGCGGTTAACACAGGGTACCCGCTCACTTTTCTCCACCCGTAGCTATGCTGCTTCCTACGAGTTCCTGTCGCCGGCCGTTGCCTCAAAGTGTTTGTTCATCGCCTTGATGCTCTTACTAATCTTATTCCTGTGCCCGATTAGCTTGATTCCGAGCCTCGACAGGTCGTCTTCCTCGAGCCTTCGCACTTGGTCAAGGTTCATGTAGCCCTGGTTACTAAAAGTGTTCACGTACCGCCCCATGTTGATACTCTCTAGCCACTCCTCTATAGACACTACCTCGTCGAAATTGGGCGTGTCGTTTTTACTGAAAGAAAAAGAGACATACTAGATGAATGTGAGAAGCTTGGATGCAATTGTCAAACGTTGACGAGTCGAAGGCATAGAAGGCGCATTATGCTACTCAGGCGCGTTCCCAGGATTGGCCGAGAGAGGGTGCGCAGTCATAGGTATCATATGGCAAAATCATAGTATTTGAAGATTCCTTAATAAGAAATGACCCACTTTTGTCCGCCAAGGGGGGGTGCACGCGCACCCTGCGCACCCCCCCCCTGTATACGCGCCTGCTACGAATGTGGTTCATGTCACGGGCATCTCAACTCACACCTTAACGGTTACTCAAGCAGTCGTTGAGCTTCTCGGGTGAGGTTTCTTACCTGAATGAGTAGGCATGAATAAACCCGTCATTGAGCTTCTCGGGTGAGCGGATCAGATCCTCAATGCGTTGGACGATGTCCACGAACTTTGGCCTTTTGCACTTGTCCTTGTGCCAACAATCCAGCATTAAGTTGTGGACTATTTTGGGACAATTCTGAAAATCGTCAGATTACGTTAATTTAGCAAGTCTCAAATAATGGAACAATGCGGAGCGGAAGGGGGAACCCTGTGTAACAAGGGCTCTACCTAAATCAAGCAAAATATGACATTCGTCGCTAGAATAGCCAAACGTAGCACCAAAGGAAACACCCTACATTTTCTCAACTGCTCGTAAGAATAAGCCGATGGAAATGGATGCTTTGTGTGGTATTATGAGGGAGTGCAAAATGACGGTCATGGTTGGTTTGCTTTTTGTAAACATACCATGGGAGAAGGCAGTCGATATCCACCTTCCACGCGCTCCATCACCTGCGAATCAATCACACGGCATAAGAAGGGATGCAAGAAGCTCAGAGGAAATGCTGAGAGCATTATACTCCCTTCCTATTTTTATCTGTGAATTGTGATTAGTGCTTTCTTCTAAATCAACACAAGGTTGAAAGGGTGTGTTTTACGCCTCTGTGAAAACAGAGTCGTTTCCAACCATTCCAACCTTGTGTTGATTTAGTTCGATGATTCCTGACACGCCTACTCAGACCACCTAGTTGTTCTGCAGCTTGTCTGAATTTTTTTTCTAGCTATACCATCCTGTCCACCATTACTCGGACTGCGACCGTTGGTCCTCACCTGGAAGTTGTCCCAACCCCAGTACGGTCTTTCACTGAACGACATAATCTCCCATAGCAATATTCCATAGCTCCAAACGTCACTTGCCGAGCTGAACTTCCGGTACTTGATCGCTTCCGGTGCAGTCCATCGCACAGGTATCTTGCCTCCCTATGGAAGAATCAGGGGAGAGGTTGAAGAAGAGCCTTGTCTCGAGGCAGTTCTATACAGCAGTCTCTAGGAGATGCTGGGTTATAGGCATGCGCATTGGGAATGGAACGAGATTTTTCATTTGGTAAAGGGGTGGCTTTGCGATTTCCCATTCCCAAAAGTTCCGTAAAAATAGACGAGGTCATTACTACTTTTTTTTGCCTTTGTTCAATTTGTTGGAGCACACAATCTGGCACTACTAGCATGGTAATGGAACAAGCTAAAATTACCTGGGTCTGGTACTCAGAGTCTGGGTTATCGGACAGGTCGTCCAACTCACGTGACAGACCAAAGTCAGACACCTTAGTGGTCATGTTCTCGGACACTAGGATATTACGTGCAGCCAGATCCTACCAAGGGAAAGCGAAACAGAGTTAATAAACAGGTAATAAAGTGAGGTTTGAGAAAGCACATCGGTTAGAGGAGGGCACTAAAATACACGCTACTTAGGACATATAGCCGTAGAATTATGAAGCTTGATTAGAAGACAAACCATCGCGCATTAAGCAAGCTACGGGCCTTAAGAAGAAGTGTGCATAAAAGCTACCAGTTATTAAGTAGACTTGGGCCTTACTCTGTGAATAAAGTTAATGCTGGACAAGTAATCCATTCCCGCCGCTACTCCGCGTGCCATGCCGAGCAGCTGGAACACCGTCAGTCGGCCATCGTTACTCTGTATAGACACGAGAGCACGCGTCAGAAAATGCCAACAAGGCTAATACCTCCACAAAACCTTTCTAGAACCTCTGAGAAGGATAAAATACCCCTTCACATAAATGCTAGGACTATGGTATCGACAAAGAGTACCCTCCCTTGCATCTACCTTAAATAGTAGAGAAAAACATGGATGTGGAAAAATGGGTGTGGTCAAAAGCAATTTTAGCCCCCTAAGTGATAGCAAAAGAGGCAGAAACTGTAACCCTGAAATCTTACATCCTAAGTAATGGGGCGCGCATATATGTCGATTTTAGGGGGAACACACGCAGGGAGAGCATTCCTTATTCACTATAAAGGTAATGAAACCTCCTCTGTTTTGTTTCTCTCGATACATTTCTCTCTATGTTGCATCCTAATTCACCTTGAGAAAGTGATCAAGCGAGCCGTTCTCCATGAACTCAGTGACGATCATCATGGGCCGACTCCTGGTGACCACGCCCTTGAGCGCGATCACATTGGTGTGCTTAAACTGCCCCATGACGGAAGCCTCCAAAAGGAAGTCATCGCGCGTCTTACGCGACGAGCCGGCCTGGCAAGGAAAATGAGGAAAGGAATGAGTTCGCACTTTTACCCGGAATAGTCCAGTTTCGAATTTTCTATGCCTTATGGACAAAAGATGTTTATATGTTTTAAAATGAAGAGATTAAGGTTTGTATAAATCTGTGGCCTCGCGCCACTTTTCAAAACGGAAAACATGTATTGATACCATACCTAGTGGCTATAGTGGCCTAGTGGCTGTTTGTCGTCCACTAAATAGTGATACTAAATAGTGATAGCTCTGCGCAACTTTTCGTGATATGTAGAAACAAAAAAGACAGATAATACTGATAAGAATTACTTACTTTGAGGATTTTCACAGCGACTTTGTCTAAGCCACTCTCACTTTTCATACGTCCTTCGTACACCTCTGCAAATTCTCCTGCAAAACCGACCTCCTCTTAAAAAAAATGAGCGCCCTCCTCCACCTCCCCTCCTACTCTCTCTTATTAGGGAATTTAAGATGCGACACTGGCGACGGCTACGACGGGGCGATCGAGAAAAACACTTAAGTGCTTGGCGAGAAATTCCAAAATAGTTTCAATAAAACCATGTAGACTTTACACACAGCGCGCTATTCCCAAACGAGACAAGGATTTTGGATTCGCCGAGGTCGTGCAACAACTAATCCGGCTAGAAAGTCCCTGAAACTGACGGTACCCACCTCCGCCGATCATGCGGTCCAACTTGATCTTGTCTCGGTCGATCTCGTCAGCGATACTCATCAGCGCTTCCATTGGGTCCCCATAGTTACTGGGATCAATGTACATCTTTTGTCCGTTGCTAGGCAACATGTCTTGCCCTAGAACAAAAAAAAAACATTGTAACAATATTCCTTCCACGTGGAAAGTATTGTAGGGAATTGTGAAATCCCTTTGTAAGTAGACCAACTATAATTCGTTTCCTAGCAAAGGAATGCGCTGACAAAGGTTATAATAACAAAAAGGCTTAAAAGGTTTAAAGTAAATTTAAAGGCTTCTCTCTATTCCTAGATTAGCACTGTCGGTAACCGCAAACAGAAAGTTTGTCATTCGGGAATGGGAATTGGGACATTTCTGAGGAGCGCGGACGACGAAAAGGAGGCAAGTTTGGGCGAGTGAAACGCCTCAAAAGCCAGCTCAAGTGGTGTTCGTAGCGTATTTCCGAGATTTCTTGCTAACAACTACCCGCATCGAGTGCCTGTGTGCCATAAATGGGGGCCTGACCAGAGGGTGAAGGGTGGGGCACATGGGGCACCCCCTTCTAGACCCCCTATTCTGTACCTACCCAACTCGAGAATGTGCTGACTCTCTGGAAGGTGTTTACATCGATCTCTTCTGCTGGTGATATAAAAACAACAACACGTTCAACACTCTTAAGCGTACCAAGAAAGCAAACTTGTTTCTTGGGCTAAGTTGAGACGCGCGAGTTACCTCTTGTGATGGATGCAGATAATAATGATGATCACCATGAAGATAAACAAGACACCACCTGCGCCCGCGATACCCGCGATCACCTCCCACGTGAACAGTTCTAAAATAGAACACATAATCAACACGTGAAACGGCAGGATTTCAAAAGCCGTTTCCTTATTTGTTACCTTCTTTGGTTATGAGAATCTTCTTCTTTACGGCGGGCGGACCCAGGCCGAGACGTGAGCCAGCTCTGACCTATATACACAGACAAAAATACCCGTCAGTAACAGCCCGACCTTCTAGCCAATATGAAAAAAAATTGATATAGCACGACTTCGATAAAGTTAAATCAAAGTAAGTGTTGCTTCAGTATAACGCGCATATATAGGTGCAGATTCTATGTACAATCACGACTCACGGAACCACAGGCCAGGGTTCCCTGCAGCTGGATAAAGTGCGATGAAAAAAACTACTGTAAGCAATTCACGTGTGTATGACTTTTTCTAGATTCTGACTGCAGTTTACAAGTGTAAGTTGATGTGTAAATACTGAAGATTGTACATCTTTTACCGAATACAGATGGAAAAAGTGAAATCGGACGACAAGGGAGAGAAAACAAGGGATTTACAGCTCCCAGTGTAGAGTGCCAGGTTCTGGTCTGGACCTTCATCCGATCACACCACGGGTATGCTGATGTTTAATTGATAAGTACAGGGATTTGGTTCTCCGGCTTTGCTTAGCTATCGCTAAGTTGGGCACCGAAAAAAATAAAAGACAAAATCCATTCTTTCCTCTCTTTAACTGATAATGGCATATACGCAAGTCATTCTCCTTACCTCAAAGATGTATTCCGTTCCTTCCCGCAGTCCCTCGACCGTGATGTTAGTGAGAGTGGTATTGACGGTGCGCTTTTTTGAGGGCTCGTTTACGGGGTAGTAGATGACCTCGAAGTGCGTGATGACGCCATTGCTTTCTAATAGTTTCCACGATAGGAACACTTGGGCGTGGTCACGCCTTAGGTCTGTAATCACTGGACGACCAGGGACTAAGTGGAAAAGAATAAAAAAAAGATATTATACTTTAATATAATTATACGATTTGTCAACCTTTTGATTAAAATCGCTAAAATAGTTAGAGAATGTCTGTCAGTCGCCATCGTCCTAGCCTAATACCCAGTATGAGAAAGCATCGATAAGCATTTTAGGACGCTATTGCAATTGAAAAGATTTTGGTTAAGAAGCATGTATAGGCGCGTGTCCAAAAGGTGAGTGCTAGGGGTCCGGTAGGCGCGTGTCCAAAAGGTGAGTGCTAGGGGTCCGGTAGGCGCGTGTCCAAAAGGTGAGTGCTAGGGGTCCGGTAGGCGCGTGTCCAAAAGGTGAGTGCTAGGGGTCCGGTAGGCGCGTGTCCAAAAGGTGAGTGCTAGGGGTCCGGTAGGCGCGTGTCCAAAAGGTGAGTGCTAGGGGTCCGGTAGGCGCGTGTCCAAAAGGTGAGTGCTAGGAGTCCGGATCCCACCTTGCTTTTGTGACGAGATGAGTTCGACTTCGGTTGACCCCTTGGGATGTTAATTTTATGTGTGTATTTGGATAGAAAAAGTTTCTAGATGGATCTAGTGACCTATTACCATAACCGATGCCGATTCGAATGATCCGTGGTCGCTGAATTACTGATCCTGATCCCACCCTGTGTTTTCCCTAGACACGCCCCAAGGTAGCTCATCCTTCAACTGATATGTTAGCAACAATGCTTGGGAGCTAAAACCCACAATTCTACCTCCATGTTAATTATATCGCCTGTTTAAACGAGCCTTGTGTTTGAGAAGCAGACTTACTAGGGAAGGCCCGTGATCAAAAAGGCCAGTCTTAGTAAGTGATCAGGACATACTTACTCGAATCCTTAGTCCTGACTGTCAGCTCTGCGAACTCTGGTTTGATGTCATCCTTCTCCGCTTCATGGCTCACTCCATTCACCGCCAGCACCTTAAACCGGTAATACGTGTACGCAGACAGGAACTTGATAGTTGCCATGGTGACGTTGATATTAATGTCCCGTATGTAGATCCTGGCCGGCGCGCAGTCCCTGGTGCAGATCGTGCCGTTATTGTTGCAGACGTTACACTTTGGCAAGTAAGAGACGTCTGAGCGACCACCAGAACTCACGGGTGAATACCAGCTCATAGTCACCTCGGTGGCGTTGACATAGGTAGTCGTTAGGTGCTGAGGGGCGGATGGTGGGGCTAAAAGAAATAAACAGGATGCATGCGTTAACCAGAGGTGGTGTTGATCGAGAAATGTTGATATATAGAGCTTTTTGGTGAGAGGATTCTAAGGGGGGAGATTGTCCACTCAAAAAGACGCACTTTTGTTGATCACGAGAAACAACGTGGTAATTTAAGACCGAATCCATCTTTATAAAGCCGACGTGACATACTCAAGTATAATTATATTGTTTTGTCATCGTTCACTTCATTAAAAGAACAACGCCCCGTGCATACCTGTGCAGTCGGCAGTGATTTTTTCGTTGGCCGCCCGAAAATAACCCGAGGTGCATCTGCAGCTTGTCCGGTCCGCCTCAGGGGCGCTGTTTCTCGGACAGGCCACACACGTGGCATTACCAGCAGACGGTTTGTACGTTCCGCGCGGGCAGGCTGTGGAATAACGCGAGAACATGTCATCAGGGTAGTAATACTAGGGAGATGTATTTAGATCGCATAAGACGGACACATATAGAGGCTTGATGGACAATAAATGCGATGAGAAGTACAAGAGGGCGCATAAAAAGCATATTAAAGTCTTTTAAACGGGCGCGCAAGTGAACGCATAAGACAGCGTAAGACAAACACGATGACGCAAAGAAACGCATTAGATACACAAGAGGACGAATAAATGGCCCGCGCACGCATGTGCGAGGTGCGCACTCAGATCTTTGATACTCACCGGTACAAGCAGACACGGTGTCCTGATAGCCAGCGTGACACATGCATCGATGCCGCGATGTGTACATAGCGGGACTCCACTCTCCATTCGACTGACAGTAACCATACAACTCGCTCTCATCGGTCAGCGGCTGCGAATGAGCAACACAATTTCCCTTGACCTTTTGCGAGCCCTTTGCAGGTGAGACCGTACGCGGGAGTTCCACAAGGCTTGATGAAAGGGCCATTTTGGGACATTGATTGTAGCTGACTATAAAGTCCTTGACGCCGATACAACCTCCAGTATAATGTAGCGCAAAGTACACGTACTGTGTCGTGTTTGCCAGGACTACAGACACCGAATTGCGATTATCGCCTGGGTCATTTTTATCGTATTTCACAACTGTCGGCTTCAGGGTTCCAATCCGTTTGAATAGCTCAGAGTCGAGGTAAGGATTGGGCGAGATCTCGGGCTTGTCTTGAGACTCCATGATGTAAATATCGAAGTTGTAGTGACAGTGCTCCGGGCTGCCGATCGCCGTGCAGTTACGCGCCGTGAAGGTCACGTTAACTTCCAGTCTCTGCGCATGTTCAACAGACATATCATCGCTTCGAAGCCAAGCGTTGGGAGGACCACTGGGGTTTACGTCACAAGCGATTTGTTGGATTTCGGTCAGTGGTCCGGACGGGTAGGTGAAGGCGGTCCATACCTATGATGTTAAAAAGTATCATCATCATCATCATCATCATCATCATCATCACCTTCCACACTAGCACAATAATGGTAATACTTATCATCACCATCATCATTATCACTAACACCACAAGGCACCAACATCAACATCACCATTACCATAGTAATCATCATATCATCATAAAAACATCACCATCGTCGTCATAATCATTATTAGCGCTGTTGTTCTTCAAACAACAGTAAGAAAGGTGGCCATTTTGCAAAAGAATAAATTTTCGCGACTATCAAATAAAATTTTCTATTTTCCCGTGATTAATTCCATCAACCCCACACCTCAGCGTGGTGACGAGGGTTTGTAGATCCGTCTGGTAAAGGTGTACTTCCACTTAAGGAAATATGTTCATGACTTTCTAAAACTGCTTAAGCGACGTAAAATGGATGACTAATTCCCCAAAAGCACGGCTTATAGTTACAGAAATTAATTGAGCAAACACATTACGGAAATACTTTGTCAAAATGACACAGCTTCGCGATGATGACTCAAATGGACGGAAACCGCGAGCATATCGCTACATATCTCTATCTTAAGTATTTAAGCTCTTAATCTGTTGTGCTGTCAATATCCGGGGCAAAGTCATCGGGGCCTGTGGAACCTGTGGCCGTTTTGCGCATGACCGGAAGTACGTGAGTACTCTTATCAAGGAAGGGTCTGGTGAATTCCGCCATGTAGAGAGGAGGGAAGAGCCTTGAGATATCAGACAAGACGGGCTGGTCAAGCCTGAAGATAGCCATGCGATAAATACTTATTGTAACTCATGCGCGCGGCTTGTATTCATCAAAACAGTCTAATAGAAATACTCAAATAATTAAGGAAAGGGGTGGGTTGATAAATGGGTGTTCTACTCAAAAACCGCATTCTTCCACGCACGACGAGTAGTTATGTTTTATTATAAGTATCGAGTCATCATCGATGATTCATCGGCGAGTTAATGGCACGTCACTGACAGTGCGCATTGACAACAATTCTATAATAAAGCATAGCATTCAGGCGCGTAAACACAAGTAAAACTTCTTACGATCATCTTATTTGACCTGGTGGTTTTAGAGAGTCACAACAAAAACAGAGATTTTATCTTTGGGTTGATTTCGGTGAATGCTTATGGGTCAACATAAAGTCCTTAGCTAACAGCACCGAAGTTCGCGACTCCACTTTTTCAAGTTCCTGTAGCTGACAGACTTGTAAAACCTAAAAATTCTCAAACCAAAACCTTCATTCAGCCTTCTATTACAATATGCTATTTTTATTGACAATGAAAAACTTGTTTCGATTCGCCAGGCTTCAACACGTTGACTAAATGATTTGCGTGATTTAAAATGTAAAAACTGTAAAAACTGCCCTAAGTAACGGCCGACGTCTCCTCGCTGAAATCCAAGTCTTCACAGGAGGAGAGAGTAAACACGGCGGTCTCCTCGCCACGTGGTCGTCCGACCGCAATCTCTGTGGGGGGTTTGCGGCAAGTAATCCCGCTCTAATGATATAAGTACTGCTAAACGCCGATTATGGGTAAAGAAACAACACTTACGTCTTTGTTCGAGAACTTGCTCCAGTCCCATTTCCACGCGGACCTGGTCTTGTCAGGCAGCTCTAGTAACGTTACTATGGAAACAGAAAGAGAGGGAGTCAGGCACGGCAAGAATTGTGAGATAGCGAAGGAAGTGCGCGTGGAAATAGTGGCGAGAATTCCGTGATGACCCCAAAGGAAGCGCGCTCTTTGTTATCGCCATTTTCGGGAACGCAAGATAAAATGCATAATTGGCACATTTGGCTTTTATCATAACAGGCATTTTACAAGAGATGTTTTTAGTCGCTTAAAGAAGCACGCACGAACATTAATACGCGTTGGGCATACTTTCTTGGCGTAATCGAATTAAAAATGTTGAAAATCTCTGTGCGATAATAACTTATCCAAAAATCTATCTCGATTAAAATCCCCCTCTCTAGCTATTCCATTAAGTTGTACAAAAATCCTTTTTTAATTTGGATAAATGCGAAACAGTATTGAGCATATGGGGATAAAAATTTATCTGCAAGAGGTCAGCTACAACATAAAATGATATGTCCATACAATGCGGTAAAAGCGGACAGTTAACTGTTGTGGACATTTGACCTTATCGTTTGTTTACAACACGTCCACGCGGGAGATTCATTAGTCTATTGCTAAAATGCGCCTGGATACGGCGCAAGCATGAAAAACAAGACTTACAACACGAACACAGCTCAGCGATATACAATATCTTAAGTGCTGTATGCATTCAGTCATAGCGTGAAATGAGCGCGCCGCAATACCCCAAAGGTTAGACACAGGTATATTCTTCACAGGTGAACATTCTGCTGATAGTAGCATGTGGAATTTCATTATCATAAGAAACTCGATATGAAACTTAAAAAGCAATTCAGCATAACCCTGTAGACTCTTTGAGTCATTTTCTGATTAAGATCGACCCAAACAGATAACATATTTTCTTTTAAACAAATAAACCAAAGTGTGATATGTGGTAAGGGACGTTTAATTATGAATCGCGAATATTTGGGAATAACTTGTAAAAGTTGCGTCTTTTGATCCATTAATACTGTCTCGGTTCTTGTCGGCATGCGAACGTGTTTATCAAACATCATTTGGCCGGCTGAGTTTATAAATAGGGTTAATGAAACGTGACTATTTTTTGTACAAATCTGTCGTCACTCTACTGTCGAAAAGGCGACGACGTCGAATTGGGTGAAACTAGGGTATATAGTGCTGTTGTTTTGTTTCCTGTGACAGATTTGCAAATGGCTCCAATTAGAGAAAAGAGGGCACATTAGAGTTTGGTCGTATCTTCAATTACTCTACCACTCAACTCATTTAGTCGCTAGCGTAAACATAAAATCGCTTAGGCTATTAACCCGCCCGAAAAAAACTCGAGGGAAACTAAATTCCTCCGAATGTCGATCTTATGAATATTTTACATGTTGTTTTCCAATTTTTTAGGTATACAACGGAAAGCTTAGCTGTGTTATCGTTCCGTAGATGGAAAAAACTAGAAAAAAACAATTCAGTTTAATTTGCATAAGGAAACCACAAAAGTGAAAATTCAGCTGTACGAAAGAGAAAAACGTGAGCTGAGATGGAATCCTAGGGAGTTTAAAACTGACATAATATTCATTCCTCACAGGTAATTGGATACAATGAATAAAAACACGTCGAGGCAGAATTCACGTTACTGATGCATCTCTGAAATATGTGGATAGCTTGGCTTTTGGGATTATCGGAAAATGAATTTTATTGCGATAGTAGATACTGTCGCTAGAGGAGCTAGTCCTTTGATAAGCGAGGACGGGTCACGACGGGTTATCTATTGGTAAAAGAATGGCATTTGTATTGAAGAATGGGCTCACTTGTTGTGTTTTGTGTGAGGTAATTCGTCGTATTTTCAGCCAAGTAGCCAAAACAGGCAGCACAAAGGAAAGCGGATTACGGCAACCCGAAAGAATCTTAATAAGTGTACAAAAACATATGCAAATACTGCATAGCAGGGATTTGTAAAACATGAGAGAAAGCACTCTGGCGTATTTATCTAATGGCGTAAAGGCTATCGTGGCGCGTTTCAAAGAGTCAATATTCAATACACGATTCTCTTCCGATATATATCTATTTACTTATGGCATGCCTAGAGCCATAGATTACGGTGACTTTCCTTCTTCCGACTAGTCAGGAAGACATAAAAAACATCTAGTTACCCAGCTATTTTGTATAAAGGAGAAAATCGTGTAAAAAACAAAAGCACTTTTTCATCGTACAACAAACTGTTTGTTGATATTGATCACTTTAGTAGTGTATGAATAAAAGCTATTTCCTCCCATTTACTTCGCTTGAGATATTACATGTGAATAAGTCTCCAGAATAGCGACCATTTGGGTTAAATAGCTATTCGCAATTAAGAGAAAAAATTCATGATTCTCCCTTATTTCATTAATTTTTTGACAGTGGTTTGGCTGTGCCAATAAGCTTTTTTTGGTAAACCTAGCTTAGCAGTGTGTTGGTTTTCGTAGACCGCCCCATTCCTCCTTCAAGGCAGACCTCCGTATTTACGAACATAATTTATCAAGAAAAAAAAACGCGCAGCGAGTCATGGTCATATCATCGTTATTTATTGAAAAGGGGGTTTTATAATAGTGTCGCGCTTTGCAGAGATTTTTTAGTCGTTTTAAATCACGTCCAATAAAGCGCTTTCTGCAGGCTTTAGATTGATCTAAACCTCGAAACCCAACATCGCCGAAGTCTCTGAGAGTTAAGTTTGCGCGGTGGATAAAGTAGGCTTTATCCTATTCTTGGAGTTTTATCTATTAGCCGAGCACTTTCGAAATCATTAAATCTTAGGAATGCAATAGAACACAATGCGAGGATGGGCATTCTACGAGAGGCTGAACTTTATTGTATTTATTATTTTATTCCATGTAATTTATGTTGTTGGCCCGGGTATTTATTGGCAATATAAGCCTAGTTCCGTGTAAGTAATATCATTTTATTAAACACAGGAATCTGGGTTTAATTACACGCTTCTAATAAGCTCAACCGAAAAAAAAATCGTTTCGAATTTTCTTTTTCCGCTTGAATTTTTTCCGTGATAATTTTTGAAAGGTTGTCAGATTTGAGGACATAAAATACGCAACTAATTGAACAGAAAGGAAAGCTCATATTCTAGATCCAATTTGTGCATTTGTGCAGAGGAAACAGAATTCGAGTCATAGTTTAAAGTGGGAGATATGTAAGTGCGTAGGGCTGATCGCTTTGTATAAAGAGACGCACAGAGTCGCACGGCCGGTTGCGAGATAGGACGCACTTAATATTGCTAACTGCTTCAGAATTCCCATCAGCATAGCTCTAACCACAGGCCGGCTCGGGACAATACATAGTCCCATCATCCACTCGAGATGGTATCCAGAGAGCTCGCTATTCTATTCACAAGGCTTTCGCTTCATTTTCACGGGTGTAAATTAGGGGGGGACAATGATAATTGCTAAATCTATCGAAACCTAAAATTTCGCACCCCGATGAGCCGCTTGACAGGACAATAATCAAGAAACCACGATGTGACACGAGAAACCCTCCAAAGTCTGCAATATTCCACATATTTCATCTGATATGGAATATTACCTTTGACGCGAGAATGGAAATTAAATAAAGTGATCCTATGTCAATACAGTCGTTCTCATTTTGCAAGCGCTAAGATATTATGCATTGTGTACGTTGAGAATATCAAACCGATTCAAGATTCAACGAGCGTGTGTGAATAAATTCACGCAAGTCATACCACAGTGAATCTTAACACCCGCCAGAATCAAATTAAGCCACGGCAGTTCACCTTAAAACACAGCTCTTAGATAAACGACATCCCAAGAGACAGTAGTTGCACTTGAAGTTTAGTAGACTTATCACGAAAAATTAGGAGACCGGTAGCGAAGGCAAGAAGATACTCAGTCTCGAACACACTTGGTTCACATTGATTTGCCTCAGTGGTCAAACTTTTGAGCCTTCCGGTAAAAATTTATATGGTCGTTGACGGAACTTTTCACTTAGATCCTTTAACAAGCTCAAAGAGTATGGCGCTATAAACGGCTAGTGTGTGGCCCAAAGAACGCGGGTCGCATTAAAAACTTCCTTGTACAATTACAGTCACGTCAAAATATTCGCGAGGCGAATAAACCACTAACCTCTTTCGCCTTGGGACACTCTAACACTCAAAAATATCCAGAGAAAACTCAGCAAATCAGCAGTGAGCCAGAACCCGGCCATTTCCACCGCATCCCAATATGACTTTGGATTACTTTGCACTCGGGCTCAGCTTGTATGTACGGTCAGCGGAAGCTTGTATCAGGGCTCCATCTCAACGCACTTCCGGCAAGATCCGCAATCTAAATAAATTGTCGAACGATTTGTTTAAACTGATCGCCGCACGAAAAGAGGGTTCTTGGTATTTCAGTGGTGCCTATAACACCTACGCCGTGCTACGCCAGGGCTGTAATGATAATGCCAGCGACTTACGCGCTAGTGTGGTTTGTTCCGGGGCCTATTGTTCGCTCATTGAGCCACTATTTATGAAGACAACGGAAATCCCTGACAGATTTTGATTATTCGCGCTCCTTGAAGCAAGCTCTGCTGTCAGAATGTCTGCACAGAGTGGCCAGCTGACTAGTGGCGGCAGGATGGCTCCAAGTCGCAAAATCCCCGCGCTATCTCCCCGTTCATCAACCTAATAAAGACAAAACGAACTCATGCGTATGTTTTACACACATATATAGGCCTTGTGTCTGTTAACTACTCATATATTAACAAGGCGACAGGTTCACCAAGTTATCAGTATTTGGCGTATTTTCTCTCGTTTATTCCCCCACCGCGCTAACACAACGTGTGAAACGGGACGAGTATTTTTCTCGTTCGAGTAAAACCCAAAGTGAGCTATAATGCTTTTCATCCACCCTTGATTCACGTTGCTGGTTTTGTTGCTGTTAATTATTGATTGTAGTCGGCTCGAGCATGTGTTGGTACGCCTCTTATTCTTTCCCTCTAGATGAGGAAGCCAACTGGCGCGCAAAATCAGCGCGTGTTTGACCAGAGCTATTCTGGTTTTCGAGTACGCGCCCTGCCCTTCTCTTTCCCTCGAGTTGTCTTTGTTTTTCTACCGTATAATGTATGGGTTTTTCTCAGCGCTACCTGCACTGTCTTAGTATGACGCCTCGCTTCGCGTGTCGCTACACGCGCAGAACGGACTCAATGGCTGTCTAGTCTATCAAACAAATGTCAAATAAATGTCAGCTATGCTTGTGTATACACTGGTTTCATTTTGCAACTAACGGTATCGGTTTGTGCAAACTATGAATTTTCGCGATTGTGTACGTATGAGTGTTTTACACAAGCAACTGTCAATCTTGTGTTAATTGTTTTCTCGGGCAGGTGCTTAATCAAGGATTAATTTCTAGGCTTTCCATTCATATATACTGTATTCTTTATAACACAAAAAAGAAAAACAATGGAAAAACTAACCTCAAGTTAAATTCCCCCGCTTCCCTGTTGAGAATATTGTGACGAGGATCTTTGAAATTTCTAGACGTAGAGATAGGAAGATTCACATAACACTGTGTGTATCTAAGTTGATATAGATAACAAAATACGCGCGCGGCTCATTTTTTATAGCCAGTATAAGCGCGATCTTAGGCATTCCCCAGCAATATGAATATCGCGCAGCGGCACGGCGCCTTGGCGGTCAGTTTATCAGAAAAAAGTCCTTGAACTTCTCCACTTTATTCGCAGTGATATTCAGTGGTTTGCGAGCTGGTCGAGGTTATCTGAGACCACGATGGATGTGAGCGCAAGATCAAGTAATTTGCGCCTCGTGGGTAGACGGACGGTCTCATATCGACAAGGACATCTGGGCAAACTCTGGTCGCTTGTTCGCTGACTCGTTAACCTTTATCCGCGCTGGGGAATCTTATAAGAATTCCACATAAGTATGCGCTTTTTCTAAGCAATTATTTTCAAGTCATGTAGCATATTCTGCTAACATTGAAGCACAGAGCGTGAGAGAGAAATCTGGACAAATTAAACCCTATCAATCGTGAATAATTCACAGTAGATCCGCTGCTAAATGAATGCAACCTGTTGCCCTCATTACCAACCCTTCCCTCGGCAAACCTCTCCCACCGAGCTTTATTCAACAAGGTCTTTGTCTACACTCTCTCAGAGTTATTATAAGCAAATTGCTATTTGCTGGCTTATATGGTAAATGAGGAATTCCCGTAAATCGAAATTTTAAGAAGCCTTCATCATTGAAACAAGGTGCCATAATGACAAGTTACTTCAGCAATTATCACCGCATCAAAATGTTCAAACAAAACAGTCGAAGAGATAAAAGGGGATAAAAGTTTAGCTTACTGGGATGATCGGGTTTGCAAATAGACATAGGACGCCATAGTCATGTTGCATATTCACAGGAAAGACAAACCAAGATATCGGCCCATGTAAAACACATTTCCCAGTGTAAATATAAGTAACAATGATCTTTAAGAGATTAGCTTGTTTATATTAACGAGGTCCCTTTGCCGCTTTAGCCGGGGTATTTTCGATAGTCGGCTACGTAATCAGGGATTTCGAGGACTAGAAGAAGGCAAATTTCCGTTTATCCTGGGGGATATTGCAAGAGTATGACGATGACTCATACGGGCTAAAGGTCGCCTTGAAGTCTCTCTAGAATTATAAACGACATGATTCGCACGTCTTAGCGTCTGATCAATCTTACTCATTCGCGCGTATATCTCATGCTTCAGTTATGCAATTTGATAAAACATTTCTAAAGCCAGCGGCAGCGCGTCTTTTGACCCATTTATAATGCGAAACAAACGACAAATCGACACACCCCCTCCACAGCTCAACTCTGCAACCTGGCGACTCCTTGTCTCTTCAAAGATTAATTATTAGTAAGTATTTAAATCCTTGCCAATATATAAATTCCAAGACAAGGCTTTCGCGCCTTTTGGCGAAAAAGAAGGCGTGTAAACGGGGTATGGGCAAGCGAAAGAGTTCTCATTAAGCTTTCTGCTTGACAAGTGCTCACGGAAGCCTTCAAACCCCTGCAGAAATTTACGACATTGTGTCAAAAACAATTATTTGCAAATGCAAAAAAGTATTTTTTATCACAAAAAAGAAAACAATATAAGCATAATCATCACAGCTACAATTTTGCTCGTTATATAAGGAAGTTTTTTTACTTTGAGAAAAAAAATTGCAGAAAGAGTCTCGCCGATTATTGCATCCCCCAAAAAGTCAATAAAGTCGGAAACTGTAGATGAAGTTAGCAGCGAATTCATATAGCTAAGAAATAATTAATCGAAATTAGTTTCGGCTAACGGATGCTTTACTTTTGTAGCATTCCCGCGATAATTAGGTGAGACGCCAGCTAGGCGCGAGAGTTCACGATCATTGAACAGTCTGCTTAGTTCGCACAGTCTGCTTAGTTCGCTATCTTATCGCTAAAGCCTTTAATTCTTTGGCAATAAAATCACATAATAACTCCTCAACGTGCCGATTCATGTTTGATAGAACCTATTTATCTCATGATTTTTGCTGAGATCAGCTTTTAATGTTTCCTCATGAAATCCGCGAGCGTCGAGGTTTTGATGAAAAGAGGTGAAGACTCGTGTAAATATGTGAAAAGACGGTAGATAGTGAAGAACCGACTCATTAGAAGTGCGCCTCGGGGACTTTTCCAAAAAGGATAAGAGTTTTTTTTTTTCTCAAAGTTAATTAAATATCTAGAGGATAACATCCTTTCTCTAACATTCACGTCAATCTTAATCCTAAACAATATTATAAATTACTTGAAAAATCTATGCCTATTTTTTGTTTCTTCCTGTTTTCTATTTATTTTTTCTTTGTTTTTTTTTTTCTGATCATGGGGATGATTCTGAAGGAGTGACATCCAGAGTACTTTGCAAGAACACCCATCCTGGTTGGCTGCCGTTAGCCACGTTAGCCAATCGGGAAAAGGAAACTACCTTGCCTAACCAGCGAGATGGTGGATGAGTTTCACGGTTTGAAGGGTTTTTTTTCCAGATATAATAATTAACGTTAAGGCAAATCAACAGTCTCCAAAGCCATAAACAATCTTTTTTTAAAATACTATCGTGATGGCATAATTGCATTGTTATATTTCTGCTTTTTCACCCAGAGTGGCAGTGTCGGCCTCTTTCATTTCTGCTAAAGGTATAAACACCGCCTCTTGAGACATTACCGTTGTTTTATGTTTTATGAAAAAGGAAAAAGGAAAAATTGCATGAACTGCATTCTATTTCCTGATTCGGCCATTTTCTTTGCTTTCATCAAAGAGATTCACTTAAAATTGTCAGGTAAAGATCTCCGAAATTGCAACTGATGACCGATGGGATCTCGATCAAGAAGATGATAGAGGCAGGCACTTCTTCTCACACAATATCTCACAAGAGAAGCACAGCTTTGAGTTATTATAAAGTATCGATTCTCCTTTACGCAGTATAAACTAGCATCATTTGAAAACCCATGGCGTGAAATCGAAGGATTAATTCGCAGAAATGTGGAGACTCCCACGGATGGGTTGTTGTTATATTCGTGGTTTCTAATTGAGGTAATGACAGCCCCCTCCGCGCGACACCAAGGCGCTCTCCTAGCATAATCATCACACCAGTCTCTTTCAATTTACTGATACGAAATAAAACGACGAAAAGCTTTCTCATTAATTAGTGAGTGGCACAAGTAAGAGATGACGGATGAATGCTTTATATGAACATTCGGCTCAAAATCGTGCGGTAAACCCAGCAGATATCCACATCTTTTGACCTGCTAATGAAATTTAGTGATAACGGACCCAAAAATACCTAGTCTTAAAAGCCTTAAAGCGATGCTATGGCTACAAAACTGGGTCCTGAGATTTGTAATAAACCTATGAATCGAATGCTGAGTTTTCTTAGTTGAGCTACCATTGCGGCTGTTTGTCAAGTTAATATGTTTATTTTTAGCTCAAATCTATCCAATAAATCATCCAAAAGTGATAAAGAAAGCATTCAAACAGAAATTCAATACCAATATACAATACAGTCAAGGCAATCTACGAGCATCTCATAATAAGACAAACTTTGACATGTATTTTTCTTTTACTTTACTTGTCAAAAAACATCAATTGAAACCTTATGAGTCTTTCGCTTGCAGCACTTCCTTCCCTGCTCTCGTTAATTTGCCGCAAAGTACCGCTTATTCTGCATGAACACGAACAATAAGCCCCGTAGCCTTAGGGCAATTGCTCTTACTTCGTATTATGGCGCAGTCTCTTTGAGCCGATTATTGCAGCAGTGGGCAACGCCCTCGTAACATTTTGCAAACGTTCGGAAATTAATGTTTGGCTCAGTCGGCAGCGCCATGAGTTATATAATGCACTGGCCTTGCAGTCAAGCAATACAAACTTAGTTTTGTGCAAAATAAGTACTGCCGAGATAATGCGCGAATTTTCTTTTAATTCAAAGTTATTTTAAATATATCTTAAGTGGATTTGGAACGGCGAGGCCTGCCAACTCAGCCCGAGGGACATTGTCAGGGAACAGGCCTCTTACAGAGACCAAAGCTAGTTTGATCAAGTAGGATGATCGATGCTCTTGAGATTTCCTCGAGGAACACTCATATACCACACCCCTTTGACAACTTGGCTTTCTAGGGTCAGAGAAACGATTATATAAGACATAGATGTAGTACAGCAGTGCAGACTACTAACACTCCCGTTATGAATCTTATATTGGAAAAATATTCCAAGCCAACAGTCGAAGAAAAACATTAGCCTTTTATTAGTTGCAAACACTGGTCATAGATCATATCACATAAGCAGACTTTGATATTCCTGTGCATTAATACTCATGAAATTATTTCTCCCAAAATGACTTAAAAAACACAAAGCCGAGACCGAATGTGCTAGCTCCTCGAATTTAAAACCAGAACGACCCGCTGACTCCCGCACACAACAAAATATGCTCACATGCCACCAAAAAACATTCGGGGTTATAAGGCACAAGCATCAAAACGGATTATTATGTCAATGTAAAAAGTGTAAGAATTGATTGTTGTATAACACTATACATGTAGTAGGAAAGGATTGTAGCATCACAATGCGAATGTGTGGAATTATAGTATCACAGTGCGCATTTGTAGGATTGTAGTATCACAGTGCGCATGTGTAGGATTGTAGTATCACAGTGCGCATTTGTAGGATTGTAGTATCACAGTGCGCATTTGTAGGATTGTAGTATCACTATGCGCATGTGTGGGATTCTAGTATCATAGTGCGCATGTGTGGGATTGTAGTATCACAGTGCGCATGTGTAGGATTGTAGTATCACAGTGCGCATGTGTGGGATTGTAGTATCACAGTGCACATGTGTAGGATTGTAGTATCACAGTGCGCATGTGTGGGATTGTAGTATCACAGTGCGCATATGTAGATTTGTAGTATCACAGTGCGCATGTGTGGAATCGTAGTATCACAGTGCGCATGTGTAGGATTGTAGTATCACAGTGCGCATGTGTGGGATTGTAGTATCACAGTGCGCATATGTAAGATTGTAGTATCACGGTGCGCATGTGTAGGATTGTAGTATCACAGTGCGCATATGTAAGATTGTAGTATCACAGTGCGCATGTGTAGGATTGTAGTATCACAGTGCGCATATGTAAGATTGTAGTATCACAGTGCGCATGTGTAGGATTGTAGTATCACAGTGCGCATGTGTAGGATTGTAGTATCACAGTGCGCATGTGTAGGATTGTAGTATCACAGTGCGCATGGGTGGGATTGTAGTATCACAGTGCGCATGTGTGGGATTGTAGTATCACAGTGCGCATGTGTGGGATTGTAGAATCACAGTGCGCATGTGTAGGATTGTAGTATCACAGTGCGCATGTGTAGGATTGTAGTATCACAGTGCGCATGTGTGGGATTGTAGTATCACAGTGCGCATATGTAGGATTGTAGTATCACAGTGCGCATGTGTGGGATTGTAGAATCACAGTGCGCATGTGTGGGATTGTAGTATCACAGTGCGCATGTGTAGGATTGTAGTATGACAGTGCGCATGTGTGGGATTGTAGTATCACAGTGCGCATGTGTAGATTCGTAGTATCAATGTGCGCATGTGTGGGATTGTAGTATTACAGTGCGCATGTGTAGGATTCTAGTATCACAGTGCGCATGTGTGGGATTGTAGTATCACAGTGCGCATGTTTAGAATTGTAGTATCACAGTGCGCATGTGTGGGATTGTAGTATCACAGTGCGCATGTGTAGGATTGTAGTATCACAGTGCGCATGTGTGGGATTGTAGTATTACAGTGCGCATGTGTAGGATTCTAGTATCACAGTGCGCATGTGTGGGATTGTAGTATCACAGTGCGCATGTTTAGAATTGTAGTATCACAGTGCGCATGTGTGGGATTGTAGTATCACAGTGCGCATGTGTAGGATTGTAGTATCACAGTGCGCATGTGTGGGATTGTAGTATCACAGTGCGCATGTGTAGGATTGTAGTATCACAGTGCGCATGTGTAGGATTGTAGTAGCACAGTGCGCATGTGTGGGATTGTAGTATCACAGTGCGCATGTGTGGGATTGTAGTAGCACAGTGCGCATGTGTAGGATTGTAGTAGCACAGTGCGCATGTGTAGGATTGTAGTAGCACAGTGCGCATGTGTAGGATTGTAGTATCACAGTGCGCATGTGTGGGATTGTAGTATAACTCCGCGCGTGTGTAGGATTGTAGTATCACAACGTTTTTCATTTGTTTCTCTTTCCGTTTTTTATCGTTAGCTTCGTTTTGGCGCACGATGATTAAAAACAACAATAATACCTTTGAAAGCTAAACCTGAAAGATTTCAGCTAGCATTAACGGATCTAAATTAAAAATGGAAAAGAGAGTTTTTTTTACAAGCAGATCGTTTGTTTAGTGATAAAGTATTAATAATGATAACGACTCTACGTAAATTTGTTGGAATCTTGTTAATAATCAATTCATTAGAACCCAATATATTACAGAATATACTTGAATGACGCTCCCACACACTGATCTAAGTACAAACGCTGCAACAGTCTATTCAGCTCTCCTGGGATCAGCAGTATTCATTGATTTCTTCCTGTGCACAGCCCTCCACGCAACATTCTTCGTTAATGTCTGTTGATGAACCAGATCGACGCACGCGAAGAAATGACTTGGCGTACTCCTTATCTTGGGTCACCTGGCGCTTTCTCCTTACCTCTGTTGATGAGACCAATATTGTGTATTTTTTTTAGTTTTCTTTCTACACTGGGATACGAATTGACTGGTTAGTTTCCATTTGTATGCGTTACATTGTGTAACTGTTACACAATATTCAAAATCCAGTTCAATAAACTCGATCGTTGCGTTAATATCAGGTCAAGTGTCGATGCCAAAAGGCGTCCCTGTTTTGCGATCGCTTGTATGCACTAAATTGTGATGGTGATGGTGATGGTGATGGTAATGGTGATGGTGATGGTGATGGTGATGGTGATGGTGATGGTGATGGTGATGGTGATGGTGATGGTGATGGTGATGGTGATGGTGATGGTGATGGTGATGGTGATGGTGATGGTGATGGTGATGGTGATGGTGATGGTGATGGTGATGGTGATGGTGATGGTGATGGTGATGGTGATGGTGATGGTGATGGTGATGGTGATGGTGATGGTGATGGTGATGGTGATGGTGATGGTGATGGTGATGGTGATGGTGATGGTGATGGTGATGGTGATGGTGATGGTGATGGTGATGGTGATGGTGATGGTGATGGTGATGGTGATGGTGATGGTGATGGTGATGGTGATGGTGATGGTGATGGTGATGGTGATGGTGATGGTGATGGTGATGGTGATGGTGATGGTGATGGTGATGGTGATGGTGATGGTGATGGTGATGGTGATGGTGATGGTGATGGTGATGGTGATGGTGATGGTGATGGTGATGGTGATGACGGACTCACCTGACTTAAGCATACCAAGCTGTTGCGAGCCCTGATAACACAACTGTTGCCACACTGATATAATCTGATCACCACACAGTTTATAGTCCACAGATGCAGATGATGATTCGCTAACTTTGCACTGTCCAACACACGTCCCGTACACACAGCAGACAAGGGTCAGCACAATCAACACGCAGCATCCTAAACACACCCTAGCGACAGAAAAAACACAACGTGTTTATATTTGGAGAAGCTAAGGGAAATGCATGGTATTCAATATTTCATTGAATGCGTATTGGTGTGGTGAATTTTGAAACACAAAGATAACATAAAAAGGAACGATATATGAACCCAGTCTCGCGCTACGTGTCTTGTAACACAACACAAGCTTTCGTGTTTAACATGGCTGTTATTATTTTTCTAATGCTAAAAGACTGGTCTCTGGCCTCTTGCATTCATTCACAAGCTACAAACAACCCCTCCTGGGTATGATTTAAGGTTGGAATGAACAGAAGACGTATGCAATGTGCCTGAGGAATCATAATCTTGCTAACTTAAGGACTCAAATAACTCGAAGTGAGGTGGATCTCCCTTGGAGTTGGACATTTCATTCATTCTTATTTCGAGGGATGAAAAGTAAACAAAAATCATGGTTTATTTGAAAGTATGAACAGGTACTGTATACCCCGAAGCTCGAGCACTCGATAACTCAAACTGACTTAGCGGGGTTCTACTGTATTACCACTATCCATAAGAGCCTTCAGAGTTCGAGTTAGTGGGGTTCTATTGTATTACCACCACCCATAAGACCCTTCAGGGTTCCAGTTACCGGGGTTCTACTGTTAATTACCATAATCAATAAGACTCGTCAGAGTTCGAGTTAGCGGGGTTCTACTGTATTACCAATATCCTAAGACCCGTCAGAGTTCGAGTTAGCGGGGTTCTACTGTATTACCACCACCCATAAGACCCGTCAGGGTTCTAGTTAGCGGGGTTCTACTATATTACCACTATCCATAAGACCCGTCAGGGTTCGAGTTAGCGGGGTTCTACTGTATTACCACTATCCATAAGACTCGTCAGAGTTCAAGTTAGCGGGGTTCTACTGTATTACCACTATCCATAAGACCCGTCAGGGTTCCAGTTACCGGGGTTCTACTGTTAATTACCATAATCAATAAGACCCGTCAGAGTTCGAGTTAGCGGGGTTCTACTGTATTACCAATATCCTAAGACCCGTCAGAGTTCGAGTTAGCGGGGTTCTACTGTATTACCACCACCCATAAGACCCGTCAGGGTTCTAGTTAGCGGGGTTCTACTATATTACCACTATCCATAAGACCCGTCAGGGTTCGAGTTAGCGGGGTTCTACTGTATTACCACCACCCATAAGACCCGTCAGGGTTCTAGTTAGCGGGGTTCTACTATATTACCACTATCCATAAGACCCGTCAGAGTTCGAGTTAGCAGGGTTCTACTGTATTACCACTATCCATAAGACCCGTCAGGGCTCGAGTTAGCGGGGTTCTACTGTATTACCACTATCCATAAGACCCGTCAGAGTTCGAGTTAGCGGGGTTCTACTGTATTACCACGATCCATAAGACCCTTCAGAGTTCGAGTTAGCGGGGTTCTACTGTATTGCCACTATCCATAAGACCCGTCAGAGTTCGAGTTAGCTTGGTTCTACTGTATTACCACTATCCATAAGACCCGTCAGAGTTCGAGTTAGTAGGGTTCTACTGTATTACCACTATCCATAAGACCCGTCAGGGCTCGAGTTAGCGGGGTTCTACTGTATTACCACTATCCATAAGACCCGTCAGAGTTCGAGTTAGCGGGGTTCTACTGTATTACCACGATCCATAAGACCCGTCAGAGTTCGAGTAAGCGGGTTCTACTGTATTACCACTATCCATAAGACCCGTCAGAGTTCGAGTTAGCGGGGTTCTACTGTATTACCACTATCCATAAGACTCGTCAGAGTTCGAGTTAGCATTGTTTTACTACATTTATCCATAAGACTCGTCAGAGTTCGAGTTAGCGGGGTTCTACCGTATTACCACTATCCATAAGACCCGTCAGAGTTCGAGTTAGCGGGGTTCTACTGTATTACCACTATCCATAAGACCCGTCAGGGTTCGAGTTAGTGAGGTTCTACCGTATTACCACTATCCATAAGACCCGTCAGAGTTCGAGTTAGCGGGGTTTTACTGTATTACCACTATCCATAAGACCCGTCAGAGTTCGAGTTATCGGGGTTCTACTGTATTACCACTATCCATAAGAACCTTCAGAGTTCGAGTTAGTGGGGTTCTACTGTATTACAACAATCCATAAGACCCGTCAGAGTTCGAGTTAGCGGGGTTCTACTATATCACCACTATCCATAAGACACGTCAGAGTTCGAGTTAGCGGGGTTCTACTGTATTGCCATTATCCACAAGACCCGTCAGAGTTAACAGGGTTCTTATTTACATGAAGAATACCGATTTTTTCAGATGTGAGAATCAGCTAAACGTGATCGTAAGTACTTTTCGGCCCGATTTCTGGTGACATGCGGTGGTTGAGCGCGGGGCTTGAACATCAAAATGCCATACCCGACAGTGTTGCCTTTCTGCTAATGACGCAAGTATTTAGCATTTAATGACTGCTGTTAATGCAGTAAATAGTTAGACAAATACATTATTCAATTATGAAAACATTAAAATAGTATACAGAGTATGAAGGTTAAAGGGAATAGACCCGAAGAAAAGCATATGAAGGCCAAACAAAGCAAATGCATCCTGGGCGCTTAGGCCGATTGTTGGACGATTTGGCGGCCATAATCCTCGAAAAACATGTTACGAGGGAACATAGCGTTCGATTGCCTGAAGCGCAACGCTTTATGCATACTTTCCCTCTTACTTTCTCTCTTTTCTTTCTCTCTTTTTCTTTAATAGGAATTGATGCCAATAGAAGCATTTTAAAATCTTGCGGTTCGTGAAGTTTTATTGCCAACTGCGACAATAACCTATATCCTTCAAGATAATAGCCCCTGCTAAAAGCTCTTAATAAAATAACAGGATTATTCCATTTCCATTTTTTAATCCCTCAAAGTAGTGGCTAGAGTTTCATTGGGAATTGCCAAGTGTTTGTTGAACAGAATTGATGTGGAATTTCCTACAATTCGAATAAATGTTTATGTACCCCCAGTTGCATAACCTTCGTGCCTTCCGTGCTTCTGCTAGTAACACAACTCAATTTCAACAAAACTAAATCAGTGGCATAAAATCGATCTTGATACATATCAGTGTATGAAAAATCTTCTTTCTTAGTCGTATCTAAGCCAAAACAATTTCAAAGATTCCTAAAGGCATTGATTTTCCCTAGTACTTTCTGGTAATCTTGATCTTCCAATAAAGTTTATCGCATACGATAGCGCAGAAATGCTGAATTTGCAAAATGAAGCCCATCGAATATTGATGGCCCCAGCCACAAGCATTAAAAATAATTTTCTCTCACGCCTCTAAATATAGCCTTTTTAGCTGAATGCCAAATCGCGTGAGGACACGGTATGCGGTTTATTTTAAGTGACAGTTTGCCTCACACAGAACTTAGCGCAAAACATCACAGTAAAGTTCTTACCTGGAGCACACCATAACGCGTTCTCCACAGCCTGCTTTTGACTCCTGTGCTCCGTATTTATCAGTTAGGAAAGGGAAGAGATAAATCTACCGTCGGGTTTATAGGGGAAACACCGCCTACGCTTTCTATACCGGTATTTGCTCATACAATTAATCACTACGCGTGCCCGTGAGTGGCTAGCGTCAGAGCACTTTTTACACGAGATGTATATTCGCAAACGGCGCGACGGGGGACCACCATTCTTATGTTTTATGCGTTAACTTTTTCAATATAGCTGATGTGAAGAGGTCGCACCTTTCCTTTGTCGGTGAAGTGATCTCGCGAGGCGGTCTAGCGCTTAAAGCGATCATTGTGCTTAATTCTATTGTAGGGTGCTTATTGTTTATCTTTCTCTTAGATGTTTGGTTATTTTTACAGGACTAAACTACATTTTGTCAGTTAAACCTTTTGTCCTTTTTTTATTAAAGATCTTTAAAAACATCGGCGATTCTATAAAACAAGATTGATCACAATAAGATGATAAGGAAATTATGGCCCAGTCAATAAAATTGGGATCACGCATTTTAAGGATTACTGAGTGGGCAGTAAAGTTTGGACCAGACTGTAATGCTGAAATGGGTGAAGAAAGGAAAAAGGAAGAAGAAAGGAGGGGATCGGATAATGAAGGAGAGAACTGGTAGGGAAAGATGGTTCCTTTTTTTGGAGCGCCAAACTGTAATTCCAGCTACTATTTTAAAACTGTCTGTTTTTTTTTCACTGATAGCAGAAAAAGAGGTAGTTACTTTCCAATTATGAATGGGTTGAAAAGTGGGCTTCAGTTCGTTCAAGATGATACATTAAAAAAAATAATAAGACTGCGAAGCTGACTTTCTTTCATAATTGAATGATACCTAAAGGTATCGGTAGATCTCACAGATTTCACCTGCTACTCCAAATCGGCTTGTAATTTGTCAAAAAACGTCTCACTGAAAAAATGAAAAAAAAAATAGATCATGGCTCCAAAACAGGTGTTAGTCATATCTGTGGAGAATCTCACGGCCTGTGCGTATCGCTATCACAAGATCACTAAGACACAACCGTCTCTATTCCAATGAACAAATAATTACAATTTAGATACCAATCGGGTAGATTTCTGTCAAGAGGGGTTTTTCTTGAGAGGCGTCGGCGCGCTCAGGTCTGACAGAAGTCAAATATTGCATTGATGCATAGCATGCACAGATTACCGTAAAACGTTATTTTTAGAAGTTCATTGATAAAGCATCCCGTTAAATGTCGCAATATAACGTCTTTATTAGGTACAAATGTATGAATGCTCTAAATGTAATGTCACAGTTTGAGTTTCTAGATCTTTCTGTCATTGCGGTACAATTGATCTGCTGAGGATGTAGCAGGGCTATGTGAGTATGTCATAGATATTGATAAAGGGGTACACCGACTGTAATTAAGGCATCATGCAAGATATCATCAGAGGGAAAACATCTCTCGTATCATATTATTAAAAAAAGTAATGATACCGCCATTTTCAATATAACCCTTTGAAGTATGATAATAAATAAAGTGTTCCATTTTTCTAACGGAGTATCGACATTGTAGATACGAATTTAGTATTTGCAAAACATCAAAAAAGTCAAACGCCGGTGTAATTTCATCTAAAAAAAAAGTCGAAGTCGTTTTATATAATTTTGCTATCGTTTTGGTACTTGGTATAAGATTTCTGTAGCGTGACCCCATGATCTAATGATCTAAAAGCGTGTGGAAAAAGCAGGCGGGTTTGTTTTCATACGAACGCAAGCATTTGCATAGCCTCCCTCGCAGGCGTTTTTAGGGAGCGAGTGACGCCTGCCTAAAAACGCCTGCGATGGACGGAGGCTAGCCTTTGCATTGACTCAAAAAATCATATTTTGGATTAAAAAAAACTAACACGCTCTTCTAAGATGACTTGGGATGGCAACAAAGATAAACATCTCTATACCGCGATTGTAATCTTTAATTGATTTATCAAAATATTTATATTTTTGTATCGGTTTTTAACAATTTATTTGTCAGTTCAATTTTTTCTTGTATTACTAATATCTTTATTGTAAAAAAAATATTTTAGACTTGGTTGTAAGATATCTAAAAAAAATGTTGCAAAACGTGTAGTACGATATGTTGAGCATTCGTGATTGAAAATACCGCAGAAATGGGAGAAAAAACGCATTTTAAATCACTGCGGTCCACCGCGATAAAATTGCGGTTAAATTCGATATGAGCGCGGTTTACGCGATAGGTGCGAGCAATAAACCTGTAGTTATTAAGATTGTGTTTTCACTTGAAAAATCGTTGAAACAAAGCAAATTAAATCTTTCGAGGGTTTTAACTGTTCAGCTTATAGCTGAACTGCTTAGAATTATATACACATGTCTTTAAGGTGTTTTGCACTGAATGTGTAAATAATGTAGGAGATTTCTTTTTTGAAGACTTTCAAAAAATTCAAGGCCACCTTTTATATCCCTTTCTTAAGAACGACAGCGAGAACACAATCACTCAAGAACTGTTTATCCGCACCTAGAGACTCTAATACGCTGCTATAAGAACTTTCTTCCTTGTCGTTTCTATCCCTTCATTTACCCGTGTCGCGTCTCTGCCCTTTTGCGTTCAACGTTTCGAAAGTTTCGTGTGTCCTACGGGTTAGGGTTGGAATAAGAGACACGGCACGGGTATTGAACGGATAGAGCACTACCAGGAGTATAACACGTGGTGAGCAGTTGCAGGGAATGCCGACTCACCTGTGGCCGTTTCCACTGTCAGAATAGAATGACATAAAATTATTAAGCCCCATTACACTAACAAATTTTAGTTGACAATTTTTACGTGACAATTTTTATTTGCTAGTGTAGATGGAGCAAAGTCGGCAATTTTTATGTGGCAACTATAGTTGCTCAAAAGCTAGCAGGTTTGTTTTTTCTCGGCGCTTAAAAATTGTCACACAAATATAGTTGTCAACTAAAAATTGTTAGTGTGGATGGGGCTTTAGGATAAAGACGTAAACCTCTGCAGGCGTTTGCTTGATATTGCTGATGATTTCCATCTTGAGCAGTCGGTCCATGAGCCTACAAGATACGGTCCCACTAACACTCTGGATTTGGTCTTTTCATTAAAGCCTGACTTGCTATCTGATATTCAAGTAATTCCGGGTGTAAGTGACCACGAACAGGTTGTTGGTCGTACTAACCGGTTTGTCGACCATGGTTTCTCACAGGAACGCAAAGTCCTTGATCTCAACAAGGGAAATTTACAAGATTTCTGTCGGGACATGAAAACTCTGTTGGTATACCTGCCCTGCGGCCAAAGGAAAAGGCAGAAGCTCTAAATGGTTATTTTAATTCTGTCTTTAAGACGGACGCCCCAAACGAGCCCCTTCCTGTCTTGGCTCCTAAGGACTCACCACCTCTTGGCGAAATCTGCGTGACTGTTAATGGAATTGTCAAGCTTTTAAGTCGACAGAAACCCAACAAAGCATGTGGCCCGGACCAGGTGTCTGCGCGAATTCTGAAGCGTGCTCCAGATGAAACCCCAGTAATCTTGAGGGAGATTTTCCAACAATCTCTGAACTCTGGCATAGTGCCTTATGACTGGAAACATGCATATGTCGCTCCGATACATAAAAAGGGCCCTCGGTCAAATCCAACAAACTACAGGCCTATCTCATTGACATGTATATCTTGAAAGCTACTGGACCACGTTGTAGCAAGTCACGTGATGAACCACCTGGAAGCAAACGGCCTTCTCTCACCCTTCCAACATGGTTTCAGGGAACGCTATTCATGTGAAACTCAACTGCTTCTAAATTATAACGATCTGGCCATTGATATGGATAAAAAACAACAAACTGATCTTATACTTTTGGATTTCTCAAAAGCTTTCGACTCGGTCTCACACTCGCGTCTTTTATTAAAGCTTCAACACTATGGGATTTCTGGTCAATGGAACTGTCACGTAGACCACATCACTCTTGAAGCATCCCGCACTCTTAACCTAGTTAGACGAAGCTTATATAGTTGTTCAAAAGTAGTAAAGCCCGCGCCTACTGTTCCTTAGTGCGTGTAGGTTCCGTACAATCAGAAAAATATCAACAAGATCGAAATGGTTAAGAGGCGCGCAGCCTGTTTTGTATATTAAAGCCGCATTGTCACCAGTTTACTTCCGGAGGTCCGACGGAAACCTCAACCGTTAAAAGACAAAAGAATCTATTAGAATCCGAAATATTTAACAGGCCATCCGTTCTAAATGATCAATCACATCCTCAAAGAACCTTCCAATACTGCTTTCAATATTTTGAAATATGTTTCGCGTTTTCCGTTAAAAATCATCGGATATTGTTAGGTAATCGACCGGAAGTAACCTGGTGACAATGCGGCTTTAACTATGTTAGTGCATGGTTAGTGTTAGTGCTCTTATCAGTGGCCAGAGCTCTACCTTATAAGGAAACAGGATCGTCTTTCCATGATGTATAAAATTGTAAATGGCCTTGTACCTATATCTCTCTCTGACCACCTTAGTTATTATTCGTCCGTCACTCGTTGTAATCACCTTTTTAAACTTAATGGTCTTGCCCCCCCCCCCCCCCTACCCCGCACAGATGTTTACAATTTTCTATTTTTACACTATTCCAGATTGGAACAGCCTTCCGACACATACCGCTAGTGCCTTTTTATTACTTTCATTTAAGACCTTAGTCTCGAAATAGAGCTGTGTAAATTATTATAATGTACTGTTTTAGTCTTATTTATTTATGTATATTTATTTATCTTGGTATAATGCAACTCAGCCTAACCGAGCATTAAAACTGAGACTAAACTGAATCACAAAAAGTGAGGCAGAAACCTTCGAAAGTCGTGCACTCAACCAAGGTGAGAATTGTGAAAACAAATGCAACAAACAGAGTATCGCATTGAGGCCGTTGGCAAGGATCGAACCTCGTTCAGGTTTAGATAAAAAAAAAAATAGACCATTCACCCAGACGTGGCGCTGAATCACCGTATGGCAGCAAAGCTTTACGGCTAAGCTTGAAATTTCGGCCCCAGCACCGCTTTCTAGCGAACTGCGCAACGCACGGGGGTACCGAGGCACCCGCGCATTAATAGGGAGGCAATAACCAGGTTCCTAGCCTTGACTTATACGGCTACGCCACACACAGCTCGCTGAGATGTAGAGCGAAACATATTGAGGCCTATCTGGGCGTTTGGGTCTCTTGGGAGCTGTGATGCAGAATTCTTGTACGCGTGGATTTTTTTTGTGTGCAAAGACAACAAAGAGAGAAATCACAATTGGTATGCTAAGAATTTCCCGACTTATAATGGCCGTTTTCAAGATAAATGGGATTCCTATTGAGCACGAAAGCGAGGGTTTGTCAGGTTGGCGTTTGTTAACAGCTATCTTGATTTTTTTTTTCAAATTTTAACCAGTATGTTTAACTTTTGTAAAAAGTGCACAAATAAAAACAGAAAGATTACTTCAAGCAACAAAAAAATTGATTGTAATTTGGGTCCGGAATGTCAAACCGCACGCAAGACAGTGCTCGAAGTGCAATGATACGAGAGAATAAAAAAGGGATACCACGCAGAAGCACGCACGGCTTTGATTGCGCACATCAAAAGTAAAATGATAACAAGCAAAAAAAATCACCTCAAGGTTGAAATAATATGTTGTACGCCTCTGTGAAACAGAGTAGTTGAGCTGACGTCTCGAGCGTTAGCCCCTCGTCGGAGCACCATTTCAACCTTGTGTTGGTTGTGTTGATGCGTCACGTGTTCAGCCATAAAGGTGGGCGGTTAAATGGTTATGTGGTGTCACGTGGTTCAGCCATAAGGGCGGGCGGTTACATGGTTATGTGGTGTCACGTGGTTCAGCCATAAGGGCGGGAGGTTACATGGTTATGTGGTGTCACGTAGTTCAGCCATAAGGGCGGGCGGTTACATGGTTATGTGGTGTCACGTGGTTCAGCCATAAGGGCGGGCGGTTACATGGTTATGTGGTGTCACGTGGTTCAGCCTCTCCCACGACCATTTGGAATTTTTCGACCGTGAAGACTGATTCGATACTGGACTATCGCGGAGAATACTCGAGAAAAACTTATGAAAAAAACACTAGTTTTTTTACAAAAAGAAAAAGGAAGGTCCCATAAATATAACAACTCACTACGCTATTCCATAAAATATACATTATATATGCAGTATAGATTATAGTATAAAATGTTTTTATTTTTATTTTTTATTGAATATTTTTGGTTTTGTTTTTCAATGTTCGTCATTTCATCTTTTCCATGCTTTTTTCTTGTTATTATTTCTATGTCAAAAGCAATGGCTTCTGTCGTTTCATAAATCTATAAAGTTCACTTTGCTACAAAACGTGTTGCTATTTGCGATGTGCTGGATTATGGTGTCTTGAAAGTCTCCTTGTGTTTCCTTTTTCCAAGATACGTCTTTGAAATTGTCACCGTAATACATTAACCTGAAAGAAATGGATAGTATTGAAACGTCTTTACTATCCTCATTCAAAGCAATTTCTCCCATCTGAACAGAGAAATCAAGTAGGCGCTTATACAGCCTCTGTCTGCCGCTGGTTTGTCGCAAAGAACCATCAACTGTGAGGAACCATCCATTTCCATCGGCTGATTTGGGGAAATCTTTGCGGTATTTTCGATTAAATTCGGTAAATAAAGCCTACCGTTTTTTTTCCGGTGGTAACTTTGAGATTTCTTCTCATAATTTTTTCTTTCAATATCAGGTTTTGCCAAAAGGGGCTCTTTTATGGTAATCGGCCGCGGCAACCCTGCCACCCGAGTCAATAAAATAAAATAAATGAAAAAATAAATAAAGGTGACTGGCCCTGGCGACGGACACGGGCTAAATACATGGTCTGAATAGACACTGGTCGCTTGTTTAAAGTACCATTGTACATAGGAAGTTTACTGTCAAATCCGTTGTAACTATCGCGACGCCGCATTTTTAAAACATAGATTTTTTTTTCTTTTGGGGTTTCCTGTTCCGCCAGTCAAATTATTCTAAGCCAATCAGATTCTTGCCATCTCTCACCTAGTGCAGTTGCCTGGCTTTCTGTAGCGACACTGTCTGATTTTCGTCCAGAGGATAGCCAGGGAAGTTCCCTAAGCGAGACTCTGATTGGCTCAGAATGGTTTTACTGACGTAACAGAAAACCAAAACAAATCGTGTTTTGAAAACGCGGGTCGCGATACAACGGATTCGACAGTAAGATGTGACCGTGGAGGAAAGGGTGATGGTTTATACCTGTACCATCAGCATGCCCCACACGTAGATTGACACCAACCAAGGACATAAGAGTTGGAGCACATGCCGAGGGCTTTATAACTTTTGCAGGTTGAAGAACTTTTCTCATCGTTACATGAAACGTCTAGGAGGAGAGAAAATAATTGTCAGGTCACAGGAAGACAATCTCGATAATCTGTGTGTTGTTGTTGTTGTTGTTGTTGTTGTTGATGTTGTTGTTGTTGTTGATGTTGTTGTTGTTGTTGATGTTGTTGTTGTTGTTGTTGATGTTGTTGTTGTTGTTGTTGTTGTTGTTGTTGTTGTTGTTGTTGTTGCTGCTGCTTCGGTTAGGTTTGTCATCAATATTTGTTACCGTGGAATGTCATGTTAACATTTCATCGCCTCCATCAGAAATCCTGCAAGTATACTCCTGAACATTTTTTACCCGTCCGCACTTTCAACACCTAGTTTTTAAAAATATTTAAAATATTTGTAAAGCTTTATATTATCTTATATTTTATACGTACAAAAAGATTTAAATCAAGGAAATGATTAGTAGGGGCATGGCGGTGCCTCTCAAATATTTTGAGGTCTGCTGATATTTTGAGGCCTCTTTCTGATTCTGTATCGTACCATCAATATTTAAGGCCTGCTACAACTCTGCTTTAGTCGAGTCACCAAGTTTTAGCAAATATGTCAAGTTATACTTACTGACAACCTGCCCTCCACCTAGAAAACAGAAAAAAGACAAAGATTCACTAACACTACACTCGTAACCATGATAAAATGAGCGTAACTATCATAAGCTGAGCGTAACAATCATAAGCTTAGCGTAACCATCATAAGCTGAAAGTTACCGTCATAAGCTGAACTTAACTATTATGAGCTGAGCAAAAACATCATAACCTGAGAGAAACCATTGTAAACTGAGCGAAACTATCAAAGCTGTGCGTAACCATCATAAACTGAGCGTAACTATCATAAGCTGTGCGTAACCATCATAAACTGAGCGTAAACATCGTAAGCTGAGCGTAACCATCATAAGCTGTGCGTAACCATCATAAGCTGAGTGCAATTCGCAGTCAGAAATTATCGCAAAATATGAAAAAAGAGAAGATTTGGTGATTCGTAAAGAACAGACAAATGGGAGGAGGGGGGTACGCGCCTTTCACTATGCTGCTACAACATAGAATAGTAAGGTAGTACTAGTATTTAATAGCATAATACTCACTGCAGACGCCACATGTGTTGGGGCAGTACTTTTTCATGCTTGCTGAGGCATCACACAAGTGTTGGTAGCTGATGCAGTCAGCCAGCTGATCAGAGCAAGCAGCTGGGAGAACAAGCACGTACTTATAAGCATGACAAATTGATAATGCCAGAAATGGGACGCATCGAAGAACGGATCTAAGAAAAGGACGACAAGAATTACAGCAGAGAAAAAGGTAAGAATAGCACACGAATAGAGCAGTGAAAGTGAAGCAGCAGAGAGGGTAAAAAAATTAAAACAAGATCACAAAAAGGGAATAGAAACGGAAGGTGCGTGGGAGGAATGTTGGGCGTGGCAGTGCAAAAAAGTAGTGGGAAAGGAAGAAATATATAATTACATGGTGTAGCATCGGGCATCACAGTTCCATCACCTGTAAAAAAACGATTTACGAGGCTTAATATAGGTATTTTAAGATAAGCTGAGGCCTATAATTGCGCGATATTCCTTCCGCTGATAGCTTGTAAAGCCAACGAGTAAATAACATAATGCCTTTTTAACAGTTATACTAAGAGGTACTAATATGTTAAAGTTGAGAAAGCCTGATACAACTACTAATATGCTCCACTATTTTCGTTTTTTTGCTGCTAAAACCTTGAACACATGATACCTGTAGCTATTAGATCTGCAAAATGCCTAGCAGCAACTAGCCTACCCTATAAATTCATTAATCATAGATATTTACATTTTATGTGTGCATATATTATTCTTGTTGCGCGTGTGTACTTGACTAGCGTACCGTATAGATATGATACGGCGTTGATATCGTCTGCATGAAGGGCTAGGTTTGGGTCATATCCACTGTAGTTGGGATTCATGACAGAATTGGTTTCGCTTGAGTGTCCGACGCCTAGTATGTGTCCGATTTCGTGGACCGCCACTGCAAGCAAGTTGGTCCCTACGGAGAGACGTGGAACGCACGTGATAACTACAACCTTGACGTATACACTTCATATGGCGGTATGATGTGTCATGTGATGATGGGATGCTACTATCCACTTGTACACTCGATCAATACAATTGAAATTGAGGCTTTCCTTGAATAAGCCCTATGATTGCGAGAATTGTAATAAATACAGCGGCCTTTAAATGAGCAAGTTCAGTGTGTCGCTATGATAATTTGAGGTAATTAGTAGATATATTTTCTTGTTTATTCATCAGTGGTTTTCGTCATTGGGATACCTGTGGCTACGCCGTCCGTGAAGTCCTCGTCGTCATCAAAGTGTAGCGAGCCGTCGGTTGGGAAGAATGCATGCGCAAGAACGCTCCCTTGGCCGTCAAACGGGTAGATGCAATTACTATGAGTTCCTGTCACAAACCTTCAAGTAAAAATAACGTTACAACAAGACAGCCTGCCTATAACGGGCACAGTCCCAATGATGTCCGTCATATCGAGGTTCCACTACTATGATGATAACCAACTGGGTGTAGCATCAAACATGAAGGATAGAACGGTTATTTTCTATGGGATCCTGATGTATGCAAACCCCCTTATCACACGAAAAAAAAAACAATGGTGGCCGACCCCACCCAGAATAGGGGACTTGCGCTAAGAGATCACGTGACTGTTCAGGTGGCAAACTATTGCGTGCTCAGCCTTGGCAAAACAGCAACAAAAAGCAGCTTATTCAGCGCTTAGGAAAACAACCAGGGGCCGGTTCCTTAATAGCCGATTAGCGCTAACCCAGGGTTAAATTAACCCTAACCCACGATTAAATTTTTACCCCAGATTAGTTCCGTTCCCGAACTCTGGGTCAGTTTGGAGGTAAAATCTAACCCTGCTCGCGAACCTACTGTTGGCGTAACACAGGCCTCCCAAACTTTGTAGTAGAACTAAAGCTTCATAAAATAAAGTTTTCGACAAAAAAGACGTTACACAAAACAACGTAGGGATCAAATATCCTAACATTTCGCTTTATTATGTGACCTTCGTTGCGATGCTGACTTGAAAATTGTGCTGGGACAGACAGAAAGTTACATGAAATTTATACTTGAAATGAATCTGCCTCGCTAGTGTCACGCACCAACTCGAATCCTGCAAATGACACTTTTTTGGCAATGAAATGGAGGTAATTACAAGTGATGTAGAGGTGTTTTGGGGCTTTTCTGCGAAAATAAAATCACCAAAGGTAAATTTAAGTTGCTTTTTGTTGATATACTGGGTACCATGTGTGAATTTTACTCCTCAAACCAGTTTTTCATTCGTTTAATCCAGGGTTAGTAATTCGGGGGATTACTTGGCTTTCGGGAACGGTAAGTTATCCGTCGGTTAGCTAACCTACAATTAGCGAATTTTAACCCGGGATTAGGCGCTCGTCTAGGTTTGAGTTAATCGGCCTTTCAGGAACCGGCCCCAGAACTCTTTTTTTCAGAAAGGGTTTAGGTTTATTTAAAGATTTTATTTCTTCGTCGTTCTCTGGTGTGACGGGCGAAGTCATTTCTGATTTTTTGTTTGATCATTTTGTTTTGAATTTGCCACCCAAAAAGGTCGCGTGATCTCTTAGCGAAAGTCCCCTATTCCTGCCATATTAGGCCACTTTTAAAAGGCGTACTCTACTATCTAGCTATTTATATGAATACGAGAAGTGAGAAAAGACTTAGGTTATGCGGCAAAGTACACTGGAAGACAGACCACTGAAGATAGACTTTCCCTTTTCTAGTTCATATAACGACCCACGATAATATGTTGGTATAAGCTAGAATGGAGAAACGAAAAACACAGCTTATCGTATCCGAAAAAAAACAAGAGATACAAGGTCCTTTTGTAAAAAGCAACGTTTTTATACATCTGATAAAGTAAGTTGACCGACCCCGGCTCACACACTGGGTTTCTTTCTTGAGAAGAAAAACCCTTACTACTGAGCCATCGCGCTATTCCTTGCAAGCCGCATTGTCACCAGTTTACTCCCGGGCGATTACGTAAGAATCTCCGATGATTTTTAACGGAAAACACGAAAAATATTTCAAAATATAGAAAGCAGTGTGTCTATTGGAAGTTTCTTTGAGGATGTGATTGATAATTTAGAGTGGATGGACTGTTAAGTATTTCGGATTCGAAAAGATTCTTTTGTCTTTTAACGGTTGAGGTTTCCGTCGGATCTCCGGAAGTAAACTGGTGACAATGCGGCTTTAATATAGGCAGATTACGCTTTGTTTGGAGTTGCTTACGCGATCTTGATGTCTGCATTAGACGCGTCGGACACAAGGGTGAAGGTGAGGTTGCTATTATCCGACCACATGCTGAATGCCCTTGCGAGAATATTTTCCTGCGTGGCAGAGGTCATATCATCACCGTAGTTCTCGAAGGCGTACGTCAGAGAAGTCTTGTTCCATTTGGTTGGGGCAACAGCGTACCTCTTGAATCTGCTTGACGGGTGTTCTGTCAAGTTAAATGAGAATATTATAAATCCCCCGTCACTTTATAAAAACGTTAGAAAACTTGAAGATCTACAATGCAGAAGACATTTTAAGGGACGCCTACCTGGATATAATTTACGATGTGATTACATAAGGGCGTCGAATGGTTTTGTTAATTTGAAAAGGATAGATTTCTGGGGAGAGGGGGGTTGGTCATATATATTGTATATGATAGTTTGCAATTCTTCAATAAAGCATAACATTTTTTTCGGTCGGGGGCGCTTGATGTATTGAGTAGGGGCCTTGATACAATTTTCATGCCCGGCCTTTCAACAAAACAAACTTCGATAACGGCTAGTTCCCAGTACTCACTTGTGTCCTCGTCTTCCTCGATATCAGGGAACCCGCACCGCTTCTGATGCATTTTCTTGATGGACGCCTCGTCTAACTGGCCTGTGACGGGTAGGTGCATATAACGCTGGAACAGTTCTATCGCCGTGCGCCAGTCGTGGTTACCGGACTTTATGGGCGAGAGGTAGTGAAATTCTTCAAGATAGTGCTGACAATGGAAACAAGTTCCAACTCCAGTTAGCTATCCCACATAACATAGGAAAAAGATGAAATCATTCCGCTCGCCTTCACAATTTTGTGGAATCCCTGAAGTTAGTTAAATATCTCACATTTCGCTCGCGTTCTCGAAAATGCCTAGAAAATATCCTGGCGAGAGGCAAGAGGAAAAAAATTAGATGGCGACAACTCTTCTCCAGGATCAGGATTAGAAAGTCTCTGTCGGCCGCCATTTTTCATTAATAGCCGCGTGAGCGTAGCCCCATACCTCAGAAAAAGTAGTGTTTTTTTTAGAAAAATATGGTAACAAATATTGGTAACCCATCGACTCGAGTTTTGCTGAGGGGGTCACTAGAAGCAAAAATATTATGACGTCATCAAAATAAAAAAATATTTATATTTCACGAAGGAAACACCGTATTGCAACCAAACTCGGAAGGTGTCATGTAGGTGTCAAGGGGGATGCAACAATATGGCCACGTGTTGTTTCACGTCATCGATGACGTCACTTAAAAAAGCAAAAGCATTCATACATCTTGAAAGAAACATTGTTTCACAATCAAACTTGCCAGGTGTCATGTGTCATCGATGACGTCGATGAAGTAAAACTACCGTAACGCCGAAACATCGAATGACAGCTAAACTTGTGTGTGTTATGTGGGGGAAGGAGGTTTAACAAATTGTGCGCGTGATTTGTGAGATCGTTGAAATCGTCAAAAACATAAATAACTAACAATATTTAAAATTTCTTAAATTATTAAGCAAAAATAAAAAAGCAAAGATTTGGTCGTTTGAAGCTCCGCTTTTAGGCAATGCCCAAATCTATATATTAGCTTTATTGGGCAAGAAGTGTAATATACAAAAAAACATGCCGAATGGGGCAAAACGGCCACTAGCCCCATGCAGGACCAGGGTGTTAGTCTATGTCGATACATTGACAAAAGCTTGGTAGAGTTCTTTCGGAAAATATTTAAACTAGTCGATACGCGACCTCTCTACGACATGTCTTAGCCCTGATTTTCAGCAGAATTACACACTGCGACTTTCGTAGTCGAGCAACGTGGAATCGTAGGCTAATTTACACTCTACGACTCGAGTTGTTAGAGGTGTTGCATACAACTAAATCGAACTGTCTAAGCCTTTCCATGATTTTACAATGCATTAGAAATGAGATGCTTGTTGTTCTGCCAAGCGCCGATAAAATTAAGGTTGGGTTTAGATTACGAGTATGATTATGATTTACAAAAGTAAAAAAAAATTTGAACATTCAGGTCTGGTAATTGAATTTTAAATATTTTTAAACGGCTATTTCGAGATGATTTGTCACAAAGGTTTGGCTTACCAGAGCTCTTTAAGCGGTTACCTTTTTTTTTTTTAAAAGAATGACTAAACATTCACAAAGGAGAAGGGGTATGTAACCAGATCCTTCTTAAATGAGATAAGTGAATTTGTTTTTCAGATCTAAAAATGACGTGGTAACGAAAACATTTTATCCAAAAGATAAAAAAGTCAACTACCGTGTGGGGATAAATTTGTACTGAAACCAATCGCTTCATAACAGGCGACGTTTCTCGCTCTCGTTTTGTCAAACCATTTTAACTTCTTCATGTACCCAGATGCCAAGGAGATTCACTGGAGGCAAAAATATTTCTCGAAGAGAAGAAGAGGCCAACACAGAAAGTACTAAGCCAGTAAACAAGAAGTTAAAGGTAAATGTACGGGGTTTTATGTCCAGAAACTGTTCATATCAACTGATCACTTCTTGTTGCGATGTTGCATCCAGAAAAGGAAGAAAAGAATCTGTCTAGATGGCTTACCTGGGCAAATATCAATTCCTTGAATGAGTTTAGTGTTTTTGGCTTGGCATAGGACCTGGCACACAATGCAAGTAAAGCAAATAACAAAAACGGCAGACACCATTTCGTCGCCATTTTAGCAAGCCTTCCGTCGCAGGCTGATATTTGTGGATCTAGCCGGCCTTCTACGCGAATTTATACAAGTGACTATGTAACACGAGACTTTTATTGGTTTTGATAAATAGGACGTAAGGATTAGATAGTATTAGAGTGTGGTCCTTGCTCGTAATAAAAAAGATCAAGTGGCTTGCAGTTGTCAGAAAATTCTTATATTTCTGTCGAAATAAAGCAAATTTGATATAGTCTCTGCCTGATTCAGCTTTTTCGTCCTTTGCGCTAATCCAAGCGGTGCGAGAAGGCTATTCAGTCCACGCATTTGTTTGTTTACCTGAACGTGGTACATTCAAACTCTTTGAAAAGAGTAAGAATACCTTTTTCAAGTGCTAAAATGATATATCACATTTCACAAAACACTCGAACTAGTATCAACGCGAAAACTACGTATTTGGCTTAAAAACCTAATTAGCTTTACTTTGCTAGTTTTGTTACAGTTATAAGCAGCTAATAAACTAGAATACGCCAGTGCTTCTCTATCGAAACAAAGAGTAAACAAAAAGAGTGTTTGCAGATTTGATTCCACCCTTTTAGTTAGCTTAAGGGCAAGAGCAGATAATACTCGCCGTAAGTACTCAATTCTGTTTATTCCCATTTGTTCGAGCATCTGTACTTTGCACGTACTCTTGCAACAGGGGAACGAGCAGATAGTAGGGGCAGGAAGTATATTTCGTGCTATATTTCCTAATGAGGGATAGTCGCTCATAGTATTTTTTATGTTTAAAGTATGCCATTTTCGTGTTGTTCCATTATTTTTTTTTCTAATAAACAATTTTAAACCTTCAACGTCTACGCTTTTGTAAAATAGTTGTTTTGGCGCATTCCACGTTCTTCTATTCGGCTATTGTTTCCCGGCTATTGTTCCCATCGATCAATAGTTTTACGATTTTATCATAATGATTACCATTTATTTTATTTTTCACACATTTACAGATTTAATCGCTGATATACAAATGAATGATTATTTAGATATTGTTAAAAATTAAGAAAATGGCGTTAAGGCATCCCGACGACTCGTACGATCAACCTGAAAGTAAGACACGACAAATATTGCATTAATAAAGCAAGCAAAAACAGCCGAGGCTTCATTACTTAATGACGTCATATTGGCTTAATCTATTTATATTATTAGGGCCAACTTCGTGCCCAGAGCATATCTTAATCATGTGCGAGCGTCACCATACGAAATTGTTTACGCAGAAATAAGAAAGGATTTGGGTACGTTAAGCAACGACAACAGGAACGAGTAAAACGGCAATAAACAATGAGAAACTAAAAAAAGCTAAAAGATAAATACACTTCAGCGGCGTAGCCAGGATGTTTAACAGGAGGGGGCCCAAAAGGCCCTTTCAAGGCATTTTCTCCTGTATTTTAGATAATGTATCATACATTTACTGTATTTTTAGTTGCTAGAAGGGGGGGCCCCTGGCCCCACCCCTGGCTACACCCCTGCACTGATACATTTTCCTAATACGGACTAAAAATATAGCCGTTATCCTAATACGGACTAAAAATATAGCCGTTATCCTGATACGGACTAAAAATATAGCCGTTATCCTAATACGGACTAAAAATATAGCCGTTATCCTAATACGGACTAAAAATATAGCCGTTATCCTAATACGGACTAAAAATATAGCCGTTATCCTAATACGGACTAAAAATATAGCCGTTATCCTAATACGGACTAAAAATATAGCCGTTATCCTAATACGGACTAAAAATATAACCGTTATCCTAATACGGACTAAAAATATAGCCGTTATATCCTAATACGGACTAAAAATATAGCCGTTATCCTAATACGGACTAAAAATATAACCGTTATCCTAATACGGACTAAAAATATAGCCGTTATATCCTAATACGGACTAAAAATATAGCCGTTTTCCTAATACGGACTAAAAATATAGCCGTTATCCTAATACGGACTAAAAATATAGCCGTTATCCTAATACGGACTAAAAATATAGCCGTTTTCCTAATACGGAGTGAAAATATAGCCGTTTTCCTAATACGGACTAAAAATATAGCCGTTATCCTAATACGGACTTAAAATATAGCCGTTTTCCTAATACGGACTAAAAATATAGCCGTTTTCCTAATACGGACTAAAAATATAGCCGTTTTCCTAATACGGACTAAAAATATAGCCGTTATCCTAATACGGACTAAAAATATAGCCGTTTTCCTAATACGGAGTGAAGGTTGCAAGTTCGTGGTCTTACAAGAACTGGGACGTTCACTAACTTTGTTCCCTAAGGCAGAAACAAGGACTACTCTTGAACATCTTTGCCAATGTTGGGAATTGAGCGCTAGAATAAAAGGCTTTTCCGGTACATCCTCCATGACGTCACTGTCACTACTACGGCTAGAAACACAGCAGCCCTCAGCCCTTAGAGGTCTGTGTACCGGATGTCATGTTTGCTTGTTTGCTGTGCGTCAACGGCGACGCCAGCCCTGTTAGGTCAGTGTACTGTGTGTTATGCGGGAAACATCATCAGTACCAAAAGTATGAACAATGTTGTGTTGCTTGAACTTACAAATGCCGCAAGTCTTTGGACAGATATTTTGTACTTCTTTCGTGTAGCAGTTATACTTGATTTGCATACACACTTCGGTAGATACTTCGATACAAGCTGAAAAAAAGGTCATATGAAAGTCGAAACTATGAAATGGTGAAACATTGCTAGACAAAAGCACACGGCATTGTTTAGCTAAGTATCATTTGCGAAGTGTACACGCTCCTCTTCAAAAACAAAACGAAGGACAGATTATTAAATTGGTCTGAAGTCAGCTCGGGTTACAGGAAAGTTCGAGTTGGCAGTGTAGAAATGACTGGAAATTGGTCTCAAGGAATCATGAAGTCAACTCAAGTTACTGAAAAGTTATAGAGAAGAAGAAATGACTGCAAATTGGTCTCAAGGAATCATATGAAGTCAGTTGGGAAGTTCGAGTTATCCGAGCTCGATTTATCTGGATATTTATACAATAATTCAAGAACCATTATCATAATGTGGACAAATAACTTTTTCTAAGTCTTGAAACCCTTTATGTAAAATGAATCGACTTCTAGAATCCTCTCTCTTCACTCCCATCCCCTCGTGGTTTCCGAAATTGTTTTAGGGTTACCGTACGTTTACTGGGTGTTGTTGGCTTCGGGGGTAGGGTAGGGGGAGCAGTGGCTACTCCGGCACATCCGCTGTCGCCACCTAAAACGATACAACAAAAAATATCATGATACAGGGAAGATTCATTTGGGTTATATGAAAGAGATTGGTTACCTGCGAGAATCGTCTCGATCCAGGGCATATAGTTGATGACCCTTGTGAACACCGTGTAGAATTCAGTGGAACACTCCCTACTCCCCCAGCTGACAATTCCTCGCAGTACCCATCGACCCGCCTCGTTACACACCAGGGGCCCTCCGCTGTCGCCTTGGCAACCACCACGCCCAGGCCCTCCGGCACAAACCATGGAGGCGTCATCGACAGGGAGGAGTTCCCCGTTTTTCTTGTCGCACTTTGCATTGGAAGCCACTACTAGTTCGGCCTCTTGTAAAAACTCCGCTTCGTCACTTCCTTCAAATACGCGGCCCCAGCCTGGGTTGGGAGAAAAGTGATATTGCAGAGACGTGACAGTGAAGGTTGTGATGATGATAACAAGAGGGGGGAGGAGAAAAGAAAAAGCCAAGAGACAAGATAAAAAGGAAAACAATAAGGTAAAAATGAAGTAGAAAAAAGAAGAGGAGAAGATTATTTGAAAACTTAAGTGATGATAAACTCATTGAATGGTGATGATGCTTTTTTACTGATGATGTTGATGATGATGACTAAGGTCTCCCTCTAACCTGTGATAAAGCAGTTCTTGCCAACAGGTACCTTTCCGGCATTGACCGGAGGCAGACAGACAGGGCTTACATGTGGGTTCGTTAGGACAGGCCGTTCAAGCTCCAGTAGGGCGATATCATTCCTATAGTGTCTCTCGTTGAAGCCGGGGTTATACACTAGTTTCTTAACCTTGATGCTTTGGTAGAAGGGTGACATTTCGTAAAGCTTATGGGCACCTGTCAGTTGGAAGACACGACGCTTGTTGGTAAGATATGCTAGTATGTTATGCATAGCATCATACCATCACCTTACACGATCCTTTTTCCATAGGATACTTATGGCTGCTCAACCTCCCCCTACCCCCCCCCCCCCCCACCCACTTAGCAAATCCTGTACAGGGCGCGTGTTTCGCACCTGAGAAGCACTACCCCCACAAATAAGAACCAGGCCCGTCTTATAAAGTGCCTTTTTGCTCTGGATAAAAAGCTATAGCTTAATTGCGTCATCAAAGCCTAATAATCTTTTTATACCGACGCATAGGATCACTACACGAGTGACATTTTAAAAAGGCACTGTCAGCCGCCAGTTTGTCATCATAGCAAAGTTCCAAGGAGTAAGAAAGCATCCATTTCCATCGGCTAAATTGGGAAAGCTGTTGTGATATTTTCCATTGAATTTGGTAAACAAAGCAATAAGATTTTATTTTAGATTGTTTGTTATTTTGAATAATTTGTCTTTTAATATTGGTTGAAAGCAATAACAATGTTGTGAACGATAATGGATCTTTAAAGCCCCATCTACACTACCAATTTTTGGTTAACATTTTTTATTTGCTAGTGTAGATGGAGCAAAGTCGTCAATGTTTATGTGGCAACTATAGTTGCTCAAAAGCTAGCACGTTTACTTTTTTCTCGGCAATTAAAAATTGTCACACATGAAAAATTGCTAGTGTAGATGCCAACAAATATAGTTGTCGATTAAAAATTGTTAGTGTAGATGGGGCTTAAGATAAGCGGGCTTTGGCCGCATTCACATATTCCACGATGAGATAGACAGTGGCACTATTACCTGCTATAACCTCATAAACCTGTGGGAATGGGTACTCGATGACGCAGTGAGCTGCAGTGATGACCCATTTCGAACTAATCAGCGCGCCTCCGCAAGAGTGTAACTTGCCCATTGAGACCGACACCTGCCACGGCCAACTATACGGGCGGGCCGCCTCTCCACCGATAACACGGGACATGGGAGGGCGACGGCCGCAATCTGCAAGGAAATTCAACAGCCTAAGTATGACCAGCTCAAACACGGTTATTATCACAGCACTGGCTGCCAGCAGCGATGCTAGTAATGTTTGAACGATATGTTTGAAAGTGCTGCCAACATTACCTTTGTCTTATGGTCGGCAGAGGGATGTTGACGCTGTTTGCATTGGTGATTGCTAGTACCTTTAAGAGTCGTTTTAGAACACCTAATGGGGCAAGAACTAATGGGAAGAAACCTGCGATGGACGGCAGCGTAACATGTTACGCCAAGATTTCATAGCAAACCTTAAATCTATTGCGGTTGCATAAATCTACTCTGGTTTTGAAAAAATGCTGTGCTAATCTTTGAAAAAGAAGAGCTTTTAGCAAGCTTTTATCTAAAGGCGTTAAAGATTGACTGAGTGCCGACAAAACTGGACAAGTTTTAATATACAATGTCAATTTGAAGGCTAACTTGAGATCATTCTGTTTCTGTAGGTCATCATTTATGGTCTGTCGAATACTGAATTCGAGTAAGAGACGTATTAAAGTATGAGCGAGAGCATGATTAGGCGTGTTGTCATGGAAAAAGAGATTTTTCCGAACAGTGAAGATAAGCTTAGTGTAAGGTTAGGCCAGACTCAATACATGTAAAACTTACAAAAACCGAGTGATGACAGGCTTAATGTCAGGTTAGGCCAGACCCAATACACGTAACAGAAACTCAGTGAAGACAGACTTACTGTCAGATTAGGCCAGACGCAATACAAGCAAAACCCCGTTCAAACAGTGCCTACATTGCAGGCGAGACGCTAGAGCAGCAGTGCTAGTGCTCTTCGAACACCAAATTGGGAGTTGCTGTACCAGTTCGCCTACATTTTCTTGGTTGGCTTTTAAAACCTCGTGCAAACTGCGCCAGCACCAGCCAGCATTGCTGGCGAATTTTCGCTTGACTGACTATAGGACAAAGGAAACGTCCAAGGGAAATGGACTTTCTGATTCTGAATTTCCTTTGTCTAGTGTTCAGTCGAGCAAGAATTCGCCAGAAATGCTGGCCGGTTCTGCACCGTTTGCACAGGGCTTTAGCCCGGCTGATGTTGGCACGGTTTGCTCGGAGCTGATTACTCGGGCTGATATACGAGGAAAAACTTACATACCTGCATTGATGTAGGGAAGAAGTGCGAGAAAGACTAGAAAGAGGTACATTGCTCCGGAGGAAGCACCTGAACTGCGAGTGCTTCGCTGGAACAACGCTCATTTGCTAAATACGGACAGCTGGGAGGCAGTGCAGTGAGTCAATATACCCACGAACAAACCGCCAATGGTGGGAGTGTTTGGTGAGCGGCATCACAAGGCGATATGGGCGAACAACTACATGCAAGAGGGATACACAGGAAAACGTGGACGGAATGTCAGCTTATAGAAGTGTGCGTTGAAACTTCTAGTCAAATCATATTAAAGCAGGGAGCATCAAATCGTACTAAAGCAGGGAGAAGTGGACTAAGTTAAGCTTGTACAGACCACCTGTCTCACTGGTAAAACCTAACGAGATGAAGTTTGTTTTTGGAAGTGGAGCGCATTTACAATTTCCGAGAGCAAACATGATTTACGCCCTTTACTAAGGTCAAACAAAAACACAGTGGAATCAGCAATAAAATGGTGACATGCTAAGTGATAATATTATCACTGGAAAAGGCAATAAAATATTTCTTACGTTATTAGATTTAGCTAGTAATTATATCTAACTTGAAGGGTTCTACCAATGTTTGGATAGTTTGATCCGAGGGAAAGCTTACTTGTAACAGAATCTTCAAAACCAAGATCAATTTAGTGTGTTGAGAAGACCGATGACGCACTGGCAATAAAAAACACTAATAGAAAAGCATCAAAAGAGAAGGGCCAGGACAGAAATAATAAAGAGACGAGACTTGTTAGAAGAGGTTTAGTCTTAGGCGACTTACAAAGGCTTTTCTATATTTTGTTCCCAAAATAGGAAAGATTTTTAGAACGAAAGGGTAATAGGAAAAATACGAAACAATCAACAGAATTCTATGGGTAAACATGAAGTCTGATCAAATTACCTAAGCACACAATTACTACGGAGAAATTATTTAGTTCAAAGACGTCCAGCATTACTGCAATTATACTTGTTAAAGACGGCGACTGAGCAGACGTTCTAGCTCTCTTTCTTCTGTCTCAAGGTTTTCTCTTTCCTTGACTCTTAAATATCTAGCTATGAAAGACGGCGGTACTCTTTACAAAATCCCAACAAGCCGGCATAATCCAATCTGTATACAGTAAACAATAAATCTATATTTTCTACAAGAAACTAAAACACTTTTACTTTCAATTTTTGAAATTGAAGATTTGAAAAATGTACCAAAGCCCCGGAATATACGCGTGTCCCAAATAAATCTTTCTGAAAATAATTATTGACAGTACATACCAAGAATAACGGAAACAATTTTGTGAAAATTATTTTGAACATGCTTTTATTTTTTCTGGGTGAAAGAAATGCGTGTTAGGATTTTGTAAAGATTTCAAGGATTAGAGAGCTAATCCAAATAAGGGCTCAATAATGTTCCCAATATGATAATGTTCCCAATATGGAAAGGCATTAAGCAAATAAATAAAAGAACACGGTACAACTGTGACCGATTTTGTAGCCAAATTAATAAGAGGAAAAGTTTGACTTGTAAACAAAAACAAAAAAACGCCGTCATCTTGATGAAGACGCAGCTCAAAACAATAAACGCAAAAACAATATTCCAAGTAAACAGCAGTCAGCCATGCCAACAAATTGGGCATTTTCATAAGGTGCGGAAGGGATGTTGTTCTATCTTCCCATCGTCCTTTGCGGTGTGAGCTGATTCAAAATTGAGCTTGTCAGAAAACAGCTTATCACTGATATTTACAAATGTCTCGGTCTTGAATTCGCGCATATCTCCAATGACGCTTCAATCACATGACCAGTTCTCGACTCTCAGCTATATTTCGTCACAGTACATCGCCCGAGTTTAGTATCAAAAGCCGGTACTCATTCCCACTCGGTCGTTCCTGGAGGCTTGGACGTTAAGTCATAGAGAACACGTGACACTCCCTGGACTTTCTGGATGGCGGCCACTATTCCCTCCACAACCTGAAAGGTTAACTCGTTATTAACAGGTTGACAACAGATACCAAACCGTTAGCTATGACTTGTGATTCCAGGAAGGCGTTCACGCCACTCCAATAGGGGACGGAAACTCTGGTAATTCTTACAGTATCTATTTCAAAAGGGGGTTCATACAATTACATTATTCTGGTAAATTAAAAAGGAGAAATTCCGGGGCTTCTGATGGGGTTTGGGTGGGTCCTCTAAAAAACTCCCTCTCATGACGACCTATGGATCTTTGTCAGGGCATCTTTGTAATAACACAATTGCTGTCGATAACTTACCTGGACTGGAATGTGTTTTCCCGGAGTTGCGGGGATTCCAGTCATGAAGTCATTGGTAATGAACGTTCTGATGACAATCGACCGCTGACATGAAGGAATATGGTCGATAGGATCGCGGTCAAAGTGGACTGGTATCGACACTATCGGCATTTGACTAACATTGCCAGCACAACCTACGAGAGCAAAAAAAGTTTTTTAAATTTGAAAACATTGCCAATAATTTAACTGCAAACGTCAATGACCTACTGTACTTACCACGTGGTTATGAATGAGCATGTCACGGTAACTTACCATCCTCGCCACTAGGTTTTGACAAGCATGTCACGAAAACTTACTATGCTCCCCACGTCATCTTGACAAGCATGTCACGAGAATTTACCGTGCTCCCACGTGTTCATTGCAAGCATGTCACGAGAATTCACCGTGCTCCCACGTTATCATGGTAAGCATGTCACGGGAATTTAATGTGCTCCCACGTGATCGTGACAGCAATGTCACGACAATTTACCGTGCTCCCAAGTGATCATGGCAAGCATGTCACGAGAATTCACCGTGCTCCCACGTTATCATGGTAAGCATGTCACGGGAATTTAATGTGCTCCCACGTGATCGTGACAGCAATGTCACGACAATTTACCGTGCTCCCAAGTGATCATGGCAAGCATGTCATGGGAATTTACCGTGCTCCCACGTGATCATGGCAAGCATGTCACGAGAATTTACCGTGCTCCCACGTTATCATGGTAAGCATGTCACGGGAATTTAATGTGCTCCCACGTGATCGTGACAGCAATGTCACGACAATTTACCGTGCTCCCAAGTGATCATGGCAAGCATGTCATGGGAATTTACCGTGCTCCCACGTGATCATGGCAAGCATGTCATGGGAATTTACCGTGCTCCCACGTTATCATGGTAAGCATGTCACGGGAATTTAATGTGCTCCCACGTGATCGTGACAGCAATGTCACGAGAATTTACCGTGCTCCCACGTGATCATGGCAAGCATGTCATGGGAATTTACCGTGCTCCCACGTGATCATGGCAAGCATGTCACGAGAATTTACCGTGCTCCCACGTTATCATGGTAAGCATGTCACGGGAATTTAATGTGCTCCCACGTGATCGTGACAGCAATGTCACGAGAATTTACCGTGCTCCCACGTGATCATGGCAAGCATGTCATGGGAATTTACCGTGCTCCCACGTGATCATGGCAAACATGTCACGTGAATTTAATGTGCTCCAACGTGATCATGACAGCAATGTCGCGACAATTTACCGTGCACCCACGTGATCATGACAAGCATGTCACGGGAATTTACCGCGCTCCCACGTGACCCCAAGCATGTATCGTGACTCACCGTGCTCGCTGAGTGTCGAGTGTGCCACGTGATCAGCCTGTCTTAACTGACTCAGTACGCCAAGAGTCAAGTATGTCGTCGTGATATCTTGGATCTGGAACTTGATCCGCTTACCGAACGCATAGCAAACTCTGCAAGAACACCAAACAAAACAATATGAAAGCATTGAGTACCCTCATTTAACTCCAATACTTCTTATCCCGTTTTTGTTGCGCTATACCTGTTAATATTGTGGCAGACCTTAGGAATGACCCTAGCCAGATACATCAGAGACTCCCAGTCTGGCTTATCGTTACTAGAGAGCGCTACCACATAGCTGTACGATCGACCATCCCCCTGCACCCCAACAGACTTAATGGGGAGCAAGGACGCCGCGATCTTGTACTTGGAGGTTATTATGAGGAGTCGCTCCTTTTCTTCGTCATTTGTACTGTTACGGACGCGCACAAACAATGAATGTGGCTGTAAAAAGAAGGAATAAGGTATAGGATTTTTATATACATGAGTACATTGAAGTTCCGCTTTAAGGACACACGACACAGTTCTCGAGATTCCAATGAAAACGCCATACATTTTCTGCTGAATAATTACAGACAAGACACTTTCTTTAGAACCAGTACCGCTCGCCCCTGACAACCGAAACCCAATAACTGACTTTAAAAAAAAAAGCTTTTTTAAAGTTTACTTTAGGTCGATTACGTAACAATTTCCGATCATTTTTAACGGAAAACTGTAAACATAAAGCAGCTCAGAGTCAGTTGCCAATATATCATATATTCACCAAATGTTTGCAAATTTTTAATAAAAATGTAAGGTACCTTTACAACAGCGGCAGCATAGTCTACAATCTGTCCAAGAATTATGTTGGTGTCTGCAAAATCGTTCTCTTGATAGGGCTCCTCGCCGCACAAAATGCGAATTGCTAACCCAGGGCCTGGAAAAAATAGTGTCCCATTTATTGGCAGGCCTTACCTTTAAAAGTTGGTTACTTGCAAGTCTAAGGAATGTACTGAGTCTAGTCCTATGAAGTGCTGGTTGCTTGCAAGTCTAATACATGTTCTTAGTGCATTCCTTGAGTTCTGGTTGCTTACAAGTCTAAGAAATGTACTGAGTCTAGTCCTATGAAGTGCTGGTTGCTTGCAAGTCTAAGACATGTTCTTAGTGCATTCCTGGAGTTCTGGTTGCTTACAAGTCTAAGAAATGTACTGGTTGCTTGCAAGTGTAAGGAATGTACTGAGTGCGGTCCTGGAATGCTGGTTGCTTGTTAGTCTAAGAAATGTACTGGTTGTTTGCAAGTCTAAGAAATGTACTGGTAGCTTGCAAGTCTAAGAAATGTTCTTAGTGCATTCCTGGAATTCTGGTTGCTTACAAGTCTAAGAAATGTACTGGTTGCTTGCAAGTCTAAGAAATGTACTGAGTGCTGTCCTGGAATGCTGGTTGCTTGCAAGTCTAAGAAATGTACTGGTTGCTTGCAAGTCTAAGAAATGTACTGGTTGCTTGCAAGTCTAAGAAATGTACTGAGTGCTGTCCTGGAATTCTGGTTGCTTACAAGTCTAAGAAATGTACTGGTTGCTTGCAAGTCTAAGAAATGTTCTTAGTGCATTCCTGGAATTCTGGTTGCTTACAAGTCTAAGAAATGTACTGAGTGCTGTCCTGGAATGCTGGTTGCTTGCAAGTCTAAGAAATGTACTGAGCGCTGTCCTGGAATTCTGGTTGCTTACAAGTCTAAGAAATGTACTGGTTGCTTGCAAGTCTAAGAAATGTTCTTAGTGCATTCCTGGCATGCTGGGTGCTTGCAAGTCTAAGGAATGTGCTGAGTGCGTTCAAGGAATGCTGGTTGGTTGCAAGTCTAAGAAATGTACTGGTTGCTTGCAAGTCAAAGGAATGTAGTGAGTGCGGTTGATGAATGTTGGTAGCTTGCAAGTCTACGGAATGTACTGACTGCTTGCAAGTCTAAGGAATGTACTGAGTGCTGTCCTGGAATGCTGGTAACTTGCAAGTCTAAGGAATGCAATGAGTCTAGTCCTGAAGTGCTGGTTGCTTGCAAGTCTAAGGAACGTACTGAGTGCGGTCCTGGAATTCTGGTTGCTTGCTAGTCTATGGAATATAATGGTTGCTTGCAAGTCTATGGAATATAATGGTTGCTTGCAAGTCTAATGGATGTAAGAAATAAAGCCTGCTTACCAGGAAAGGGGTGTCTATGTACTATGTCGGTTGGTAAGCCAAGCTCAAGTCCCAGCTGTCTCACTTCGTCTTTGTGGAAGTCTTTCAGGGGTTCCACCACACGGCCCTGAAAAGAATAGAACATGATTACAGGTTGGTGGCAATACAGTAGCTTGTTTACCACTTCTTTTACTACTTTGAGCTAACCCCAGAAAGTCTTCAACTAAACAATCTTCTGTCAAAGAAAAATGTTGACGTCATATACACATGCTAAACATTTATTTCTCAATAGGGAATAGGTAATTAACTCATTATTAATTAGTTATCGAGCAAATGGCAAGGGTTCTTCATGTGAGCAAAAGTTTAAAAGAAACTGGGCATCAGACATTTAACTCTTGACATTTGATATACTGTACGGTAGTACCTTTTCTCTCAGGACTCGTACTAGCTCAGTGTCATTGTGATGTGTTTTAATTGCATCTGCTTGCCCACTTGCTATGTGAGATGCACTCTCAATCAAATCTGGTCTAAGAGTCCCTGCAAGATACAAACAAAGTATGATGAAGCTAGACTTATTCTATGCATTTACAATTTCAAACATTAAAAATAAAAGACGAGGGAAGCACAAAAAAATCCACATTGTGTGTTCACCATTCTCTGAGGATTCAAGAAGTTTACTACATTTATCATTGAAATGTATCAAATCACCTTGTGCAAGAAACGTTAGGTTTGGGTCAAGTTCCAGCTCTTTCACAACATCATTTGCGACCTGTGCACAACAAAACAAACAAAACATCTAAACACTATACCAATTATACATTACTGAATAAAACAAAGAACTATTCTAAATACTTGCCTTCATAAAAGTATCTCCAATAATTTTTCTTTTCTCTTCTGGGTCTGATACTTGGTTAAGGGTTTTAGTAAGCTGCTTCTTTACAGCTATCTGATCTTTCCTTCCTGATATCACTGTAGATCCATTGTAAAATTGAAAACCAGCATTCAAAACTGGTGAAAAAGTACTTGTGTTAGTAAAAACATAAGAACAATAAAAACTTGATCAAGTAACAGTTGTGACAATGTGATGGTCAGGCCAGTACCCAGGATTTTTCTTGGGAGGGTACGAAATCTGAAAAAGTGGACCTAATTTATTTGGGAGGGAGGGGGAGGGAGTGAGTTTTCTGATAAAAATCTGAGCACCCCCGAAAGAACAAAAAGAAATTTTGGGTATGGGCCTGATAGTGCAGATCTCAATAGATTCCAATCTTTTATGTAATTTTGTAGTTTATTTGTTTTAGTAAAATATTCTAAAACAGCCAGAAATCATGACCAACACAATACAAATTGAGCTGCAAGAATGTAGCTTGCCAAATTTATCAAATGTTTTTCCCATCTGGCATTAAATGGTCTGCATAAGACTACACAATTTTTGATTGATTCATACATCATTTAAAACAACCTGCACAATTACCTTTTAGTCTGAGTCCAAGGCACTTGAGAGATTCTTCAACTTGCATGCTTTCTTGTTTTCTCATGAAGCCATTATCAATATGAACTGCTACTACCCTATCAGGGCCAAGTGCCTAGGAATCAAACAAGGCCAATGAAGCCATCTCCCTAAAATACTGAGTCACACAGGGCACCCTGTTTATTTCATAATATTCACCTTATGTAAAAGTGCTGCACAAACTGTTGAATCCACACCTCCACTGACAAGGACCTTGGGAAACAAAAGAAAATGTAATTATTTCATTTAAGTGTCCATTGCAGAGGTCTCATAGATTCAGAGTAGGCGGTGGAAATTGATAAGTAGGGGATGAAAGTTATTAGTTCAGAAAAAACATTTATATAGTGTTTTTTTAAAGTTGCCAGGGATTGCTGGGCCTAAATTATATTTCTGCCTTGTGTGTTGTGTTGATCAGTGGTCTTGATCTTACCAGTACTTTGTGGTTGCCAACAGTGTGCCGGATCTCTCTGAGGCATGTGTGAAGTCTGCTCCCTACAGTGTATGTACCACAACATCCAGCTACCTGCCATTTGTAAACAGAGATAATTAGTAAATGCTCCTGCAAGCACTTGGCTTCACATTTAGAACCTCCCCCACCTCAAAGGCGCAATTTATATGGAATACGCTGCCCACTTAAAATAAACACAAAACAGTAATTCAAGTAGTCTAAATGTTCAATGTAGCATGGACCCTTAAACTAGCATTTCTAAATGTTCAATGTAGCATGGACTCTTAAACTAGCATTTGTACACTAAGAAGAAAATAAGATCAATCATAATTATTTCTTTTCAAGAAGAAAAAAAACGAATATAGATTTGAAAGTCAAAATTTCGATAGGGGAAATAGGAAAAAACCCACTTACCCCATAGAGGAAGTTCTTGAGCATTGCTAAGCCATTCACACTCAGGTCAACTTCAGGATGAAACTGCACCCCATACAATTTACGTGATTCATTCTCAATAGCTGGAAAAAGAAGGTGATGAGATAAAGTAGTTGTTATTTTGTTACTACAAACTTTTATATCATTTTTTTAGTAATAATTATTATTTTATTTAAAATTCATATACAAATAAGTAAAACTATAAAAAATTATTTTTATATTACTATCATAATTATTTTTTATAATTTTTATTATTTATATGAATCTATATTTCTTTTCACTAAGAGGTGAGGAATTTTCTGATGAAAATCTGACCACCCCTGAAAGAATTTTTATGGGCATTGGGGAATCTTCATGGAACACTTATTATCAGATTTGGCTAAAAAAAGTTTGACTTATAGATTTAGGATATACCAGAGTGATCTAGAATGCCTTTTTCTATCTAATGCGCTTATACTTGATAGTTTTGTATGTCTATTGCGATCCGGAAGTGGACTTTCCACGATTATGGGAGAGGGGCGATGCAACCCTTGCATCGCCCCTCCCTTTAGTGGCATGTTCTTTTACAGTACATGCCACTAAATAAGGCAGGACAGCACTGGGAAGTCATACATAACCTGGATACTGTACCATTACGTACCAGCAACAATGTCACCAGACTGCGCAATAATCTTGAATCCAGTAGCAACTCTGTCAAGTGAGTCACCATGAGTTAGAAGCACCTCCTGGTGAGGATCCAGCCCTCTGTCAATAATATCAAATAAAAAAGGTAGGACTTTACAGTACTTTACTGTACATTGCAATACACAGAAGCAGAAGGTAGTATACACCCATTTTAAAAATGCTGTCAGTATGAATGGCAAGTGGAAATTGACATTGCTTTAACTAAAAGGTTTTACAAAAGACCTCAATATATTTTTACCAAATGTTGCAAAATATGTATGATTATTGATTATAAAAAAATACTCATTGAAGTTTCTCAATGTATGGTTCTGAGTTCGCTTGAGTTTATTCATGACCATAATTTTGAAAAACAAAAAATAGTACCAGAAGCTCCTTTCAGTTAGAACTGCCATTGACATTTTGATATTTGTCATTCATTGCTTGCATTAACAAAGTTTTTTTTTTAAAGGTGTATAGTGCAATCAAGTGAAATGTTAATGAATGTTATGCAAATCACCTGAATAATGCTGATGAAGGTTTGACTGTTATGTTGAACACTCCGTCCTCTCTGCTATCTTTCTTCACAACACTTCCACCAAATTCTTTATTCATCATCTTTGAATAAATAGGATGTTTGACAATTTACACCTAATTAATCTAGTAGGCACAACATGTAAACATAATAATTCAAGAGGTTGTGTATATTTACCTGTAGCCCATAACATATTCCAAGTATGGGAATCCCAATAGTGAATAACGCCGGGTCATATTTCAGAGCGTCTTCAGCATAAACACTATTGGGACCACCAGAGATTATTATAGCTCTGTCAATAAACAATACAATACAATTATAGATCAGACAATCATACAATGAAGGGGTGTGATGCTTGTATTAAAATAGTATAATTTAGGTCTTTAAAAATGGAATAGGGTAATATGGTTATACCAGGTACAGTGTACCTCCACCATCTAGGACCTACTTATTAAACACTGGTTGCTAAGGCCATCAGCATCATTACAGCCGACAATAAGGAAGAAAAGAGCAGAAGTACTTACTTGTAACCTTTTTCTTGTATTGTACTGATTGATGTGTCAAGAGGTAAAACATCAGACTCTACATTGAGCTCTCTCACCCTTCGATCAATGACCTGAAAGATGGCAACAATGGACTTATGACCACAATACCCATTCAATACGACAACTATAACCTTTTGTTATGACCACTATAACCTTTTGTTATGACCTTTATAACCTTTTGTTATGACCACTATAACCTTTTGTTATGACCACTATAACCTTTTGTTATGACCACTATAACCTTTTGTTATGATCACTATAACCTTTTGTTATGACCACTATAACCATTTCTTATGACCACTATAACCTTTTCTTATGACCTTTATAACCTTTGGTTATGACCACTATAACCTTTGGTTATGACCACTATAACTATTTCTTATGACCACTATAACTTTTTGTTATGACCACTATAACCTTTTGTTATGACCTTTATAACCTTTTGTTATGACCACTATAACCTTTTGTTATGACCACTATAACCTTTTGTTATGACCACTATAACCTTTTGTTATGACCACTATAACCTTTTGTTATGATCACTATAACCTTTTGTTATGACCACTATAACCATTTCTTATGACCACTATAACCTTTTCTTATGACCTTTATAACCTTTGGTTATGACCACTATAACCTTTGGTTATGACCACTATAACTATTTCTTATGACCACTATAACTTTTTGTTATGACCACAAAAACCTTTTGTTATGACCACTATAACCTTTTGTAGTGATCACTATAACCTTTTGTAATAACCACTATAACCTTTTGTTATAACCATTTCTTATGACCACTATAACCTTTTGTTATGACCTCTATAACCTTTTGATTTGACCACTATAACCATTTGTTATGGCCACTAAAACCTTTTGTTATGACCACTATAACCTTTTGTTATGACCACTAAAACCTTTTGTTATGACCACTATAACCTTTTGTTATGACCACTATAACCTTTTGTTATGACCACTATAACCATTTCTTATGACCACTATAACCTTTTGTTATGACCACTATAACCTTTTGTTATGACCACTATAACCTTTGGTTATGACCACTATAACCTTTTGTTATGACCACTATAACCTTTTCTTATGACCATTATAACCTTTTGTTATGACCACTATAACATTTTGTTATGACCACTATAACCTTTTGTTATGACTACTATAACCTTTGGTTATGACCACTATAACCATTTCTTATGACCACTATAACCTTTTGTTATGACCTCTATAACCTTTTGATTTGACCACTATAACCATTTGTTATGGCCACTAAAACCTTTTGTTATGACCACTATAACCTTTTGTTATGACCACTAAAACCTTTTGTTATGACCACTATAACCTTTTGTTATGACCACTATAACCTTTTGTTATGACCACTATAACCTTTTGTTATGACCACTATAACCTTTTCTTATGACCATTATAACCTTTTGTTATGACCACTATAACCTTTTGTTATGACCACTATAACCTTTTGTTATGACCACTATAACCTTTTCTTATGACCATTATAACCTTTAGTTATAACCATTTCTTATGACCACTATAACCTTTTGTTATGACCTCTATAACCTTTTGATTTGACCACTATAACCATTTGTTATGGCCACTAAAACCTTTTGTTATGACCACTATAACCTTTTCTTATGACCTTTATAACCTTTGGTTATGACCACTATAACCTTTGGTTATGACCACTATAACCTTTTGTTATGACCACAATAACCTTTTGTTATGACCACTATAACCTTTTGTTATGACCACTATAACCTTTTGTTATGACCACTATAACCTTTAGTTATGACCACTATAACCTTTTGTTATGACCACTATAACCTTTTCTTATGACCACTATAACCTTTAGTTATGACCACTATAACCTTTTGTTATGACCACTATAACCTTTTGATTTGACCACTATAACCATTTGTTATGGCCACTAAAACCTTTTGTTATGACCACTATAACCTTTTCTTATGACCTTTATAACCTTTGGTTATGACCACTATAACCTTTGGTTATGACCACTATAACCTTTTGTTATGACCACTATAACCTTTTGTTATGACCACTATAACCTTTTGTTATGACCACTATAACCTTTAGTTATGACCACTATAACCTTTTGTTATGACCACTATAACTTTTTGTTATGACCACTATAACCTTTTGTTATGACCACTATAACCTTTTGTTATGACCACTATAACCTTTTGTTATGACCACTATAACCTTTTGTTATGACCACTATAACTTTTCGTTATGACCACTAAAACCATTTGTTATGACCACTAAAACCTTTTCTTATGACCACTATAACCTTTCAACTTGACCACTATAACCTTTTGTTATGGCCACGAAAACCTTTTAATTTGACAACTAAATTAGGGACCCTGAGTAAGCAAAGCTAGTCACCTGGTTACCCTGCTGCATTCCAGGTACTGATGGTGAGTAGGTAAGATAAAAAATCTAACCTTTAAATCAGTGAGTGGTCAAAATAGTTATATAGTCTAGGTCTTAGTTTGGAAAACAGTATCAATATAATAAATACCAAGTAAACACATGATCAAACGGTTCCAGGTTCACCTTAAAAAACAGAGAATAAGCATTTTGGGATAAGCAATTAGCAAAACTGAAAAGCAAAAAAAAAATAAATAAATACGACTGGGTGGCTATGCAAAATAAAATCATGGAACTGATAAGAGCAAATAATAAAATAGTTGAGCATATCTTAGACTCAATGCTTTGCAATCTTTAGCAACAAAGCTTTAGTGCACAAACGTAATCGTAAAGAGGTGCTAGTTTTAGTGCAGTATCTTTACGCAGTCAATAACATCAACACATTCTCCACGAGTGTGTTTGGATAAGAACTCTACCGCAAAGCCGGTTTATAAGAAGAGCGTTTTTACCGGTTACAAAGGCCTTGCGTACCTTTCCATACTGCGCTCCAGCATCTAGAATAACTACTCTTTCGTGATTTTGTGGCAGTTCAGACATCGAGCTATCGTCTCGTGTGATATGGCCATTCATACACGAACCCATGGCGCTAGATTTGCTCAAGTTCGCCGCCATCTTACTTCCCGCGTTCTCGATCGCTCAGCAGTGCGCATGTGCCATATGCCATACATGTGACCGGGACGGTGCAACGCGGGCACATAAACTATAAATTCCCTTATCTTAGTGCGTGGAATCACCAAAAAAAAGAAAAGAAAAACAAACAACTTATTTTTCTGTTTCGTTTTTTTTTTTTTTGTTTTTCCCCAGCCACTTGCTTTATCTTTATATTCGTCTTTTGGTATCCCTGTGGACAGACTCTCAAGCATTTCCAGCGGTAGTTTTAGTAATCCAAGATGGCGGACTCCGCTGTTGTGAAAGTTACATGTGACGGAATGAACGGAACATGTATCCAGGAAACTGAGGAAGAAAGGCTAGAACGGTTGCATTTCAACAAAGTCTTACACGCATTCATATACTACAGGTATAGGAATTTTTTATATCTAGATATAAAAGACATTTTACGGATAGCGCACGATTCTGTACGCAGAACCGATTACGTGGAATAATCTTTACAGGAACTTGTCCCCCCTGTGTAATCACGATAAAAAAAATGATATTGACAAGCAGGCGGTCCTTTCCATCGTGTTTGTTGTTGTGACATAACACTGACATATATCAATATAAGTTACATATATATTTTCAAAACAGAGAGATCTGTTCATCTAGGTCACACTACATACATAGAATTGATCCACGAGCATTGTTATCTTTTTTCTTTTTATTATTAATTTATTATTAACGGTTGTTTTGCAGGGACTACTCAATGCGCAAGCTGGCCCGGATCAAGGCAGACTTTGACCGCCTTCCAGCCAACCATCAACAAATGTTACCTGATTTCCCCAATCATTTGCAAAAAGTATCCCAGTGCATTGATGCAAATAATCAATTCCTGTGCAACATTGTGAACGGAACGCCAGGAATGTTTGAAAATAGAGATGACAGTAAGGTAGGTGCAGAAACTCCGAAAAGGTCTGCAGAAATGTGCCTTAGCTGCTTGCCAAATGTGTTGTGTCACAAGACTTGCTATTGTAGACATCCTATCACATGTTGAATGAATGTTGCCAATTTAACTCTGGTGCTGTAACAAAAGTTTGTCATGTCAGTAATAATAGAATGTATTTCAGGCAAGCCAAGGCAAAGTAGAAAACACAAGAAAAGCTGTTACTTCATTTGACATGGATAAAGTCTATACTACACTTAAGCAGTTTGTAAGAGACTGGAGTGAAGAGGTATTTATGATAGTTAATCATCCTTTCTTTGCAATATTCTTATACTTATGATGATGCATGTTGTCATCAGGGAGCCAATGAAAGGAAGGCCTGTTACAGTCCAATCATTGATGAAATTCAAAACTTGTTCCCTCCATCAAAATTGTAAGTAACAACCACAAGGAAGACTTTCCTCTCATGCCTTATGATACACTTGGAATTCTAACATTGCAGAAGGTTGGTGCTCAGCTAACAATATATCAGGGAGGCTGAAAGCTATTTTTTCTTATCCTGGATCATATATTGAATCTAAAAATCAGTAAAAAATCATAACCTCTCTACACCCCAAAAAGCCCAAGCAAATTCTCAATTAAAAAATGTTAAGGATCAAGAATTATCACACCCAAAATGTTAACATATCTCCCTTATATGCTAAATCTGAGCACCCCTTCTTGGCCCCTTCACGTAAAAAAAAAAAAACAGAATCTTATGTGTCAAATAGTTTTACCCAATAAAACCTGGTATGATTCTTCTTTCTATTATTGCTGTTTCAGTAATGTTTCTGAAGTTTCTGTTCTTGTTCCTGGCGCTGGTCTAGGGAGACTTATGTTTGAGATTGCACGGCTAGGTAGGTATTTGAATTTTTTTAAAGCTGACAGTATAAAGAATTTATTGCACAGTACTTAAGTTCTTAAACAATGCTTTGTCTGCTTGTGTTTTTCCTCTAAGGTTACCAGTGCCAAGGGAATGAGTGGAGTCTCTTTATGTTATTTGCATCACACTATATACTAAACAGGTTGGATATCAATCTAGTATTTTTTAGTACTGTTGAACAACGAAAGAAAAATCGAAATGACTAATTTGTTTTGATAGTTGTAAATCAATGAAGAAAGTATGTCTTACAAAGGCTTTGAGTGTACAGTGATTAAAAGCTGCCAATATGCTAACAACCAAAGATAAAGAAATTTTGCATTGCCCTGCTATTAAAAAATGTGTCTGCATCATTAATTCCCTCACTAGCCCCCTTTAAATTTTAGCATAAAGAGCACATTGACAAATATAGTTTTTTTAGTCCTCAAAAACATGCTGGGGGTAAAGGGTGGTTAATTATTTTTACTGTAATCAAGAAGTAGAAGTATGTTAGCACAGCTGACTTGAAAACTTTTAGGTATGCTTTCTATATTTTTTGTAGTTGATGAGAAGTTTAGCTTTGCATCATCAAGGAAAAGAGAATTTTAGTAATAAGGCATGAGTAGTGACCAGAAACTTATTTTTATGTAGCCTTATTATGAATTTAACATCTCAAAAAGTATGTTATCATGTTTGTTTTTAGATCAGAAGGTGTGGCAAGCGATACCATCTACCCATATGTGCATCAGACATGTAACGTGCGCTCACCAAATGACCAGATACGTCCCATTAAAATACCAGATACTGACCCACAAGATCTACCACCTTCCACCAACTTCTCCATGGCTGCTGGGAATTTCCTAGAAGTTTATAATGAAAGTGGTAATTGCTATATATGTACTTGCACATAGTAATGTTTTTGGTTTATTAAGCAATCTGTTTGTCATATTTATATATCAGTCTATTCATATGCATCTGTATCTTCTTTATATTCATTTGTATTTTTTTTCAGATACGTGGGACTGCATCGCTACCTGCTTCTTTATAGACACAGCACATAACGTGATATCTTATATTGAGCACATATTCAATCTCCTAAAACCAGGAGGGTATTGGATTAACTTGGGTAGGCAATACTTTTCCTATTTGTATTTGTGATGGTTTTGTGTTGTTAATACTACTTTCTTTTAGGTCCATTGTTATACCATTTTGCTGACATGCTGAATGAGATGTCCATCGAGCTGAGTTACCAGGATATCAAGAGAATAATAACAGATCAGTTCAAATTTGAAATGATTGTAAGTATCAAAATTAAGTATGCAACAACTCTGATTGTAGCATAATTTGCAACCATTAGTTTGGCTGTCATGTAATATAGTTCTAAACCAATAAACACTTATGACAGCAACACATTTTTTCGGCCCTGGACTCGGACAGACAAGGGGCAGGCTGATAAATCACTCAAATAGGTCTTTATCTTTTAGCACCCCACGCTTTTGCCCCCCCCCCCCCCCCCATTAAAACAAATACAAGGTTTCATTTCCCCCATACTTTCAACATCAAAATTTCAAGCTCCCCTCTTTTTGGCCAATAAAATATCACAATGGTTATATTCCTGACAGTTGGTAAAAGTCCTTGATGGACTACTCGATGGACTAAATGCCCAACAGTTTTCAATTTATACATTTAACCCATCAAATTGTCGACCTAGTAAGTTCTAAGTATTCTATATTTGTTGAGAAAAGGCAAGCAAATCTGAATTGAGCTTTGTTGTCGGCATTGAATGTTTTCCGTCGGCTATGTACACCATAACGTGTAATTTTAGTGAAACTTGGAAATTCAGGGCCTTTGCAGGGGGTGGGGCACTGGGGGCATGTGCCCCCCAATATTTTAAAATTTTTTTAGGAAATGACCAGTAGGGGCGTGGCTGTTCCCCCCATTGTTTTCCTAATGTTTCTGTATCGTCTTCAATAAACTCTAAAATAAATCCCCAACAGTTTCCAAATTATTTAAATAAGCCAGTAAATTTATATGCCTAGTGAGTTTTAATAATCTCTTCATTATTAGTTTAGAAAGGGCAAGCGATTCTGAATTGAGCTTTGTTGTCGGAAGTGAAAGTTTTTCTTGCTTGTATACACCATAAAATCGCTATTTTAGTGACACTTGAATTTTATCTGCTGCAATTACACAGGAAACAACATTCAACTCCAAGAAAAAAGCTCAATTCAGATTTGCTTGACCCTTCCAGTACTTCAAACTCACAAGGTTGACAATGTACCATAATATTTAAGTATTAAAACATTCAATATGGACAACAAAGCTCAACTCAGATTGACTTGCCCTTTCTCAACAAATATAGAATAATTTGAACTCAGTAGGTCCACAATTTACTGGGTTATTTGAAAAATTTGAAAACTGTCGGGCATTTAGTCATTTCAGGACATTTCTCGACTGTCGGGCATTTAGCCACTGTGATTAAATATTTCAACCTTTTCCCCCATCACACACTTTCTCTCAACCAGCCTAATCTCTCTTTTGAATAATTGACTGTTCCTTAGTGACTTTCACATTTTTGAGGGAATGAAAGTTTGTTTTCTCTCCTAAATGTTATATCTTTTTCTTTCTAGCGTGAAGTAGACAACATTCCGTCAGGGTATATAGAGAATGACTTATCAATGCTAAAGATGACTTATGAAAGCGTCTTCTTTGTCGTACGAAAACCAGCCTGAAGACGCCAGCCAAAAACCCCAATATAATACAAAATGTGAATAGTACTTTTTTTCAGACAGCAGGGAAATAAAACTTTTGATATAGTGGTAACGTATATTTTTTCATCCTCACCGAAAGTGGGAATAGAGTTGCACTGAACTCAAAACTCACGCTAATCAGGACCGCACCCCCCCCCCCCCCCCCCCCACAACGGCCGAAAGTCCACTTTCGGTTCCCAGTGGAAGTAGCCAAATCCGACAATAAAATTTCTGTGTAGATACTGCAAAGACATAAAGGAATCGCTTTTTTTTTCTTTAGGGGATGGTCAGATTTTTATCAGAGAACTTATTCCCTCCCAGAAAATTGGGTCCACTTTTTTGGGTTTCGCACCACCCCCCCCCCCCCCCCCCAAGAAAAATCCTGGGTACGGGCCTGCTAATGACGGGTGGATGTGTTTATTATGTATACCCAGCATTTTATTACCAGGAAACAGCGAAGTCCTGGCCTCCTTCACAACGCGTTATCCATAAAGCACCGGAATACAATCTCGGCCGCTCTACATCAATGTCAAATATGAAATCTAGATTTACATTTACATTACTGTGCGTGGTTATTTTGTGCGTCAAGAACCTTTTCGTTCCTGATGTTTTTCTTTTCGCTCATTAAATTATCTCGAGTGTATTATACAGTACATTTGGTTTCTAGTCACAATAGAAGGTATAAATTATATTTATAAAAAAGTACACAGGCATGAGAAAACCTTTTTATTTATTATTTTCTTTTATGAGTCTTACAATCCTAGACGCCTAGACGCCAGGACCGCACCCCCCCCCCCCCCCCCCCCCACAACGGCCGAAAGTCCACTTTCGGTTCCCAGTAGAAGTAGCCAAATCCGACAATAAAATTTCTGTGTAGATACTGCAAAGACATAAAGGAATCGCTTTTTTTTTCTTTAGGGGATGGTCAGATTTTTATCAGAGAACTTATTCCCTCCCAGAAAATTGGGTCCACTTTTTTGGGTTCCCCCCCCCCCCCCCCCCCCCCAAGAAAAATCCTGGGTACGGGCCTGCTAATGACGGGTGGATGTGTTTATTATGTATACCCAGCATTTTATTACCAGGAAACAGCGAAGTCCTGGCCTCCTTCACAACGCGTTATCCATAAAGCACCGGAATACAATCTCGGCCGCTCTACATCAATGTCAAATATGAAATCTAGATTTACATTTACATTACTGTGCGTGGTTATTTTGTGCGTCAAGAACCTTTTCGTTCCTGATGTTTTTCGCTCATTAAATTATCTCGAGTGTATTATACAGTACATTTGGTTTCTAGTCACAATAGAAGGTATAAATTATATTTATAAAAAAGTACACAGGCATGAGAAAACCTTTTTATTACCAAAACACGTTTTTTTTTTCTTTTATGAGTCTTACAATCCTAGACGCCTTTGGTCATTCCCAATTTTTTCTAATATATTTTTAAGGGGAAAATCGAATTAAAAGTTAGGCGACACTGCCCCGCTGAAATGAGGGCAAAAGTAATATGATCATAAGGAACTAAATTACGGTTTTCAATGAATTATTCAACCTGGTTTGTGTAATCAAATGCCAAATAGGTTTATTAACCGTCTCTTTCTACTATGTGTGAATTAAAGATGAAACGTAGGCCATTCTTCGAGGTGCAAAAGAGAAAACTGAGAAATGAACGGCGAATTCTATGCATGGTTTTCACTGTCTTCCTACGCTTCGCACCAGCTGCTAACCATGACGTCAGCGGATCTATGTTATGCTAATAAGCTGCACAATGCATACAATGAGCCCCATCCATCGAAGTGATTCGATTTTCTAATTTGGTTTACGACTCGGTCAAGCGAAACCCGTCCAAGGCTAGAGCCTGTAGTTCTAGATTTTATCTGGCGAAAAGTCTGAAATCACATTGTTGGAGCAAAAGAGGATTCAAGGTTCATGAAAGCATTGATAACTTCGCTTGGATTTTCGCACCAAAGACTCAATTAGCCGTGATCATAAGCATCACAACACTTTGAAGGCACAGAGTCAGCGACTGCGGGAGACGACCGTTTTACGGAAAGATGGCTTTGGCTCGCTTCTGGAGGCTTTTAACCCGGATAAAACCTATCAACAATGATACCAGCGACTCTCCTTTAAAGCGGTGCCTGAATGTATTCGATTTAACTTCCCTTGGAGTTGGAGCGACCGTTGGAGCGGGCCTGTATGTTGTGACGGGTCAAATTGCTAGGGACGTTGCAGGTCCAGCAGTTGTGTTGTCTTTCTTTATCGCCGCTGTTGCCGCGTTTCTAGCCGGAATATGTTACGCTGAGTTTGGTTGTAGGATCACCACTGCTGGCTCGGCGTACGTCTATACTTACACGTCTATAGGCGAAGTATGGGCGTTCATAATCGGCTGGAATATGGTGTTGGAATATGTGATAGGCACAGCTTCGCTTGGTCGAGCAAGTAGTGAGTACTTGGACGCTATCTGTGGCGGCTCTATCCACAAGTTCTTTATCAACCATGTTGGACACTGGCACACCGATGGCTTTGCAAGTTACCCAGATTTCCTTGCATTTGCGCTGGTTCTGATCATTGCTGGTGTGGTCTCTTGCGGCGCGAAGCACTCTGCCGTCTTCAACAAGGTTGTGACCGGCATCAACCTCATCGTCGTCGCGTTTGTCATCTGCGTCGGCCTCTTCCACCTCGACACCAAGAACTGGTCCGGCCCTGGCCAATTCGTCCCTTATGGAGTCTCTGGAATCCTTGCCGGAGCTGCTAGCTGCTTCTACTGCTTCGTAGGCTTCGACGTAATCGCCACAGCCAGCGAGGAGACCATCAGCCCCAAGAAATCCATTCCTCTTGCCATCATGCTGAGCTTAATCATCAGCTTCTTAGCGTATTTCGGCGTCGCTACCGTCCTCACACTCATGGTGTCTTACAAGGATCTTGACAAAATCGCACCTCTACCCGAAGCCTTTAACAGAGTGGGTCTTCCCGGCGCCAAGTATGTGATAGCTGTTGGAGGACTGTGCGCTCTCCTTGCCTCGCTACTCAGCGGTATCTTTGCCGTGCCGCGAATCCTCTATTCCATGTCCAATGACGGCCTCATCTTCAGTTGCTTCAAGCGCGTCTACGCCAAAACGAACATGCCTTTAATTTCCTTGGCCTCGGCCTCCATGCTAGCGGCAGTGCTGTCTCTATTGCTGGACCTCAAACAGCTAGTGGAGATGTTATCCATCGGCACACTCCTCGCATACACCCTGGTCGCCATATCCGTGTTACTGCTGCGTTTTCAGCCCGGAGTGGAAAGTGTTGTCTCTGATGTGGAAATATCGTCGTCGGAGAAAAGCTACAGAGTTATCTGCTGTCGACCGAAGACCGAACAACCCGCCATAGAATACAAGCCACTATCTGCGAGTAACTTGGAGAAAGACATAGAAGATGAAAAAAAAGAGGTTAGTGCGGGTGTATTTTTTTTTTTTTTTTGCTTGGCCTGAAATTTGTAAAACGGTTGCGGTTGTTAGGGAGTTTATTTTGTTGAATTATGATTTTCTTTTTCATGACTCTAAAGATGTTTATCTTCAATAAATTCTGTGTTATTTTACTGTAAAGTATTTAAAAACACAAAGCTTGATATAATAATTTTTCTTCTAATCTTTACATTTCAATATATTTTTTTCGTTTGCTTATTTTAAACACAGCATTTAGCCTAAAGAAGGAAACAACATATTTTAATTACAGAAAGTAGTCTAAGCTTTAATAATTGGGTTTGATGCCATATTTAATTCCATCGTTAAGGAAAAAATTGCGGAGATCGCTAATAAGAATGACGATGACTTTTCTTCCATAAATCTCGCACTTTTGGAGTCACTGACTGTAAATTCTGTTTCTTTTGATTCCATTGCTTCATAACCATAACGATGAACCTTTCTATTATATAAAAAGCGAACTGAAAAATAATACAAAAAATAATCAATATTGATGTCGTTTCCTGTTTAAACGCTGTTGTCTTTGCTCCGCATGGGAGCTTTCACCAAATCATAACCTATTTTCCCATCACTAGAAACTGATAGAAAGCTTCCTGTTTTTAAAATCTTAGGCATTATTTGAGTCATTTAACAAATCGACGTTTATTATAACCGAGCTTCAAAAGACTATTAGCTCCCAGACAGTTCGGCGAGTATAGAAATATTTAAATATTTTTTGCTAACAAACCACAATTTTTGATAGAGAACAAGTACGCAAATATAATCATTTTAGTGTTTTATTATAATTTTATTATTGACTTTGTCTGGTGTTCCGATAATAAATTTGTCTAAAGTCCGCGAATGGCTTATTTATCTTAAAATCCTCTCTTTCTCTCATTGTATAAAATTTACGCTAATTTTTCTGGCGTAGGCAGCAAGTTGATAGGCACTTTGTCAACCTCACATGGTCAGGTGATACGCTTGCCCAATCAACAGACAATACGTTTTTTTTCCCCGCTGTATTTATATCCGATTGACCGCAAGCTATTTTGGCGATTTTTCCTCCTTACAATATAATCCCTTCAAATTACTTTTCTTAATAAAACACGCATAACCGCATTTACGCGATATGTTTTGCAACACATTTTGTGGCTTTTATTTTATTGACTTTTAACAATGTCCAATTAGCGGTAAAAAATATTTTATTTGTTAACGAAACTCATCTTTGCATAACGAATATATTTTCCTTTAAACTCTAGACTATTGAATTTCTGTAAAAACCTGTCTACCTATGTCCATCAATAATATGGAATTGACCAAATCGCAATTTTTAAATTAGATGCTTGTGACGTACTCGTGTGACACAAAATCCGGTTCGACAAGTTTTTTCTTCAAAAGTCTTGCGCTAATTAAATCCGCCCACGGGCATGGTGACTCGTGTCAGATCTGTATTGTGAATTCCCCAACCCCCATGAAGGGACTTAGACCCCCACCCACCCCTCCGAAATGTCTATCACCTGGAATTTCCAAAAATAGAGAGTTTGTATTGGTGAAAACGCTGGGATTTTCACCACCTTTGGTGAAATGGCTTTGAAAGAACCCTAAACCTCCGTGGGCGGGTATGAATCTTTCCAAGCATCATACAAGAATCAAGCATTTTACTTATCATCAAAAGAACAAATCATCTAAAAAGAATGTGTCGTTGTATCATTCCAGAACCAACAACCAGAACCCGACAAGCGTACCAGTCAGATCGCCACAACTGCCGTCGTCCTTATCATCTGCTCTCTGACCGGGCTTTGCGCGCTACTTGTAGGGGCTTGGGAAGCATTGACCAGCGGTAATGCATGGGCGGTGTTTACCGCTTGCTTCATGGGTATCCTGTTTATCTTTGCTGTCATGGTGATGATGTTGCAGCCTCGTAATCACGCCACGTTCCCGTTCACGGTTCCCATGATCCCTTTCATCCCTATCGCCAGTCTGACGGTGAATCTGTTCCTTCTCCTCAAGCTGTCTCATTGGACCTGGGTTCGGTTTGGAATCTGGATGGTCATAGGTATGTGATAGAGCTCTCTCTTTCTAAAAAAAAATCATGACCAAAAGGGGGTGAATTTAAATAAATATTAGTATGTTAGAAGGCTAAAACTCGAAGCTCCTCTATCTGCGAGGTACATGCTTAGCATTGTGTGCAGCTCCGCTCTCAATTATCCGAGTTTGCGTAACTTTTAAAAATCACCTAAGAAATCGTGATCTAAACCGGAAAATTATTAAAGCAAATTTATTAAAGCAAATGCATGCAAAAATTATTAAAGCAAATGCATGCAAATGAAGATGAAACAATCGACTCGTTATATTTGCATGCATTTTCATTGAATACAACTCATGGATAATACGACGTTTGAAGTTAGCCTAAAGCAGTCAATAGATCTTATATCGTATAATCGAGGTTTTAATGTGTGTGTTCCCAGGTATGTCCATCTACTTCTTCTACGGCATTCGCCACAGTGTCGAGTCTTTGCCCAACGAGAACGACTCAAACCAGAATGATGTTCTCGTCCAGGAAATGCCAGGATTCAGCCAGACAATTAACCCCGTCCAACCGCGCCGAGATGACGAGAAAGCACCATTACAAGATAGTTTCCAGGACACCCCGGCCGATGAAGAAGCTAAGGAGGCTGGTGACGAGTGAGACATATGAGAGCATAATTTGATAATAGATATATATGTACCATTACCTGAAAACACAAGCAATGAATTCAGTGTCAAATACAAATGACTACTGATAACTCGAACCTCCAAAAATGGCCAAAAAAGAAAACAGAAATTAAACGAAGGTTTGAATTTTCTGTAGTCAACTTAAGTTAAAAAAGAATAATCCTGCATTAGGTTGTTGTGTATTTTCTTTTTGTCTATTTTTGCGGGAGAAAGAGGACCTGCACAGTAGTTGCATGGCCCCCTATACTTTTTTCCTTCACACTTTCTAGACCCATGCGACCCTACCACTTTTGTAGTAAGGCTCAGTCCATTGCTTGTGTTATTCCCTAAATGCCTATGATATATATTTTAAGATGGGGAATTTAGAATGTCGTACGCACTTTTTGGGAGGATAATTTTTGGTGGTTTAGCCAACTCTCGGTTAATAACCACTTTCACGTAACCCCTTCAGCAACCCTAATACCCTCAAATAATTGCTGAACAAATACACATATATATATATGTGGCCTTTTTATGGTGTTTTAGGCTAAGTTCAAACGTATTATCCATGAGCCGTATTCAATGCAAATGCACGCAAATGAATCAAGTGGATTGTCTCATTTGTGTGCATTCGCATTGAATACGGCTCATGGATAATACGACGTTTGAACTTAGCCTTACAGTTATTTCGGCCAAAAAAAATAGGTCTCCTAAAGTTTTAACTCTCCTATAGATAACATCATTCAGTAATTATTAATTATTATAAATTACCGTTTAAGTCATTTAATAAGAATATGGGTAAAAATAAAATAAGGTATACTTGAGCGAATTCAAGTATGCAAACGAGAGAGCCTTAAACGTACAACGGTCATTCCTTATTTGAAAAGGTAGACCAGTCACTTCGTGCGCGTTTATCGTAACGATCTACCATGCAATAAATAGTATATATATATATATATATACAGGTTTAGGCTATCTAATGTATTGGGTGCCAAGACCATTGAAAGATTTATTTATTTTTATAGAGCAATAACCTGGATGTAATTATTAGTTGTAAGGGATAAAGAGGGACAAAAAAAAGATAAAGTAAGAAGATAGATATCTACCTGGCGATTCTGTTTCTCATGATTGCTATTTTCAATTGTTTGCAAACATGTTTCAGTTCCCTTAGGATTAGTATAAACGTCGTATTATCCATGAGTCGTATTCAATGCAAATGCATGCAAATGATGATGAAACAATAGCCTTGATTCATTTAAACGCATTTACATTAAATACGGCTCATGGATAGTACGACGTTTGAACTAGGCCTTAGATTCTGAGGGCCCTTTTTAACATGTTATTTATGCAACAAGCGCAAAACGCGTTACATGATCGCAGCTATTTTGACCGTAATCGCAAAGTGGTTCCCATATATGATCGCACACGATCGCACTAAACCGCACACGATCGCCGGGTGAGTTTCCATATAATCGTACACGATCCTATGATGGGTTTCCTGCGATCATCAAGTGCAATCATATGGAAACCAATCTTTGGATGTTACACATGGTATTTAACACAATTCATAAATTAGATTTGTAACATGGGTAATGATTTTGAATAATTCACACGCATTCCAATTATTGTCTTAAAGAACCATAATATAGAAGGGGATTAGAGACTGATTCCATCTTGAAGTCCTTTTACACCTATCATCAATCACTGTAATGTTGCTTCAGCCAAATATTATTTCTGGTGAGGGAACTATCAACATTGACGGGTTTCTGTACTATCTAAAAGAGCCTCAAGATGGATACCCCTTTTACACAATGCATGAACAGGTGTAACATTTGACGAAAAATAAAAGGACAAGGGTGTATCTGTGTCTGTTTAAATTTACTGCCACGCATGCACTTTTGGGGGCTGCTACTTCTTTCTTCAAAAAGATTCATTACATTCAAGGCAAACGCGAGGGTTGGTTTTACTTGCGCGCGCCGGGCTCGCGAGGCATCACGGGTGGTTTTATTTATGACGTCAAAAATTTACAAACAGATTGGAAATGATTAAACGTAGTGTTGAATGCTGACCTTTGGAGGGTGAGCAAAGTTAAGCGGAGAAACAGTAGTCTGTGTTGTTCTCTCGACGATGTATTCGAAATATCTCAAGTGGCACTGCGCCGTTCGGTGAAAACTCCTGCGACTAATGGTAAGCCGAAAAAAGCTTGAAATGTTTCAATGTTCCATTTACCCTTTCAAACCAATACTCTATGGCAGTTGCAAAACCTCACGTGCGTTTGATAACCACCTGTTATCTTGGTTCATCATCCGTTTTCGCGCATGATAGCTGATGAGATTATGTCGATCATGTTTTACATAAGGAAAATTCGAGATATGAAAATGTCACTATCAAGATCTGACCATAGTCAAAGCATAAAATAAAGAATTATGCTAAGGCGGTAAAACGAGAAATAATAATAGACAAATATTGAAGCAGATAAGCCATTTCACGCTATGCGCACAAGCAGTATTTTTTGGCGGGTCTGGAAGCCTAGGCTGTATTAAACAAATCTCTGTAATCATGATCATAACAACCACGAAAGCTAGGGATGATTTGAGTAATTTTCTTTGGATTCATTCTTATATGGTTACCCTGATGGTTTCTAAATTTACCTATCATGGGAATGGTAGGTAAAGTTCTTATATGGTTACCCTAATGGTTTTTAAATTTACCTATCATGTAAAACGCCAAGCAATGCACAGCCCCGTGGGAAAATCCTGTCTATGCGCTGCAATATCATTACTGCTGCGTGAAGACGACTTGAAAAAAAGATCATCATAAAAAGTACTGATAATAATATTAAACTATGTAAAAAAATCTAGGACATGGCCGAGAATCGAACCTCGTCCAAATCAGGTAAAATGAGAAAAAATAGACCATACTTCCAGACATGCGCTGAAACAGCTTAAAAAGCTTCACGGCTAAGCTGGAGATTTCGGCCCAAACACTGCTATCTAGCGAACTGGGGCCGGTTCCTAAGGATAACTAGGGACCTAGGCATAACTCACCGAAAGCTAAGTAATCCCCCGATTTACCAACCCTGGATTAAGCGAGTTTAACACCGGTTTGACGAGTAAAATTCACACAGGATACCCAAGTAAATCAATAGGGAGCAACTCAAATTTACCTTTATGGTGGTCCGCAGAGAAGCCCCAAAACACTTTCACATCGTTTGTAATTACCCCCATTTCATTGCCAAAAATGTCATTTGCAGGATTCGAGTTGGTGCGTGACACTAGCGAGACAGATTAATTTCAAGTATAAATTTCATGTAACTTTCTGTCTGTCCCAGCACAATTTTCGAGTCAGCATCGCAACGAAGGTCGCGAAATTTTAAGACATTTGATCCCTACATTTCATTTTATGAAACTTTTAGTTCTACTAAAAAGTTTGGGAGGCCTGTGTAAGCCAACTAAACCGTAGGTTAGCGAGTAACCCACCGCGAGCAGGGTTTAAGTTATAGGGTTAAGTTAATCGGCCTTTCAGGAATCGGCCCAAGAACAACAAAAGCGAGCTACATTGAAATGCATGCAATCTAAGATGTTTTGTGTTTTTAGAAAACACAGTGATTAAAACTCTTGTAAGCTACTCTCTATTTTTCTAGGAGCTGACGCACCCAAGGATTTTCACCGTGGTATTTGCCAACATGAAGTTTTTTTAGACAGCTTTGTCACCCTTGGCTATTGTCTACAATGATGATCATGTTAAATGTTACCTTATCTAAAATTCAATTGTTTAAGACCAAAAAAGGACGCCTGTTCGCCCCCCAAAAAGACGGGTGTGTGTATTTTTTTGCGCTCGCCCCACCTTTAGCGCTTCAGGTGGCTGCTGAATGATTTCGGCTATTTCTTTTAACCTATTAACCAATTGACGGAGTCCAAGAGCTTCTGACAATGCATTTCGAGGAGACCCGGGCGGGATATGTTTTCTCAGAACACTGTAGTCATTCTTCTACAAATCGCCTTTATTACAACAATTTACAACAACGAAATTCTTGCTTCAGTATGTGTGGTATATGTACAAGCCGGTTCACTGGCGTATGTAATATTACTATTACTGCTGTTCTGTGGTGAAATAGACACGTCCTCGTTAATGGACGACATGCTGCCGTGAGGGACCGGCTACCAGTCTCGTAGAGTACACTTCATTTGCAAACGCCCAAAGCCACAATTATCTATATCGCCTCGAATGGTCCCGATCCTCGCGATCCCTACTCTTGTTGTCCACACCATTCCGGTCCCGAGTTCGTTCTCGATTCCGATCACGCCCGTATTTCTCGTAATGCCGCTTCGTCCTCTCTCGGCTTCTGCTCCGAGAGCGCGGCGAGCGGCTCCGATCGCGCGCGACTTTCTTACGCTCCCGAGGTTTGTCCCTTTTCGGGGCGTAACTATTCGGTAATGTCTTAGTCTTTTTGTCAAGCTGTCTGTCCTTGCGGTTCCTTGGCCGTGATCTACGATGGGGACTGGGTCTCTGCCGGTCGGGGCTTTCCCCATCACTGCTCGGGGACTCACTGCGACTTTTGTGGCTGTCTGGACTGATGGAGATGCTGTAGCTGCGTGAACGACCCCGTGATCGGGATCTAGAGCGTGATTTGGATCGACTTCCGGATCTACTGCGAGATTCTGGGCGATGACGATGCTTTGGCGACTTGCTTCTCCGTGTGGCTCGACTCTGGTGCCTGAGAAATTCGAAAAGGTAGAATCAGATACACTTTTAGTGACTAACTGGCCCGATTCCTGCCGTGCAGAACATAATAATTGCTTTGAGTGGCTACATGAACATTTTGACTCCTGGATGTATTAAATTCGACACGACTCTTGAGCACCGTAGCTCTAGCCGTGCTGCATGGTAGTACCGATTTCACTCATTGACTCCTGGCCTTTTTTTAAAGCTGAATTACAAACAAAACAGACTAAAAACAGTTACCCCCCACCCCCTATTTTATTATGTTTTTTACATTCTGTCAAAGTCAAACACAGCTGCACCTAGTCAGCGGTATCCTAGCTTTCCAACAGTGCTTTGCGGTCCCCACATTTAATCCCTCGTCGTTGTGCTGAAGCGAGCACAACTTGATGGTTGCTGGTATTTTTCATTAAAAACACAGCAATGAGAGCATATTGGGAGAGTGTCCTAGGGCATCATGAAGTCCATTGGGATATAATTGAGTGCTGTGCTTATTGATATTTGCAAGCAAAGGTGGATTCATTTTTTGTTTTTGTTTGGCTTTGCCTGGATGAGAAAATAATTTTCCAATGAATCACCACAGATCTCCTAAATGCTGTCTTTTCCGAAACCAAATTGATCCCAAATTTGTTTACACTGCTATTCTGGGCCCGTATAACCTGGAATTAATTCGTTTGGCTTCGAGGTAAAAAGACTTATAAAAAAAACCCATCTAACTTTGAGGAGAGGAGTGTTGACTGGCCCTCCCCTCGTGAATTTTTTTCCGGATCTCCCAGAATGCTTTGTAATTCGTTATGACATCCAAGTGGTTACACAAGCTTTCAAAGAGTGGACATTGCGTTTTGAGGCCATGGAAATCGACCTGGAGGATCAGAATAAAGGTATCTATTTGTGTCTTGAGTTGTGTTTGCTGATCTCTCTCCCTTGTGTAGTATTTTGAGCGTTTTGTTGAGAGGGTTGACACTGCTTTTCTTTCCTTGTTTGATTTTAAATTTGTCAAAGAACCTGAGCTATTATTTGAAAAAGAGTAGTTGCTATCACCTTAGTAGGATGCATATCTTCAAGACCATTTATCCCTTAGACTGAAGACTGAGTATCTTCATCTTGTTGTGTTTATTTTTGATTTTTGGGTTGTGGGTACTTCTCAAGGCCAGTACAGGCCAGTTGGTGTCAATGTGTTAAGCGCCGGGCTTTTGTTGTGCCGAATCAAATTTATTTGTTTTGATCCGTGCAATAGTAACTTCTCTATCCATATCAACTCCTGGGAGCCTATTGATCACGACTCAATGAGTACGACGTCTGAACCAACGGCAAAACTATTACATTTGGACCGACACAAAATTACAATTAGGTTTAGCACGATAGGAGCTCGGCGTATAAATCAAGACTAATTCATCAGATCAATATCCATTACAGCTCAGAGGAAGGGCCATTCTACTGTACTCTAATACAAGCAAAAGTTTAGAAGAGCTTTTTTTGCCAGGCAAGGCTAAACTAGGAGACAATATCGAGCGCGACAAGTAGCGTGCAACTCTGTCCGAACAAGCTCTGGGGCCTACCTCTCTTTATTGTCGTTCTTTTTAACGTCTTCAGATTTGGAGACCGGGACTTTCTTCTTCAACTCCTCATTGCCGGGAGAGAACTTAGTAGGCGATGAAGCACGAGAGCCTAAGGCGGGGACAAATACGCGGTTAAATTAGTAAGATTCTAGTTAGAGTTCTAAGGCCGTTCTTTTCAGGTGCATTTCCAAATCTAAATGAGAGCAAATGAATATGAAACAACTGCCTTTGTTCATTTGTATTTGGAACAGTACATGAAAAGAACGGCGTCAAAACTAGGCTTTATGGTCCATTGCAAGGAACACAACATTGGCGACCTTCACCGTTTTGTAAAATAGGCCAATAAGGATGCGAGAAATGTTCTATCTGATACGACGCGCGCTACCGTGGCCACCTTGACAGTTTTGTAAAATAGGCCAATAAGGATGCGAGAAATGTGCTATCTGATACGACGCGCACTACCGTGGCCACCTTGACAGTTTTGTAAAATAGGCCAATAAGGATGCGAGAAATGTGCTATCTGATACGACGCGCGCTACCGTGGGCACCTTGACAGTTTTGTAATAGGCCAATAAGGATGCGAGAAATGTGCTATCTGATACGACGCGCGCTACCGTGGCCACCTTGACAGTTTTGTACAATAGGCCAATAAGGATGCGAGAAATGTTCTATCTGATACGACGCGCGCTACCGTGGCCACCTTGACAGTTTTGTACAATAGGCCAAAAAGGATGCGAGAAATGTGCTATCTAATACGACGCGCACTACCGTGGCCACCTTGACAGTTTTGTAAAATAGGTCAATAAGGATGCGAGAAATGTGCTATCTGATACGACGCGCGCTACCGTGGGCACCTTGACAGTTTTGTACAATAGGCCAATAAGGATGCGAGAAATGTGCTATCTGATACGACGCGCGCTACCGTGGCCACCTTGACAGTTTTGTACAATAGGCCAATAAGGATGCGAGAAATGTGCTATCTGATACGACGCGCGCTACCGAGGCCACCTTGACAGTTTTGTACAATAGGCCAAAAAGGATGCGAGAAATGTGCTATCTAATACGACGCGCACTACCGTGGCCACCTTGACAGTTTTGTAAAATAGGTCAATAAGGATGCGAGAAATGTGCTATCTGATACGACGCGCGCTACCGTGGGCACCTTGACAGTTTTGTAATGGGCCAATAAGGATGCGAGAAATGTGCTATCTGATACGACGCGCGCTACCGTGGCCACCTTGACAGTTTTGTAAAATAGGCCAATAAGGATGCGAGAAATGTTCTATCTGATATGACGCGCACTACCGTGGCCACCTTGACAGTTTTGGACAATAGGCCAATAAGGATGCGAGAAATGTGCTATCTGATACGACGCGCGCTACCGAGGCCACCTTGACAGTTTTGTACAATAGGCCAATAAGGATGCGAGAAATGTGCTATCTGATACGACGCGCGCTACCGTGGCCACCTTGACAGTTTTGTACAATAGGCCATTATGGATGCGAGAAATGTGCAACAAGGCGCAACAAGGTGCAAAAACATCTGATGGTGATATTATTTGCACAGGGCGAACTAAAATGGTTGGGACTCGATGGTTGCAAGCAGCACCAATGACTCTGGGTGTTGTTAATGCTGGGACAATCTTGCGTGGGAGTTGAGGTCGCTTATCATGTCTCAAGGAGGTGGGTTTACCTGCTCGTGATCCAGAGTGGGGTGATGTATTAGGACTTTCTTTTCCATCTTTCTCTTCTCCCTCTTTTTTTTTCTTCTTATCCTCAAGTTCCTTCTGAAGCACTGCTACCTTCTTTTGTAAGCTATCGAGGCTCACCTGAAAGCAAGTATACAAACTATTACAAAGTCTCTCGTATCAGCCGCATTTTGGGGCTATTTTGTCATCCTGGCAAAAACTGCCATTTTTATTGCCATTTGCTAACTTGGGGAAACAATTGCGATATTTTCAATTAATTGGTAAATGTAAGTTTAAATCTTTGACCTTGAGATTTCATCACATAATAGGCGACTTGCACTAACAGATCACGTGACGCATTGGGTTGGAAACTCGCACAAACTCTGGTTTTTAGTACCCTCCTGCGCAGAGCCTTCTGTGTTGCTCTTTTCTTTTGCTACACATCAACCTCTGCTGAAATGAGCCGGATTTTGCCTCCCCTTAATGGACCAATCACAGCGAAGCTTCTTAATTTCAGTGGCCAGATCCAGACCCTCCTACTTTGCTCTCTCCTCTCGCGGACTTGAATCGGCTGAGCTTAATGACCGTGAACACCACATAAAAAGATAGTTCCACACGCTGTTAGCGCTAAAGAACTACATGGAAGTCTGTGACATTATTTACAATTTGGAGGTCGCAATAGTTTCTGGTATATTTCTGATTGAATTTATAAGCGCCAAATCGAATCGAGAATTCCGCATCATAAGTTATATATTCAATTATTAATGTCCGGAAAAATACCAACAAAAAGGAAATTAGTCAGCGCTTTAGAATCAACTAGGACGTTTCTTTGTATAATGGCTTGCTTTTAAGGAAAGATGTTATTTTTACATCACTCTCTGGCTTGACGGCTGCAGCTATTTTTGTGTTTATTTTGGCTTCAAAAAGTCCTGTGATTTCTAAGTGCAAGTCGCCAAAATAAACTATATATCTTTCTTTGTTTAATGAAGATGAAAAACATGTTTTTTTCTTGGTGGTGACTTTAATCAGGGGGAGCAGCACATAGTAGAAAAGTGTGCATACTTACTTTTGGTCGAGCAAAGAGCCTTAATATTGTCAAACTAATTTCCTGAAAAAAATAAATAGATAAATAGAACAGGTAAGTATTCGTATCAAAAGCAGATTATCTATTCCACATCAGAAAAGTTACCTCAAGGTCTGAAAGCTGGGCATCAAACAGCTCATACCATGGTGGATTACTCGGAAGACATATCTGTGAAGGAACATGATCATCAGAACTCCAAAATACCATCATGAAATAGCTTATGAGAACTGTGTCTATGCTAGAACCAGCAGTTGCATACAGTATGTTCAATATTATAGTGGCTGACACCCAAGTATCAGCTAAAAAAGACTTCATTAATCCTTCTTATCAGGTAAAAGTGTTCAAACATCATGGATAAAATTGGCAGCATTTCTTTTCATGAGTGTATTAAAAAAACATAACAGCAGTATATTTGTATTCCTACAGGCTAATATTACTAAAACACTTCACAACACCCACCTTAAGTAACCTAGAGGCAAGAAATATGCATGCACAAGCGATTGTCTCTGGTGCAAATCGCACAAACGCACTCGTCCGCAAACTGTCATTCATGTGATTCCTGTTGAGCATACAGTACAGCATATTGTAAATTAAATGCCTTTATCCATGACAGATAAATATAACTGATCCATAGCAAATAACTCAGAGGTCTAGGACCTGCCTAGGTAGGTCTAGGTAGCTGCCATTCAACTCATGTCTGATTATGAGGCAAAGATTGAATCGGGATTATTGTCTTTTGTGGAGGAAAAAACCCTGTTAAAAACCTTCAGAGCAAAGTCAAGAAACAACTTGTCCTAACTTGGATTTGTACCTGAAAGCCAGTGGTGAGTAGAAAGGGATGCTGTACTAACTGCAGCAACCTGACTCGATCAAGCTTCAAATACTAACCATGCCAGCTGTGCAAGCTCTTGGTTTGTCTCACACTCCAGGATCTGAAGATATGTGATGATAATCTTGTGTGGGTGCTTCACATGAACACAGAAGCCAAGTTCCTATAAAGGCAACAGCTGTCTGTTAAGCCCACAGTGGCTATCCTACAAGGAAACTAGTACTCTTTTTTGCCTTCATACTATCTCTTCTCATCTATATCCCTTAGTCTCTATTTTCTTTTCCTGCCATCTCTATTGATTCAATCCATTCCTCTAATCACAGCTCCTTTCCAAATTTCTGACTCTCTTTGCCCGCTTCTTTCCCCAGCCCCCTCTCCCCCCACTCTTTGTAATATGTCTTATCAGATCTTTTTTCCCCTTTATATCTGTCTTATAGGCCACTATTAGCTTAGTTTATACAGTACTTAGGATAATAAGGACCAATGCTATGGAAACAGTGTCAAACTACATAATAAAAGTGAAATTACTGCTTCATTTCTTATTCCATCATCACAAATATACAACCAGGTGAAAATGTGACTTACTTTTAACACACGACGCTCTGCCTTGACGACCTGGTTCTTGCGATTAAAATACAAGTTTCCCATATACTCCAATGGCTGTATAGGCCTGTTCAAATAAAACAACCACTACATGAACTAAAATGAAAAGTACTCTTACTTTGCCTTGCCCTGTCACCTCCACTGTAGCCAAGCACCTTGCACCAGGCAAGAAAAACAAACAATCATTAAACTGGTTCCTCCATGATGGCAACATATCCCAGAAAATTAGCAAATGGTAATGTAGGCATCCTTTCAATGTGACAATCCAACAAAGCTAGCCTTGCACTAAATCTTGGGCTTGTCCTCTTCATGTGTTCCTGCTGTCCAATGCGAAGCCTACTTCTCTCCATACTTCATTCATTCCATGTGCTGTAAAAAGCAGCTATACAATAATAAGTGTTCCCTCTTGCATCTATACAATGCACAAGCAATCAAAGTACATGATAAAGCATCAACCAGTTCTGTAATCCTGTATGCTCAACATCTTTGGGGTGTATGAAATGATTACATTTTCATGTGACAAGTCATTTCCCACCAGTCTTCTGTATAATGACCTTGAATGACTAAAGCTTCTTTTATCAAAGGCTTACATATATTCCCTCATTAGAATTGGCTTTATAAACTTAGCCTGTACCATGCAGTTTTGCATTACCTTACTTGTCAACTCAAAGCTTGTCAAAGTAAGCAGTAATCAGTAATGTATTGCATTTGCTCAACACTTGGCAGTCATTTTTTCTTCCCTGAAACCTGTTGATCTGAAGCTGAAATGCAAGGGGATGCAATACATACACAATACAGGCCAAGTCAAGAACAGCAAGCTCAGCAAGTTCTCAGACTATTAATTCATATCAGCAGGGGTTTCATTAGGCCCTGGTGGCCGGCGCCAGCCATTTTTCACCGAGCAACGGCCCCTTTTTTTTTAAAAGCAGACTTAAGTTTTATTTGAACTAAAAAGATAAAATAACTTCCACCCCCTACTTATCAATCTCCATCGCCTACTCTGAAATTTAATGAAAGCCCTGTATCAGTATACAAATAATTGCTCACTGATTCATAGTTTTGGATTCCAAATTTTATATCAAAAGCAGCTTTAAGTTTTTGCGACTTTTTACTGAGCTTGCAATATGAAAGAAATGGAAACAAAAATAAACATAATGGTAGTAGATTCCCATAAATCCAATGCAAGTATCTTGTTTGACAACAGACATCAGTTTAGCAGCAGTTGTAGGCTTGGCCAGTAGGCTTCATTCATCAAAAGCTTGAGTTCTCGCAGAATGCTGGGAAGGCCCATGAAGTCCAACCACCCAATAACCATTTTCTTGATTATCACTGCTATAAAGTATTCTTGATAGTAAATCACATATTCAAAGGCACCCAGTGCCTAGAAGATATTGATAATGTTTGCATTATTTTGAAGCTTTGTTATAATAAACAAAGAGTTCTTAGAAATTTCGTAATCCATTCTGCTTGTGCTTATATATTGCCATGTAACCATCAGTGATCCAGTATTTTCTGTAGCCCAGTGATGTTTCTTTCTTTCCACAGCAATAGTTGATTATAAACGTCTTAACATTAACTATATTTCTATAAATTGGAAAAGGGTTGCCCAAAATTTGCAGTCACATAATATTTATTTGCATTTGTTTTAGTGATAGGTTGGCAGGATCAAAATATATGTACAACAGTAGCTTATGGTAGATAGAAATTTACATTTATGACACTTCTTCAGAAATATTCACAAGTTTATTTGGAGCAAAATACAGAAAACTTTACTCATTTCACAAAATCTTACTTTTTCGTTTTTTTACTTTTTCAAGACAAGATAATAAGCAAACATTGAAAAGTCAATATTCACAAACAAAAATAACACTTTTCAAGGTCACCATTCCAAACATATTTAGCTAGTTTGTTTCTTTTCTTAGACTGATGGCTGTAGTTTTGAGCAGAAACATTTTTCCATAGTTTACAGTTGTACACAGTGTCAATCTGTGATACCTTCTCCTCTCACCAATAACAGTAGTCCCAAGTTCCCTAGTTCCAGTCCAAGTCTAGTCTACTGGTTCTTACGCTTGTTTGGAGAAATATTACCCTATTTAAAAATGACAAAAAATTACTTTTTGGGGTAACCTTTCAATTCCAGTTGCACTTAAATATACATTGCTGAAGATAACCTGATGATGACAATCAATATTTGAATATTATAAGTTTTAAAATCTGAGTTTGGTAAACCAATGCTGTCCTGAATACCATAACTGTTCCACCATCTTGGTTTACTCAAGACTCGGAAAAGTGATTCCACACAGCTTATGACATGGTTAGATTTAAGTTATATTTTAGAATCTAAAATGCACCAACCCTTCACTGTAGTGACTGCAAATTCGGGTGTTTTTTCATAATAAAGACAACATCAGTTCACAGCTAGAAATTACATATGACTGCATTGCCCCAAAATACATTTTTCTCAAAGTTGTTGAAAGCCACATAGTATGTGATGTTGACTATCACAGTTTTTGTAAATTTTAAGTGAAATCTGGGCTGTTGTCTATATCATAAGATAGCAACTAAGTTAACATTTAAAAGAAAACTAACTTTGTTTGGGTAAAAAGAATCATTAACGTTTCGCAAAATATTACCAATAACTCTGAGATAGCTTGCCTGTGACATGACGGAGGAACCAGTTGATCATCCACCCATTGCACTCACCCAGACACTACCAGCGAGTATGTTGCTATGGCAACTGGGCAATGTTGACTGGGCCCTGATCAACATGCAGCGAGGTGCAGTTTGGTGCAAGGCTGGAGTGGAGGTAACAAGAGCAACGCAAGAGGGAAAGAAAAAACATCATGTCATTGATAATGCAACAAACAATTTAGTACATTCACATCACCCAATACAACCCAGATATCACTTTGGATTTCAAACTATGGAAAAACACCAAATTATAATTCATACTCATAGCCTAGGGTCAGAGAGAACAATTCTTTAGTATTTATCCCATATTTTCCATACATTTTCCTTTAATTTTGCAATGCCAAGCGTTCTGTTCACATTCTCAATTAAACTTTTCAAAAATGTATGACAACATTAAACTAACCATAACGGACTCCAACGCCTATATTCCTTTTTATTCTCCCATGGATAGACTGCGTCTTGGTTTTATTTATTTATTTTTTAACCAAAACAATCCAGTGGTCATTATCTTGAACTATAGTATATATTCAGGCTCAAGAATTATTTAACAAAGTTGAAAATTTAGCTTAGTCTGCAACCAGTATTAGCTGTATAAGTGATATTTATTGTCCAAACTGTTTTAAAGTAATACCAGAGGTTAATTTTGAAATCACCTAAAATTATATCCATATCAAAGACCAGACTAAAACATTTGTCGTCGCTGGTTATCCTTGAAAAAACGAATTCAAAATCACTTTTTTCATGAGAATTGATGAAATATGAGCTTCAAAACATTGAGCACAGCACACTGGGGATTGGGAGTAAGACCTAGTTCACACTTCCTTATGTCCAGCAAACATCAAATTACTTCGAGTTCATATGCAAATTTATCATCATTGGCCTCGCCGCTCATTTTTCACTAGAGCTTCTACAAGTAAAGCGCTTAAACCAAACAAGTATTTTAGCTTTTATGGGTTCGTTCAAAGCCTTTCAAGTTCTCCACTCTCTGAAATAAATGATCAAAACCCACATCTTCCCTCTAGGAAGATCAGAGGACAAGACTTCTGAGCGTAAGTCATATTTTAGTTTTCCTAGCTCAAAGCCAAATTGTAATCCAGCCAAAACACCACGAACTGACGAAGCGTATTGCACAACTACAATCCTATGTTTTGTTGCTTTGATCTGTCCGTTCCTTTTCGATGTACAGTAATAACAGGTCTTGTGTCACTCGATATATTTCTCATGCTGCAAACTGGAGCAAACCATCAATTCGCAGCTCGAGTAAGTTTCCCGTCAAACAAAGCATGCTGTAGCTTGACCATATAAGGTTTTTAGGCCCATATAGAGCGAAAAATAAGGCTAATTACTGCTGTTTCAGTTTCACGGGCTAACAAACATAGACACAAAAGACTACGAACAAAGACACAATTCCTGAAAAATTTCAGCGAAAAATCTTGCTTTATTCGCCCAAAGAAGCATCACAACACATTTGTAGCAAAGTTTGCTTCGAGCTATTTTACTAGCGTATAAAAATATTTGCACGAAATTTAAAGACAAGCAAGAATACTGCAAAATTCAAATCCTCACCAGAGTGCGACACCATCAAACAAATTCTCTTCCAATGCGGGTTGATTTTCAATTTTTTCCAATCATCATTCTTATTTTGCTCCATAGAAAAATTCAAATTAATATTGTGTTGCACTACGTCTAGATTTTAAAAAAAAAAAACTAAGGAAGGTGCTCAGCAATTATTATATCAATAGCTTGCACATTCGCGGAAAATTCGCCACCAAGTCAAAATGTGACAAGTTTGCCTGGCTCACAGATTGCTGTATCAGATTTCGCATTTTCCCACGGATTGACTTGAAAATATTTTTCCTATAAACATGAATAACTTCTTTAACTTATCCTGAAGTTTCATAGGAATTCGGCTTTTTGGGTAGAAGATATCACAGCTCAAACTTGGTAATTAATTTCCGGAAAATAGTCTCCGGAGGACCTTAACTTAGTCAAGTTTGTAAGAGACTCCAAGGTATGCATTTTGGATTGGTGATTTAAATATCTACAGTAGAAGTTTTTTAATTCCAGACTCCACAAGCTTAGAGAAGAGAGGGAAGACATGGACATAGATAACAGACAGAAACAGGTCTTATACTTAACAATTAAGTTTGAGTAGTATAATTCTTGAACAAGGACACTAATTTCCCATGTCTGAACTATTTTTTTGTATCACCTTTTTCATACAGAAATTTTTAACTTAAGGTGTTCACACTACAGCCAAATTCATAGTGCCTTTAAAAAAAGATTTACTGATATGAGCCAAACACTGGTCTTGACATGGACAGTTGCTTACAAATATATCTGTCAAGATCTTAACAGTATCATTTTTTATGGGTTTCATCGGAATCATATTTACCTGTTGTTTCGTTTTTGCTTGATGTAATGGAATACATTGATGACATCACGTATTCGGCGTGGTGCCTCTTCAATTTTAGCAGCAAGGAAGATGCACGCCATAGCGTACACCTGATAAAAACAGATAAAAAGCTGAAATATCATGCAAGACCACCTCAATTAAACAACACATCAAGGCAATCAGCCCCCCCCCCCCCCCCCCCCCTCTTCCCAGGGTAGATTTGATACTTTCCATTTCAGGTTCAATTTCAAGTTTTACCACAACTTTTTATCACTTTAGTAAACTATCTGCATTTCAATCATATGTCAGGGATAAAGACAAAAAGATTACTATCTACAAAGTGTTATTTTTATATGTCTGCTATACTTTTGATGTGTTCCTTTTCTTTGATGGATTCTAATTTAAAATCACGCAAGAACCTACCTCAACGTCGTGTTTAACGAATGATTTAGTATAGTAAAAGCGCTGAAATAGAACTTGTCCAGTAGCCATTGCTACCTGGTGGTGTCAAAGAAAGCACACGTTAGTATTTGAGCGAATAAAGTGGCTTTGTTGACTGCAAAAGTTCAACGGTTCGGTCCTTTACCTGCGGAAGTTTGAGGAGCAATCCCGAGGTTTGTATGAACTCACAGCCGATGATTCTAAGGTCTTCTTCGACATTCTTATCGAGGCCGTCTTTTACTGAAGGCGTTTCGGTTAGTTTATCTGGTGAGAGGATGCAGTTTTCGAGCGTAATAAGAACTTTTGCATAGGTTTTTTCGCTCTGAGCGCCATTCACCGCCATTTTTTTCCTCTCGTGGAGAACGTTCGCTGGACGTGCATGACGTCACACTCGTATTGTGACATCACAGGGCGCGCTTCCGAACACAGTCGATATCTTTCCGGAACTTCTCAAGGAAGCGTTACAAAATTATTCTGAGCGGGCTGTGGTAACCATCTGATTAGACTTACTCCATAATAAAGACGTAAGTGAAGTACAGACGTGCTTTGTGTGCGTTGAAAATCATAGAGATTTTAAATAAATCTTCGTTGTTAATTCGGATAGACTCCGTAAAGAAATGGTGGACTAGTGCCAGGCCCAATAGGTCTAATGTAACGCCACTAACGCCACAGACAGACAAGAGAAACAGAAACAAGCAAGATTTTTGTGGGGAAATAGGTTCTAAAACAAAATGTGATTTATGCATATACTATTGAAGCAATGGTTAAAGAAGATATTGACGTTCTTACTCAAGCTTCTAATTTCATTGACAGACATTTGCGTGCTATTAGGGTAGGCAAATACATCATGTCTTATTTCCTTTTGGGAAGTGGACAAAAAGAAAGCAAAAAATAAAAAATAGACAAGGCAGGGTTGAGTGGGGTAACTAAGCACTAAGATGCCAAATATAACGGTGGGAAGGGGGATTCTGTATCTCTCCCCCAAATCTAATATTCCACTCCTTTCTCTTCAGAGGGCATTAGCTAAACCAGTCATATTGATCATGAAATTATTAAATTAACACAGAACCTGACATGGCTTGTTGGAGGAGTTGGCATAGTTATCATCATTAGACGGGCTTATGTTGTGAGTAATATTTTATTACCTGATAGCCTAGTAGTTGTGGGAGGGCATAAATTAGAGTCTTTACTGACTAATGATAGAGTTGCTGTATTTACTTGTTTAGATGCAGCAGCTTTTATTTAAATTTCTGTAATCCAGCTGCATTATCTATTTGAGGGCAGCATTTATTCTAAAATCACTGGTTGTGACAGTAGAGGGTAAAAATCATAATTTTGGATGATACATTCTAAAATTCAGTTCAAGATGTGGGAAAGGGGGACTGACCCCTGGATCCATCCCTGACTTTTCCAAAAACACTGATTCCATGCTGTAGCTAACTATTACCTAACCATTTACCTGCAACCTCAGTCTACCTATGTAGTCTCAGTTTTGCATTTTTTCTAGCTGAATTGGTTTAAGTCAGTCAATTCTATCCCAGACGAATTTATTAGGAAAGGGATATATCTACGAGGCGAGGTTAGAGGAATCAATGAGGACAACACTTTGTTAGTCTCACATTTACCAATCCTCAAAACACCAAGTTACAAGAGAGAACTGTCTAAACTGTCTGATACAACAACCACTAAAAGTAAGTAATGTTAATTATTTATTATGTTTCGCTCAATATTTACAAGACTGCAGCTAGAAAATTTGAATTATTTTTTTCCATTATATTCTTTGTAAAATTCTGGCTCTTTTGGGTGATAGGTCCTCTTGATAGCTACAGTTCTGATTTCCTATTTAAACCAAGTTTGTTACAATGAATGTTTTTTTAAATGTGTCTTAGGAGTGGAAGGTCTGCTACCAGTCAATATTGCAGGCATACAGTATAGAGAGGGAGGAAATGTATGGCTTAAAGAATACCTCAATGGCACCCACGTGCGATTTGTGCCACTCAGGAAGACTCCCTGCCAGCAGCTGGTTTGCATTGTTCATGTGAAAAAGGTGAGTTTGAAGATTTGAGAGTTTTTAAAAGGTAAGAGAGGGTATTGAGGAAGGTTCTGCTTTGTCTTAACACTACAATAGTCAAATTCTCAGCAGGTTTAAAGTGCTCCTGCAAGCTGTCATTTTATCATCCTTAGTAAAATACCAAGATATGTGTATGAGCATTCATTTCCATGAACTATTGCAAGATGTTTTATCGAAATTTTAGCTATTTTGAAATTTAATCATAGTTTACCCTCTTTACCCTGTAAACTAAAAATAACAAATGCCTGGTTGACTTGGGCTCTTTACTATATAGATCCACAGAATGCTGCAAATAAAAGAGGTATCTGGGACAACCCTTTTGCAATAAAAGAATAGTCTGTCTAAAGTGAATAAGACTCCATAACCAAACACATTGCTATCTTGGAATGATACATGTAGCAAATTCAAAGAAAATCATTTCCAGGGAATGTGCGGAAAATACTGTGTCAATGAGGAGTTGGTGAGGCAAGGCTTGGCTGTAACTGCAAGGTGCAAAGAGCTAGAGAACCACAAGCTCTATCAGGGGCTGTTCACACGACTGCTGAAAGCAGAAGTGCGTGCAGAGAAGACAGGGAAGGGTGTATGGGAGAAACCGTCATACACTAAACATGCTAAACAGACAATTTACTCCATGATAACTTGGACGAGGGACAAGCTTTCAGGAAGCAAGAAACGGGATGAAGTGTAAGGTAGAAATCAACCTACATTGATAATGTAAGAAAACAGGCCCGTACCCAGGAGGGGTGCAGGGGGTGCGAATGCACCCCTTCCCCCCACAACGACCGCAGGTCCACTTTCAGTTCTCAATAGACGTGCTATTTGTAGACAAAACTATAAAGCATAAGCTAGATCAATCTGATATGTTGCCAAAAGCGACAATAAACACCCTGTGGAGATACTGCAAAGGCATAAAAAATCGTTTTTGTTTTTTCAAGGGTGTTCAGATTTTTATCAGAAAACTTCCCCCCCCCCCAGAATAATTAGGTCCACTTTTTCGGATTTTGCACCCCCCTTAAGAATCCTGAATTATAAATAGGCAGAAAGCTAAGTGGAAGTGCTTTTTGCTGAATCTTATGAAAGCCAGGATTTTGAACACAATTATTTATTTGCCCATTTAAATGACAATTATATGTTGTTTTATTCAAGCAAACATTGTACTTGGGTGGAGGTTCTTCAGAACCCTTATCATATGACTCTGAGGTATGCACCTGAAAGACTTTGAGATTGATACACAAGCAAACACTGTTGTATTAAACTTCTTAGCCTACTTGTAGGCTTTGACAGTTTTCCGGCACGAAAACCCCGAAAACATGAAGTTCGCATACCATGACTGCCATCTTTATCGAAGCCTACAAGTAGGCTATAAACTTCTTTGTACCATTTTTATCAATCTTTTGGGACTTAGAGCATGAAGAGTGCACAGTTGAACATTCTATTCCCTGATAATTGCACAATATTAATGTAATAAATTACTATTGTTAGGGACTGTGGGGACAAAAGTAGTAGATGCCTTGGTTTTTTTAGGGTGATTTTGATTCCTAGATTGCATTCTATATTTGTTGCATGACATAAATTATGTTATTTACTGGCTGGGACGGCCATATTGAGAAACACATAGGCTGTACATAACTTAGTAATAATATGGCCATGGGTTTGAGTCTTTAGTTATTGTAGGAAGATTGTATGGTGTAATCAGACCCCGCTTATATTTTTCCCTAATCAGATAAACGATTCCCTACATGAACAATTTTATCATGTAGTCTCAAATGTAGCCCAAGCTCACTATTTGTGTCGAATTTTCGGTGGGTTTAAACCTTAAGGTTTAATCGACCGGAAGTAAACTGGTGACAATGCGGCTTTGAGACAACAAGAAGACAACGGTTAGAGTTTCAATTAATTTTAATGAAAACTAAGGAGAAAATCGTACGTTGAAATGTAGCCATAATTCGACACAAATAGTGAGCTTGGGCTACCTGTGGTAGTCTCACCTCAGTTTTATCGAAAAGCAAGGCTCGAATTCTGAAATTTGACTGGTCTCGGGCTCGAATTCTAAAAATTTGACAAAGGTCTCGGTTCGGATTCTGAAACAGGGGTCTTAGCGCCTCGGCAAGTCTCGGATTTACCCATCGTTACCACTTATTATGGAAAATAGCACCACCAGCTCCTTTTCAACCATATTTCATATCACTAAATAACCTGAAAAATTAGATTGGTACATCGCCTTTAGCCTATAAAAAAAGGAAATGCCTTGTTAATTAAGGGGTATAGTCTATTTTTGCTGTTATTGTTGTAAGGGCATATAGGTTAGATTGTGTTTATGCTTCCTTAAATCTCTCTCGTGTTTTGTAATTCAGTGTTTGTACAATACACCATTATGTCAACGGTTGGGGCACTTACGGTTAGTTATGCATATGACGTCATTACCTCGCTTTCAAGTGTTTGTCAAGGTCAAATGTACCTTTTTGGACTGCTGATGCACGCCAACAACTAATTTCGACCGCAATAGATAGAATGCAGATGTAAATTTCGTAGACTCTTGTAGCGCCCTGCTAAATTTTTAGTACAAAATGATCTTATTTGGTTATTTTTCTGCATTGATACAGCTGTAAGTAATTGGAGAGAAATGAGTGGATTTTGATTGCCGTTTGGTTTTTACGCATTTTATTCGAAAGAGACTAGCATAAACGTATTTTACAATATCCAAAACACTAGTCAAGTCTGTACCGTGAGAAAATATCTCTGCACAGCTGGTTCGCAGGACTCCGACTTCGCTAATCACAGGAGGGTACTTGTCATTCCACATGACCCCCGACTAACGTATGCACAGGAAATTCTTAGCGCGCCACAACCTTTAATTTAGATCGTGGTCTAGATAGATTTATGGCCATAAGGTATAATAATTTATTTAAAACGTGTTCCACTAGCTTCGTTTTACAGTTTTTGACAAAATCCCTGACCTTTGTCCTGAGGGCAGTTAAATTCGGCAAGCTGAGAGCGGGCACTTCAAGTTTATTGGCGCCAACTTCCCATAACTTCTTGCGCCTCTAAAAATAAACCAGAGGAGCCCGACACCTTTTGCGTTTTATTAAGCTTTTTTGCAGTAGCGACTAAAAAAAACCAACTCTATTGTCAAACTAGAATAGCCGTAGAACAGTTAATGATGGATTGAGTCAATACTAAAGATTTCCGTGTCATTCCTTTGCAGTGATGTTAGTTGCTTTTTGGGATAATCGCAAGATGATCGTCCCTACGTACGAGCTTGACATCTGTCGTTAGACTGTTTACATATAAAAAGGAAGGCTACAGACAGCTTTATTACATCTCAAGTAAATATGCCGATGGATTATAACGCTATTAAAATTGCACAAGCGATTTCTGGAAAGAATAGAAGCGCGCACCGACAAAGTTTCGCAGCCACTCAATCTCGCAAAGCGAGAAAGAAACTTACGAGTAATAAATACATTGATGTGTGTTAAAAATATATTTATTGAGTCACAATATGTGCTAAGCTGTGCTCGTGAATGCCTTGAAATCACATCACGGAAATTCGAATTCAAAAGCGGATTTCACCTCTGTCTTTATTTAGCGATTCTGCTAACACAGTCTAAACAAAAGGTTTAACGAGCTTTTGACTTGCAAATTTGAATTCAATAAATCGGTTTACGCCGACTGGGTAATTAACCTTAATTATCAAGTAATCGAAAAAAAAACATTCGAGCAATAATATGGATGAGGCTTAATTGGAGGGGACACCTAGACTGACAGAGAAGCACCGGTGATGGAAAGCGATCTGCAGGAACTAATTGTCAGATGCAGTTGCTGGGACTTTGGTCATGCATAAGTAGGAGAGATTTGATAGATAAGTCCATAACGAGGTCATAGTTATGTTTAATTAATCCTTCCTGAGCTCACTGGAGCATCGTAAACTAGCAGCACTCAATTGTGTCGTCAGTTGGGTCTATTAAAGTTAGCTGACTGACATTGTCATGTAAAACAATTGGAGGTGTTGTGAAACCGCCGGTCGTGTGGACACGGTCGTTACCGCGACAGTGGTCGTGCTTGCTTGATGTGAGGCTGGTGTTCACGCTCCTTTCTCGGCTTCGGTATTCGACCATTTTGTCCTGTCGTGCCTTTCTCTATTGCGTTGGAAAGTGCGGTGGCCTCGGATCACCGCTTTACACGCTATGACTTCAGAGAATGGAGCAGAGAGTAGTGAACTGGAGAGGGATATGTACTTGCCGTCGTTAACCGATCAGGAACTTGAAGCGTTGGAAAGCCTTGATCAAAGCATAAGAATTCACGATGATCATCATTTGAATGAGGATGAGGAAGATAACATAAGCCAAACCTATAGTGGTGACTTTGCCATATTACCTTTGTCCTTTCAGCCTTTCAAACTCGCAGCGATTCCCGAAACCCGCGAGTACAAACCTGAGATCACCAGCTTGCCTTATGGCGACGTGGACGAAGAGCGCAATAAGAAAATTAACGCAGGGTACATTCTATTTGACGGTTCTGAGATCAAGTATGTGAATAAGGGCAAGAACACAGACTCCGTGCGTACTTCCGGCAGTGGATCAGGCGGTTCGGACCGTGCTAGTAGCATTCGTAGTCACTCATCTACCATCACACAGGCGTCCGAGATTCCTGTAAACATGTGTATGAGCCTTGACGAGCTACTAGGACAGGAATACCTGAAGAGTCACCCGCGCTGCTCTATCACCCCCTACCGACGGCTACCCACAAAAGCGCACTTTTCTTCCTCAGAGAAGGTGTACTTTTTCCTGTTGGGTCTCGCCTCTACGGTTATGTTTAATGCTATTTTCATGAGTGTGGCCTATTTCCAGGATATTCTTGGGGTCAAAGTATTATCCATACTCGGTAAGTGGATTGTTGCGTTGGTCTGGTGCGATCAGTGACTCTTGTTGGATATCTGTGATATATCTGTGGATATCTGTGGATATCTGTGTTCGGCAACATCTAGAGTCATGTGCTTTTATTATTATCAATATTCCACTTTTTAATAGAATAGAATCTCGCGGTATTTTGCTTTCTAATCTTAATGTTGGCCCTCCTTTTTAGGACTGAGTATTTAATGAGTAATGATGTTCTACTCACCAGTAAAATGGATGTGGTTTCCGGAATTCATAAACATCTTGGTAATGACAGAATAAAAGCATACCGTATCTTTTTTTAGCTCGGTTTTGATAACGTTGGAAAAATATGTTCATACAAATTTCCTGCTATTAGCCTTTAATGGCATGAGAAATGGCGCAGCTGTTACATGCTGGGGCAGGTTTTCCTGAACCATGAATCGTTGCGCAAAGCAAGTTAAAAATTATACTAAGTGTATAGCGAATGCGGGCTCCAAATTCAATAACAGAACAATGTTGATTGTTTCTAATTTAGTATGTAAATGGGGTGTTTCTTTAGGAGAAAAAAAACCGTGCGAGTAACTAACTGGTTCCTTATCTTATAAATCAATGGTATGAATCAGTAAGCCTTAACTGTGATTGATTGTTATGTGTAGAAGTTCTGTGAGTGGGTATGCTTTTAGTTGCGAATTATTTTTTAATTACCATACCGACTCTGACAAAGAGAGTCGATAGAGTAACTGACTCTATTGAATGTGGAATATATTAGCTCGTAAGGCGCGTATGACAACCTACTTGAATTAATTTCAAATTTCTAAACATCATTAGACATTTCTGTTTTTCAGCGCTTGCTGCGTTGCTTCGTTTGTGGGTTTTTATTTTAAGCTATCCCAGTCAATCAAGATTATTATCTTGTAATAATGATAATAATGATTCTCGTGAAAACATATCTTACATCAGTTAGGCTTTAGGATAATCATAGAATTAACAACCATGGAGAAAAACGCACTTATTGATATGAGGATTTATGACTGTCAAGATATATAACTATCACTTATACAATTCTTGATGGCCTTGAAGAAAGCTATAAAGCCAATTATACACCAGTTATAAGCAAGTGTTATTAAAATATATTCCGATGCATGCAATCTCCTACCTTGGTTATCACGATTGAATGGCTACGCATAAATCTGGAACTGAGATATATATTATCTTCGTTTCGTATTTGAGTAACTAGGAAGTAAATATGGCTCAATCTGTGGTTTCATGTCTAAAATTATAGCTAAAACAGTAACTGTAGCTGTATAAAACCGAGGTAATCATTTTAATACTGTATTCACCTTATAACAGTTATAACGGGTACAGAGGGTTACCTAAGATTAGTCAAGCGGGACCGCTACACCGCTGAGCTCAACTCTGCTCCTCTCATTTTTAATTAAAGAAAGGCATGAATCTTCCAAGAACTAGATTTAGAACTGGCCAGGCATAATCACTTAAAATTCGGGCAGACATTGATACTGACATTTGAGGTCAGGACATTTTATACGACAGTACAAGTTCTAGCAGCTGTGCTATATAACCACTCATCCTTATTATAGGTTATGATAATCTGCTGCCGCTGCAGCCGTTATGGTCACTTCCGTTCCTCCTGTCTAATAAAATATTTTAATGCTTTTTTAAACTTTTATTTCTTAGAGATTTATACGTTTTTAATGTATATCTAATGAATTCTTTATTCGTCGTTATTCGCGTTACTCCCCCTCTATAAATCTCTGCTTTACCACTATAATATACTTATTAACAGTCTCCCTGCCGGGTTGACCCCCGTTGAAAATCAATTTTAATGGTTCCTCCAGTGTGGTGGGAAACCTTTCATTTTTATTGACCCCTTGTGTGTATAAGCATAAGCCTCGCGTGTATAAGCATATTTAAGGTTTTATAAGTGTAACCACCTTAAAAGTAGAACTATGTCGGCAACTTATGTATTTCTTCTCTCCCTATCTAGGCTGCTGTCACTACCTCTCCGCGCTTGGGGCAATGCTTCTCGTCTTCAGCTGTAACAGACATTGGTTCCCATTCTTTCCATCCATAAGCGTTTGCCTCGTTCTCATGACCTGTATCAGCGCAGTCTTCCCGGCATTCGCAGCGGCTGGCAAAGAGCTTCACGTGTATGCCATATATGGGCTTGTGTGTGTGAATGGTCTATGTACTGGTTTGGCCCAGTCAGTGATCGAGAAGATTGTCATTCTGTTTCCTGGCGGCAAGAGTAGCTTCCTGGTCAGCTGGGGAGCAGGTTGGTAATATTGCTCTTTGGCGTCATGCTTTAGAACATAGAGCGTATAGACCATCTATCATGGGTCAAAAATAAAGTGTGCAGCACAATGCTTTAAATCCCCGAGAGAAGGCCATACTTTGCCATCAAAGGTTTTCTCATAGTTTATCAATGTTTCAGAAAACTGTTTGAGGTGAAGCCTTTGGATTAGGGCTGATGACATGGCTCTTTCGATCCTTGATAACCCTGAACGGAATGAACAGTAATTGTTATTAACTAGGTGGGCACAGACGCGTGACTAAAGGGGAGTCCCGCCAAATTTTAGAACACATTTGCGTGGTAATTTTCTCCGCACTAACCTCCAGCAAATCCTGGATACTACCATACAGCTTTGTGACGTGTTTGAAAGAAACGGTGTTATTTACTGCTTTTCAGGCGTAGGCTGCTTGCTGCCCGCTCTTGTGCAAGGCGTCTTGATCCTGATCAAGCGAGAAGATTACTCTGACACCTATAATACGTTCTGCATGTACATAGTTCTTCCCAGCGCCGGATTCTGCACTCTACTTGGCCTCATCTCCGTCGCCAAGCTGCGACGCTGTGGCATCTACGGCTTATTCGCCGACATAGACTGCGCGAAATTCAGCCCAAAATACACCACCATCTCCTCATCTCCAACGTTGACCAAAAAGCGCTTCAGACAAACGTTTATCTACATGGTCGCCGTTTTCTTAGTGTCAGGCGTTAGCTGTTATTCACTATCACTATCCCCCTACATGCACACAAAGACATCAGATCACAACGATTCCAGCAAGGCAGAATTTTGGAAGTTGTATCTTACTACCGTACTTTTGGGACTTTATCGAGTAGGGGACTTTATCGGCAGCACGTTAGGAACCATATGTAGACGCTGTTGTGTGTCCACTACGAAAGCGCTCCGGGCAGTAGGGTACCTGTTGATGTGCCTCGTGCGACTTGGCGCTTTGCCAGTCACTGTTTTGTACATCTGGGATCCATTTTTGCTTTATCATAACCTGTTTCTCATGGGGTTCTTCGTGGTGCTGGCGCTTACGAATGGCTTCCTGATGTTCGGCTTGTGGGATCATTGTCAGGCCGTGTGCTCTGTGGCCCGCAAGGATTTGTGTCCTGTGGTCTCCCAGATTATGTGGCTGTGCGTTGGGTTTGGTTCTGTCAGTGGAGTTGCAGCCTCGTTTGTGCCATTGTCCTAAACCAAGCTAGTCTGTGACTTTTTGAGTGGCAAACTTACGCCAGAAAACACAAAGCAAGGCCTGGGGGCGTCACGACAGAGAGCGACGAAAAATTCTTTCAAGAAAGTATAGTATATAGTATATTGCTGAGTTTCTCTGTTTTTTTTTTTTTTTTTTTTTGTCGTCAAAAGCCAGAGCGCGCGCCACACAAAAATTCACGTGATTTTTAATTGCAAGCCGCCCATTTTCCAGCGAATCATCGTTTTGAGAGGTTCAGTGGACCTACTTGCTACAAAACTCTATACAAGTTAGACATTCATTATGTTAGACATTCATTATCATCATCAAGAGCTAAATCCGCTTGAAACGCTATGGAATTTAATCCGTTCCATAATGAAAACGAGCTAATTATATTTATTAAGTATCATATAATTTACAGAAATTACGTCCCATGATAATCCAAAACAGAAAATGATTTGCTTTTGCTCCGACGAAGGGCTAACGCTCGAAACGTCAGCGCAACCACTCTGTTTCACAGAGGTGTTTAACATACCTTTTCAACCTTGTGCTGATTTATACCTGGAAAATGATATTGTCAGGCAAGTTGAAACATCGGAATATGGTAATTATCGGCCAACGAGTCACGACGTAGCAAGCACGGGGGACATTTCTCGCCAAACCACGAAGCAAAACCTGTTTTACTGCTATCTTACTTTGCTTAATTCGTTGTAGTTATTTAGATATATTCCGTGTTTAATAGAAAAGTTTTGTTTTGAAGTTACCCTAGCCTTAACGAACTCATACACATCAAATGACATAACTTTAGGAATATAATAATTTTCACAAATATATCTATTGTACTTAACTTAGCTTAAAGCTAGGGCCCTGGTTTTATTTTGAGTAATAATAAAATGGAAGGCTTTGGGGTCGTCACAGTAATAATGGTCACAACTTTCCGAAGGCATTTAAATGTAGAATTATGCAGTTGATAGACCTGCACATATTACTGAACGTTGAATAAAGATTGTTATTTTATGTAGACGTTTTGAGACCTAAGAGTATATCTCCGCGAAAGGAATAGAAACAGAGGTTTGTCAAGGCAGTGTAGCGGCGCTAAAGGAGGGCACTCGAGGAAAGACGCTACGTAGTCGGTTAATTCCATGATAGAGGCACTAGGGGGGGGGGGGGGGGGGCACTGGCTGAAAGCCGCTACGTAGACTGGCTAAGAATTGGTAGCGCACGGAAAGACCTTTACGTAGACTGGCTAATAATTGGTAGCGCACGGAAAGACCTTTACGTAGACTGGCTTAGAATTGGTTGCGCACGGAAAGACCTTTACGTAAACTGGCTAAGAATTGGTAGCGCACGGAAAGACCTTTACGTAGACTGGCTAATAATTGGTAGCGCACGGAAAGACCTTTACGTAGACTGGCTAAGAATTGGTAGCGGTGCAAGTGGAAAGCTGCTACGTTGACTGGCTAAAAATTGTTGAAAGATCCGTTGATGATCGCATTTGGGAACTAGCAAAAGAACCAAAGTGGGGCCTCATTTTAGTCTATGTCCAACTAGTGTCCCTCGTGAGAAAAAAATATGGGTAAAGCTGAAAGGTCAGGAACATATCGGCGCATTACAAATGTTAACCACAATCATGAGATTTGTTCGTCTTTATTGCTATAGTGCAATAGTGATTGCAAACACTACAAGTGATATTTACAAAAGAGAATAAAAAGCATACTACATAAAACCCAGGGCACCTTAGTTACATCATTTGATTCATTACACTGTATACAGCTAGTTCCGCCTTCGCTAGGTTCTAATCCCTCTGGTCCGACCTTCCCTCGCAGGACGCGTCTCTTTACTCTTCTCTTGAGTCGACGTTCTGCTTGTACTCGTCTGCGTATTAGGGTTGACGTTCTCTTCGTCGCTCTCTTCTTCGACGTCGAACAAGTCAAGACTATCGTCCTCATCGCTTTCGAAGGACGGCATGGGGCGCCGTTTGCTCGACTTGGTCTTAGGGATGCGTGGCGGGTTACGCGGTGTCCGTTTAGACCTGGGACGACTTTCTTCCTCGGAATCGCTATCGTCGACAGTCTTCTTGCGCCCACGAGCAGCCGGCGTACGCCCCTTTCTCGATCTAGTTGATTTGCCTGTAAGACCGAAAACATTTGTCAGTACAGACAAGAACCAATATCACACTATATATGCCTCCAGAGCACTCCTAAGGTATGGTAATTCACTCAATAACTACTTAGCGAGAGTAAATAGCAGAAACGTAAATAGATATTTCTACTTCTTTTTTTCGAAGAGATGCTAAGACTAGCGTCCCTTTAATATGTGGGTACTATTTCCGTAAACGGCTCTGGATTAAGCCAAGAAATGCTAACGTTTCGAAAGTCCCTTCATCGGAGCTCTTTTGCTCAGGGTATGCAGAATTTAATCTGATTCAAGTGGCCTCTTTTAGCCTCTTCTAGTATTGTAAGTGTGTTTGGAAATGTCCACGACTACCTCGTTAGTAAGCTTTATTTTATACTTTTGCTCATGTCACAGACTGCTGTTGGGTCCATTACATACCTGCGGGTGTGGCAGACACGCTTTTGCTCATGTCACAGACTGCTGTTGGGTCCATTACATACCTGCGGGTGTGGCAGACACGCTTTTTTTGGGGCGCGTGGCCGCCACTCCTGACGCTTTGGACGCTCGCTCATAGCCCTCTTCGTCCTCCATGCCTTTGACGTGGCACTCGTCGATCCGCTGTTCCAGTTCATCTACCAGCGCCTATTCGGACAAAATCAAGCAAACAATATTTCCTTTAGTAAGCAGAACCAAATATTTTATTTAAGGCGTGATATAATCGCTACATATAGTTACTAGGATCAAGGTATGGTCACAGCAATGTAAAGAACATCTATGGGAATAGCAGCCTTGACTTTAGGTTTAGCAAACTTCTCAACCCTCGCGATGATGGTCATGAAGGGCATTCGTGCGATTAAGCCCCAAAATACCTTGACTTCAGGTTTAGCAAACTTCTTCGCCTTCCCGATGATGGTCATGAAAGAGTGGTGCACGTCCTCGTCAGAGAGCTTGTCGTGGAAGCAGCCGAAGTTCTCCTGCAGTTTGCGAATAGCGCGCTCGTTGTATGAGAGCAACGACAAACAGAAAGACAAGTCGCGCCACTGGCGGTCTGACCTAAAAAGCAACAGGAAATAATCTAAGCAACAGAAATAGGCTAGTTGACTGTGTGAGGTCAACTGGGTTGCAAGAAAGGACCAATTCATGTCACAACGATAAGTTACACCACAAAATACTGAGTGACAGTAGAACAATGTCACTTCAAAAAATCAGTTTGGCGGTGTTGAAACCAGACCAACAACAGAATAATATGGGGGCTGGACCAACTAGAAAATTAAACATGAAAAGAGGGTGATAATAGAAATCACCAAAACGATGGTGATAGCACCCCTCTCCCCTACCCATGGCCCAGAATTTGAATACTCCAGAACGTGATTAGATTAACATGCGTGATCCTAGTGACGTGATGGACACATCCTCAGTACCCGCTCTCCCCCTGTCTGGTTACCTGGTGGCCCTAAATCGATGGCACAGCTTCTCCACCAGACTCTCGGACTGACGATCCTTCTGAATGAACGACAACAGGTATCTAAAACAGACACAAGTCTGTTATGACGAGCATCGTGGAAAAGTTCCATGTCTTTATCTTTCAACCCACCATATTTTTCCACCAACCTGAGAATGTTTCTAAAGGGTTCTTCCTCGATACCGCAGTCAGGATCGGAAAGTCTGCTGATAATGTCCGGAAGGATGTTGTACACGGCGTTACCCTGACAACACAGGACACAATGAATGCGTAATAGATGATCGAGGATTTAGGATGGTTTTAGTTACTCTATTGTTTTTTCAGTTCTCCTAAACATACTACATTTTCTATTTTGGTACTATTTTTTCTCCTGCTTGCGAAGCACACAAAAAAAAAACCTATTCGCCTTAATTGATGTGAAATGCGATTATCGAGAGCTTTACCCCGACATAAAAAGATCTTGGCCTTAGTTGGGGACAGGCACAGTACCTTGCCCGCAACCGCCAAGAATGGAGGCGAATTATACTGGCCTTATGTCCCACCAGGGATGATGAGGCCCAAGAAAGTACAGTTTCCCCAACGTGATACGATACCAAAGAAGGGAACAACTGGAGCTCAACTCATCTCGTCACGTGAGCAGGGTAGGGCCCGGACCTTTTAGGACTACCTTTTTAGCGAGCTCGTGGAAGAAGAGTTTCGCAAGATCCGCGATGCGTTTATTCTCGTCCTCCAGACACGTGGCCATCTCGCTGATGTTACCCTTGACCTTCACCATGTCATTCAGAATCAAGTGCGTCAGGACCATCATGGTGTTCTTACGAACATGCGGCGACTCGTCACGCAACCTGTCACACAACGCAACACATCATTAATGTCAAGGCAGATATCTAGAAAGAACTGGTGGAAAGAATAATGATAATAAATCTAGGATCATAAATTTCATATTTTCTGAAGATAGTGATGTAAAATTAATAAGTTTCCTTCGATCTGACAATCCACGCGGATTGTTTGTCTTCCTTGAGTGTTTTGAATATCACTGTACGACTCTCTGTACGACCACTCTACGTGACGAGTTCTAACCTTGCGTAGAGGTTGGACGTCCATGGCTCGATCATGTTCGGAAAGCGGAAGGTCAGATCTCCAATAGCGACGATGGTGTTAGCACGAATAGTGGCCTCTGGAGACTGCAGCAAACAACCCATTAATTGTCAGCAAAACACAGCAAAAGTTATCAGCGTTGCAATTAAATAGTCAAACGAGAAGGATACGTCAAGAAAAATAAATAAAAAGACGCCCCGGTCTCTATTCAAATTCCAAGAGTTTTCAACTCGTCTACTTTGAGGGTAAAAATAAGAAAATAGGTAGCCACCTCCTTTTAAGATATTGTCTTCTGGACGCTTTTGCCTACGCTCAACGTCTTGAACGATTTGCATAGGGGCTTTTCTGACGAGTCGCCAGGCTTTCAAGGAACAAGATAAGCATTTTTTCAAAAGGAAAAAAAAACACGCCTTTTGGCACATGAAGGGCTGCACCCACCCCTAGCATTGCCCCTGAGTTATAATTGTACACCCGTTGAGTAAAGGACTCTTTACCTTCTCCAGGATAGTGAACAATAGCTGGAGATGAGCCTCGCAGAACTCGGAGCTCACCAACATAAACTTGGCGAGCGCTAAGGCTGCTGCAGCTTGCAGTTTGGGGTCGGTGAACTTGGACGGATTACTGACCACGCAGACTATTAGTGGACGCAGCAAGGACAGCAGGTTTTGCCCTGTGGGACACATGATACTTTTGTTAACAGGAGGATATAAAGCGCTTACTATAGCACATTATCAATGGCGCACAAATAAGTGCTATTAAAGTCTAATCTATTGTAACAAATTGAGTTGAAGTGCGTTTAAATTTGTCTATAGCCTAGATATCATGATCAATCTAGCACGGCTTCAATGCAGCGATAACGAGGCACATAGTCTCACCCGTGACAATCTCCAGCTCGCAGATCTTTCGGATGTACTCAATCTCGGCGTCATCCGCGGTGGCTCCTGTGAGACCCATTTCCTCCTCAGCCGCCATGGTTGTCTCCTGCCGTTTAATTATCAACAGCAACATCACCACCGTATTCAACATAACCATCACCAGCCTCATCACTACCACCACCATCATCATCATGATCATGATCATCGCCATCACCAGCCTCATTATCACTACCACCACCATCATCATCATGATCATCGCCATCACCAGCCTCATTATCAATACTATCATCATCATCATAATCATCGCCATCACCAGCCTCATTATCACTACCACTACCATCATCACCATGATCATCGCCATAAACCGGGCTCATTATCACTACCACCACCATCATCATCATGATCATCACTATCACCAGCCTCATTATCACTACCATCATCATCATCATGATCATCGCCATCAACAGCCTCATTATCACTACCATCATCATCCCCATCACCAGCCTCATTATCACTACTACCACCACCACTATCATCATCATCATCATCATCATCATCATTGCCATCACCAGCCTCATTATCACTACCATCATCATCATTATCATCATGATAATCGCCATCACCAGCCTCATTATCACTACCACAATCATCAAGATCATGATCATCGCCATCACCAGCCTCATTATCACTACCACCACCATCATCATCATGATCATCGCCATCACCAGCCTCATTATCACTACTACCACCACCACCATCATCATCATCATCAATCATAATCATCATCATCGCCATCACCAGCCTCATTATCACTACCATCATCATCATTATCATCATGATAATCGCCATCACCAGCCTCATTATCACTACCACAATCATCAAGATCATGACCATCGCCATCACCAGCCTCATTATCACTACCATCATCATAATGATCATCGCATCACCAGCCTCATTATCACTACCACTACCACTACCATCATCATCATCATCATCATCATCATCATCATCATCATCATCATCATCATCATCATCATAATCATCGCCATCACCAGCCTCATTATCACTACCATCATCATAATGATCATCGCCATCACCAGCCTCATTATCACTACCACCACCATCATCATCATCATCATCATCATCGCCATCACCAGCCTCATTATCACTACCATCATCATCATTATCATCATGATAATCGCCATCACCAGCCTCATTATCACTACCACAATCATCAAGATCATGATCATCGCCATCACCAGCCTCATTATCACTACCACCACCATCATCATCATGATCATCGCCATCACCAGCCTCATTATCACTACCATCATCATAATGATCATCGCATCACCAGCCTCATTATCACTACCACCATCATCATCATCATGATAATCGCCATCACCAGCCTCATTATCACTACCACCATCTTTATCACCATCACCATCCAACATTATCAACGTCACCTCAATCATCATCACTACTACCGCCACCTCGATCATCACCACTACTACCACTACTAACCCGCTATCAAAAACAATATGCGGCTAAATAAACTAAATCTATAGCAAACATCAGCAAACTGTGAAACCACTAAAAACAAGATGATGATATCGTCTAAAAACGGTTCCCGATTAAAAGCTCTCACACCTTTGTTGTGTTGACAGAGGCGATGTTTTTCGCCGCAGCCTCCTTCTCCGTCTCCTGGATGCCCTGCCGTCGCTTGATCTCCCTCAAGATCGTTACGTCAAGGTGAATCAGCTGACGTAGTGCCACGTGACCGACAACGGTAAGAAAGCGCGCCAAAACAGCAGACGGGCAGGACATTAGCTTCCCTGAAGACTCTGAAACATTTTAAAATAGTGTTACATGTTACAAGAAACTGTAGTTTAAGCTTTTATTTTTAGTTTTTACGTATTATATTTCTTGATCGGAATTCTACGAAACAAAATAAAAAAGGTCACAGTTATTACCAATGGGTATACGTTATTAACGCCAAAATCACCCTAAAGAATGAAACATAGAAACAACTATCCTCCTACGAGATAAACATAAAAACAAACCAACAGGAAAACAAAAAATAATCAGGTATTGTTGAAGTTGTAAGCATTGTTCCGCTGAGAGCTCGTTGGGTATTGACATGCGATGCCAACCTTGAGATTGGATCTCCTCCTCGCTGTTGTCAGATGGCTCAGGCGTGCTCCTCCCCGCTTGCTCCACCAAACACGTGGCAAGTTTACGGATGATGGTCTCACTCACAGCGTCCGGGTGCTCGGACAGGGCGTAGATCACATTAATAGCCTGCTCGGCCATGGGCACCCAGTACCAGCTATCCGTGTTGTGTATACCTGCAGACAAAGCAATGATCATTCATTCATTCATGGCACACGAGTACTTTATTCATGGGGCTATCGTTCATTCACAGGTTTATAGTTTACCCGTAGGCATATGGTTTATTTATGAGTATATGGGTCATTTATGGGTTCAATCAAGATGCTAGTTGATTTTGATGGCAAGTTGAACTTTGATGATAATGATGTTGATTGTGGTGATGATTATTATTATTGTGGTGATAATGATGATTGTTGTGATGAAGAAGATGATGGTAATGTTGGTGGTAATCGTTGTGATAATGTTTATTATGATGACACTTGGTGGTTTGGATTGCACTACGAGTTACCTGTGGTAATAAGTTCAGTCAGTCGCTCAAATATGTCGTGTGTTGCTGGGAAGCGGAATGGCTCATCATCGTTGCCTCGCTTCTGAATTGAAATTGAGCAAAAGCAGGTAACTTTATAACACCAAAAGGACTAATATCTTTCTGGAATCGCACATTTTATACTTAAGTAAAAACCCGCGTTTTAAGAACCTCACCTATAAGTAATAACGATCATAGGCCTTATTCAATAAGTTGCAGTTTTTGCTAATCAATAAATGAGCGCTTCCAAGCACGAAAATAAAAATAAAATAGAGATAACCATATTAAACCATGGTATTCTAGAAAATGCGGCGTTAAGCATGATGTACTAGCTGTTTATTTACAAAAAAGTCGAGCCAGACTGAACTGGCCCTGACCAGTCAAATGGTACGCGCGTCCTAACATAACAACAAACCCGTCGATCGTCTGGAGTGAACATTGATCCTTTTGTCGTAAAAGAGTGCACGTTTTGTGCAAAAGACAAGCAACTCTTACTTAGGATTTATCTGTGCCTAGCGTATTTTCCAGGAGAGAAATATTCAAAAAGGTGCCTACCCTGCTAGTCTTGACAAGCTTGAGTAGAGTGACACAGGTATCCCGCGCGAGAAGGAAGTCATCCTTGGCCCGAGGCCCCAGGCCGGTCGAGACCAAGACATCAATATTACTTCGCACAATATCCACCTCCGCCCTGTGCAACAATGGCACACGATTGAGCTCATACAAGTAAGACTAGCCACCCCACAAAATATCTACATCAAAAATTGTGGTTCGAGATCTCGATTTAAATAATTAGTGTAACACCCATTTTTGGGTTGTGGTGGAAGATTTATAAAATACTGCGTTATACATGGTCAATGAATAAAATCAAATTGGTTTGCATCCTCAAATGGGCTATTCTATAGAAGCGGCACCTCTGAGATTGTGTCATTCGATATAGCCAATCGTCAGGTCAAGGACTGTTGACTGAAATACTTTGCGACAACGGGCAATAAAACGATTCAAGTACCTGAAGTCCACCTGCCAATCTTAAGTGATGAGAGAAATTTACTAAAATAATACTTACCCTGCCAACATGCCGAGCAGGATTAGCGCGCCTCGGCTCTCATCTTCTGTCGTCTGCGCAACCTGAGACAAGTAAAACAGCCTTTTTAAACCTTAAAAGCATAGTATAACAGCAAGTATAAACCACAAAAGCACGGTAGTAGAACAGCTACGTAAAAGAAGCCTACAAACGCGGTGGCGTGACAGTAAACTAATTCCCGTTCACCAAGTGGCGAAACAACTAGGCCTAGCCCAGCCCAACAAGGTGCACAATCACGTGGCCTATCAAGTAATCAAACGAACAAAATACGAAGCATTGACGTCTGTTTACAGGGATTGTCCCATCACAATCACCTTCATAGCAAAGCGCTCCCACAAGAGTTTGACGACAGCTGCAGGAATCAGCTTGGCCTTCATAAGCTCTACCATCTGCAGGCAACAACAAAATTAGAAGATCTATTCCCCTATACTCGTTTAACATCACACATTTAATAAAACAATTGTGGCACTAACCAGCTCTTCCAAAGACGTGAGGTCGCCAACGGACGCGCCTTGTGTTAGTGATGTCAGGTTCTTAGCAATAAGCGACATCTTTGCCCTTAGGAACACAGTACAAGATTAGACAGACGGTTTTTCGAAAAAGCTTTGTGCCCTTAGGAACACAGTACAATATTAGACACACGGTTTTTCGAAAAAGCTATGACTGAGCTCTTGTCTTCTTGTTGCATAGAGTGCCAGAACTAAAGCAACGTCTGCAGAAAAATCATTCTCAATGGTGTTGTAAGGAAATATTAAGATCAGTAGCTTGGCTGTCATAGGTGGACGGCAAGACGGACAATGTTTTACCAGACAAAGGATCTAGATGAAAAAAGTGCGCACACCTTGCGTTTTGGGCCGGGGGATCTAAGTACAGTCCTTTGTACGCTTCCACCACCGCCTCCTTGACCGCCGCATCACGTGACCAGATGAGCACTAGCATTCTGCGCACGCCCACGATGGCATTCCGCAGACCAAACTCGTGAGCCGTCACACAGAACTCAATGGCCTCAGACACGTCTGTTGTGGTCTTGGAGCCCAGCAGTTGGCAGATGACAGGCACAGCGCGCTCCATCTCAGTTTGGAAGCTCACGTAGTCCTGGGTAGAGACGGGGAATTATGGCAATGCTCTTTACAATCCTGATTTAATGATGTCTCATGATGCCGAAATCCTAGACATATCTTCTTTCTATCCCCTATAAATCAATCTATACTCCATCCCTCCACAAAAATCAACCGATCAAGCTACACAATAAAGGGCGTCTTTAGCGTTTTTATTGTGCCGATAAAGTTTTCGGTATTTGTTGATGGCAAACGTGAACCGTAACCTTACAGGCATAAAAAGGAAAGAGGGGAAAGCCAGATGGATGTTGTTAAGGTTCAAGGGGCGGTTTTACGCGCTTCCGAGCACATGCAACAGAGAATTCACCCTTTGCCAGCAGAGTATGCAGTGTGTCACACTATACCTTGAGATACTGTACGATGACTTGTTGCCTGCCAATGTCATTCACCAAGCCGGTATTGTCGACATCGGCCTGGTTATCCATCGATTCTGGCGTGGGGTTCGCATCCTCAGCATCTTCAAGAGAAGGCGACTCGCCCTCATCTCTGGCTACATACACACAGGAAACAGCCCAAAGTCATCATATACGGTGAACAGATAACAACCCACGTCTCATGACAGATAACTTATTTATTTTATTTGCTTCTCTGCATTTAAATAGCAGGGAAGCCACATTTTACACTAATTATTGCGGACCCAAAAGCTAATAAAAACACAGATAAGGCTACACAGATAACAGCATGTTATTTGATGAGCACGATTATGCCAGATATTATCTGATGACCTTGCAACCAACATACCGAGAAATACGGCCTTGAGGATCCCGAGCTCCGTCTCGACTTCATCTTCTCCGCTTTCTTCTGCTTCATCGTCATCACTTTAAGGATATCACATCATTAGGTACTAGCCTCAGAGTATCACGAGCTGTGTCTGTGCAATACTTACCCCTTGGCCTGGTCATGTGATGGCTGAAGGACTTCCTCATTTGGCCATGTGACCCGGGCTGCCTTCATGATCGCCAGTGCTTTCTTGTGTTGGCCTTCGCTTAGCAGCTGTTTGATGCGTTTCATAGCCCTAAAAATATGCACACATATTAGATATCTTAGGTAATGGTAAGAACTCACACTTGAGATTTCAACACAGAAAACGCAACAAAAGTGAACCCGACGTAGGTACAGTAACACAACTCACATTCCGAAAGCTTCGTGTACATCGCCCTGGAATTCAATGGATCCATCGTCGTCATCAATGATTTCCTGCTCACCGATGTGTTCCTGGACGGTGGCGCGAACTTCAGGCTCCATTGCCTTCCACACGTCCTTTGGGCGTCCAGCCACTACAGGGACTTAAAAACATGGAGGATTTGTGAAACACGGACAAGGACTAAAGTACCGACAGGGGGAAACATTGTTGCATATATACATGGTCTATGTTGTTTGCAAGGCCACCCTATCAATTCTGGATGTTGTTAGCGCTGTGTGTATGGGGCTTGTGCGAGACTGCCTTTATAATACTGGAAGATGTTACCGCTAATTGCATGGGGCTTGTGTGAGGCTGACTTGATAATAGTGGATGATGTAAACGCTAATTGCATGGGGCTTGTGCGAGCCTGCCTTAATAATGCTGAATAATGTTCCCGCTAATTGCATGGGGCTTGTGCGAGGCTGCCTTTATAATGCTGGATGATGTAAATGCTAATTCCATGGGGTTTGTGCGAGCCTGCCTTTATAATGCTGGATGATGTAAGTGCTAATTGTATGGGGCTTGTGCGAGCCTGCCTTTATAATGCTGGATGATGTAAACGCTAATTCCACGGGGCTTGTGCGAGACTGCCTTTATAATGCTGGATGATGTAAACGCTAATTGTATGGGGCTTGGCTCAATGTTGGTGATTCTACCTTGTCCTGCTGCCTCTTGTGTCAGATGTGGCGCTATTTCCTTCAACTTCTCAGTCTCTTGAATAAGCTTTTGTTGGAGGTGGTCCAGAGGAAGCTGCGGAAACAGGAGATATATTATACACTAACACAACAAAAGACTAGACCTCAAACTGAGAGTCTTGTGCAAGTCCTGTCTTTGTTCCATCCCTGGTTACAGCCTTCTAATCATCCTTCAAAGATGTGAAACACGAAATTCTCATGAATTTGCCTTCTCTTTTATTTAGTGATATTTTGAAAATCATGAAATTAAAGAGATGTCGGTTATAAGGTAACAAAGTCTTTTAAGTATTTAAAAAAATGCTCCAACTTACATTAGCACCGAATGGATTAAAGACGAGGAAACTCTTGAGCAGCTGCACTGCATACTTGCGGACACTGGATGACTTGTCATGAAGGCGGCCTATAACCATCTCAAGCAAATGCTGCTGTCGAGGTAATGGTATACACTTCTCCGAGCACAAGTGGAGCCAGATTTGAAGGACCTTACTGCGCACATAGGCGTTCATGTCATGGATATGCTCCTGATGGGAGAAAATGTACAAAATTATTTCTAATAATGCTGATTTACCAGAGAGCAAATACAACATGGTGGCATTTAAAGCTAGCCATATCTGACCAGGAAGAGCTAAGCCTTACTGCTTAACAGCATGGAATCAATACTATAGCTCTTTGTGGAAAAAGACAGAAATTTATTTCCTGCTCTATTTTGTATGCCCTCTCCCCAGCTCTTCTTTGGGGACCCGTCCTTCCGATGGTGTAAGAGAGGAGACACAAAAAGCCCCTTTCATTGGAGTTGAGGGACTGTACAAGGACATTGGTGACAGAGCTCTCCCTACCTCTAGCCTGTCGAGGAAGTGGTCCCTGGTTCGCTTGGCGCTTTCATCCAGATCCTGAGTGCTGAGGACTTTTGTTATGATCTCTGCCATGACACCCAGGACACCATTCCGCATGGAATACGACTGCCAAAACAACACCAACAACACGTTATCGATGCAGGACTCTTAGCCTGTCAACTCTTAAATGTTATAAAGGGATACCAGGAGTGATTTAATCAAGGTTAAGTCAATTTAATCAAGGTTACAGTAGGTCAAGTGAGGTCAAACTTTGCATTTCAATACTGTGTCTTCCTTGCTAAGGGTGCTAATAACTCATTTCAGAAATTATAATATACTATAACAGGGGTTTCATTAGGCCCAGGCGGCCGGTGGAAGCGCCGGCTACTTTTTAAAAAAAAGTCGTCAACTAAAAAGATAAAATAACTTCCACACCCTACTTATCATTCTCCACCGCCTACTCTAAAAGTTAATGAGATTTCTGCTATAAAACAAAAACAGTGGTTAATCTATTAAAATGAAGATCTTGCTAACCTCTCCATCCAAGTGACACATGAGCATGCTTATACTCTGAAGCACTAGTGTGGGGACTCTGCTTGCAAGGTCCACTATGAAGTCTGCATAGGCTCGGGTTCCACTCGTATCCCGGGCAAGGTCTTTGGGGTCCATTCGACCTATCTCCCTGCGATTAAAATGAACTAATTGGTACTGTAAACACCTTTTTTTGGGTTCTTTTCTTGCTTTGCATATACCGTAAAGAAAAAAAAAAGGAATATTGTCTTTTTTATCAACGAAATACTTATTGAATAAAAAAAAAACTTAAAATAGTTAGGACGAATAGTATGTTGAGAAGTCCGATAATGTAACAAAATCGTACCTGATAATCTCACTGACAATGCTCTTGACACCAAACTCGGTTGCAATGGTATCCACAGCCTGCGCCATGTGTGGTACAAGGTGTTCAAAGTGCTGCAATAGCTGGACAATCTTTAAACTTGCACCTGCAATGTATAGAACACCATCAAACTGTCAGAAATTTCAGTGATCAATTAAAGGTAATCAAACATGTAAACCACATGCTTGAAGGTGATGGACAGTATTTTATTACGGAAAACTTGATCTATACCAGCTATTCCGCTACCATCTTGTTTTCTGCAATAAAACACAAAGCAAGAAGGCCAAACCTACCAAGGCCATTGTTATATTTCTTCACCACAATTCCTAACAAGTTAATGACAACATCTTTGGTCGTCTTATTTCTGATTACAGCTGGATTCTCCAAGAGTTTGTAGCAGCAGCCAGTCATCAAACTGATAGAAAAAATAATAATATACCTTATAGGGATGCTTCAATTGAGCAAGAAGTTATTAGTGTACATGATGTTGCAAAATGTGGTCTTGGCGAGAGCTTGGAGAAATAGTTGGACTGTCCACATAACTTTGTTTGTTACCAACAATGATATTTGCAAGGAGGCTTTTTAGAATGACTTGGTATAGCTTACTTGACAAACTCCTCCTCTACAACAGGAGGGTCCCAGAGTCTATTAACGTCAAGCTGCATTAGATGACCCAGCATCTCCACCAATCTCTCTCGCTGCTGTTCCCAATCAAATCCTGCACTATTCTTCTTTTTTGAGGCTGCTGATTTGCCACGCCCCTGGATGATGTAAAAACATTTTAGTGTATATGTATATAATGTAGAACTATTTCAAATACCATTGCACTGGAGAATTCTGAAAATTGGAAACAGAGCTACCCTATTCTTCTGTTTATAACAGCAAAATTATTAAGCTTTAGAATACCTTCCCAGTAACTTGTGATGTGGGTTTAGTTGCCTCTGCCTCAAAACTTTCACTCATTTGTGTCAGCAAGTAACAAATCATCTATAACAAGAGATAAAAACATTAATAAAATAAATAGATCAATAGTGAATTATTATTTTGAAATGCTCTGTTTATGAATAATGGGCCTTTTTGTTGTTGTTGTTGCACCTTTGCCTTAGTGCACCTTGGCCTTGAATGCACCACAGGAAGACCAATATTCAAAAATGAAACATTTCTGAGTAACTCTGAATGATAGCTGGCTAGCAGACTAAGATCCCCATGGCTCTAGGACAGCCATGTGTTAAAAGCCGTGATTGATAAAATCTGTTTGTCACCATGGCCTCTCCAAGCAGTTGGACTAGCAGCTCTAAAAATTTAAGATGACAAGTTACCTTAAGTGTATTGAGATGTGTTTTTCTGGTCTCTGTATCTGCATCTCCTTGCTCAATGATTGGTTGAATATTACTGGAAAGTTGTGACAGTGCTAAAAGAAAAAATCATCCAACAATGTCACAAAGATAATTTTGAGAGCAACACACTGCACACATCACCCCATAACTGATACAGCATTAGAGCTTGCCTGTGCTTGGTTTTCAAAATCACTATGTTAGTCTGAGATCCCAATTGCCTGGTTGTGTTGTATTATCTCATAAATCGAGTGCAAGAGAAAACAGGGAGAAGGGGATAGCTTTCTCCTATATTGACCTCTTCTCCCACAACCCCTGGATGTTTACAAGCAAGGCTTGCCCCTCTACACCCTCACTACCTGAGTTAAGAGGGATGACAAAAACAAAGGAACACTCACCATTAAGTAACACTTGCCAAGCCTCTTCACGGACAGAGCTATCTACATCAGTAAAGTGTCTGGAATAGGAAGGGACAAAATTAAGAAATCCTACCTATCCCCTTTAAAGCGTCAACATGAAACCCGGTTTTATTTTTTTTAAATTGAGGTTTTTTTTTTCCAAAACATGCCCACCATTTTCAATTTGCTGTTGACACTAACAAGTGGGACAGGATATACCCAACAAAAAAGAAAACATGGACAAACGGTGCGCAAATTCATATAAATTTTGTCTGGAACAGATGAAATGCAGTCTCAGTCACAGCATTTCATCATGCCTTGCAAAGTTAATATGTGTGCTCAATACTGAACATCTACATTTTACAAACGATAATCTACTAACCTAGCCACATCATACCCAGGCCACCCAGGCCATATTATCATCATCCTGGGCTGATTTATGAGACAAAATTATGAATGGAGGTGGGCTAAAGGGCCATTGACATGGACATTTTTACTTGACAATTCTAGTTGTTTGTTTAGATGTGCTGTTCACGCAATCTCTTCTCACACTGCAATGTGGTGGTAGTGCATTTGGACAGTGGTGATACAAAAAAATAACAAAAGTTGCCATCAAAAAATGGCAAAGAAGCAGACCATGGCAGCAAGGAACTACTTTAATTGGAAAAACTTGTCAAATAAAACTTGTTGGGCGTCTACACAAAAAAACTTTGTGCACTTAGCAAGGAAAACTTGTCAAGTGAAAGCAGACACTCCAGCTTTTGAAGTGAACTTGTCAAGTATAAAAGCTAGTCAATTTTCCCCATCCACACGAGCAACCTTTTTTTGTCGTCAAAATTGCCAGTTTAAACTGTAACGATGGAGCATCGTTTATAAGCAGGGTATTTTTGTGAGAAATAAAATATGCAGTGCCTTTGAGTCAGCATGTTTTTATAGTATAAAACTCAAGCTTACGTACCAGCTTGATGGCTTTGCTTCTCTACGATCAATAGATCTACTTAAAGAATGGCAAGAATGGCTAAAGTATAAAGAGAAATCTCTTCTCACCTTATGAGGCTAAAGAACACATCGAAGTTTCGTAGAATCGAGCACGGTCCATCCGTTCGAAGGTCAATATAACAATCTTCAAGGAATAACGCAAAAAGCAAATACTCTACAGGCCGTCCAAATGGAATTTAGTAAACTTATCGACGACAACAACATTTTATCATTTTCAAACTAACCCGCCAATTTCGGAGGTAGAGAACGAGCCGAGATCACTTCGTCCACCGCATAAGCTCCACTTTCACTGCTCAATAAATCATCCTTGGAGAGAGGAATTACGAAGTCTACATCCATGGTAGTTTCTACAGTTATATTCAGCACAATTTGGCGGAAATTATGAGAGATTTTCTCCTAAATAACGCAGTAGAAATCGAGAGAAAGTTAGCCGCCTTTTTTGAACTATAGACAACGGAACGAATTAGAGCCAATCAGATACTAGAGCCAGGCTACCATGGGAGAGCTCGTAGAGGGCAGCATCTCGGGCGATTGGGTTAGCAGTGGCTATATGCCCGATAGTAAGGTCCATAATGGACTAAATGCCCGACAATTTTCAATTTATTCTTATAACCCAGTAAATTGTCGCCCTAGTGAGTAGGTGAGTACAAAGTATTATATATTTGTTAAGAAAGGGCAAGCACATTTAAATTAAGCTTTGTTGTCGGTATTGAATGTTTTCTGTGAATTCGTAATACTTTATTCATTAATATGCTGCGAAAGTCGACAGTACTCAATTTACGAACCTTGTGAGTCTTAAAGTGTTCTTTATTTGTTGAGAGAAAAAGCAAGCGGATCTGTGAATTGAGCTTTGTTTCCCCTGCTTGTCTACACTATAACATCCATCAAAGTGCCACTGAATTTTATCTGCTACAATAAAAAAAGATATTACCTTTAAGATATTTGGGGTTATTATCTATAGGCTTTTAAAGTAGACTATGGAAAATGTAGCCAACGCATTTTGTGTTATACCTGACACACTTTGTAATAAAAACTATTTGATACACTTTGTTATAAACTAGAATTTCCGTTTTTCGAAACTTGAGTGTGAAAGGTCCTTACCTAGATTTTTTTTTTTCTAAATCGCCATCTTTTGCGATCTAAAAGTAAATTCAGATCTGGTAACATTTAACGTGAACTCATATGAAAATAATAAAATGCAAAAAATAGTGACGAAGGTGCGTCAGATGTTATAAACAAAGTGGTCATCTTATATATTATAAAAAAGTGCGTCCTTAATACTCTTAAATTTCATGATTTATGATTTTTTGTTGCTATATTTAGGTTTGAGACCCCACATCCGATGCCTGTACCAAGAAAAATACGAATAAGAATCTGAAATCTCTTAAAGACAGTATTCCATAAAACCTAATAACAAAAAGCGTCGAAGATTGTGTGTATTAATGTAGCTTGCTTTTGTTGTTCTGAGCACAAAATGTCATATGCACGGGCGTGACCAGACAAAGAAGCACAAAGGCTAAAGGTAGCAATGGAGTTCTAGGTCGTAGTGTGCTGCACACGATGACTACATCACTACATTACAATAGCAACACATTTATTCCCAAGAGACGTGAAAAAGCGTGAAAAAGACCCCAATATTTTTTAGTCGACATCTCAGCGAGATGTGCGTGGCGTAACCGACTAAGACAGGTCTGTGATCCTGGTTATTGCCTCCCCATTAATACGCGGGTGCCTCAGGTTCATTTGTGTTGTACAGTTCGCTAGATAGCGGTGCTGGGGCCGAAATCTCCAGCTTTGCCGTAAAGCTTTAAGCTGCCATACGGTGTTTCAGCGCATGTCTGGAAGTATGGTCTATATTTTTTCTCATTCAACCCGATCTGAGCGAGGTTCGATTCTTGGCCATGTATTGAAATTGCTTTTTTTTTCATTGTTTAATTTTACTTTTACTTTGATGGCGCTGTATTTTTTTTCAAGTAGTCTTTACACAGCATAATGATATTGCAGTGCATAGCCATATTTAAACAATTACAAAACCAGCAACGTAAACTCTAATATGGTGGGTTTACCCCCTAATACGCGACCACCAGCCACCTACTCGACCACCACTTTATTCAGCGAACACTGTGCCACTTCGTAGTTTTATTTAGCACTCTACAAGTCGATTCCTTTTTTCCATGAGTATGCGACAAACGCGCAAGAAAAAATGCGCCAGTATTAGGAAAAAAAGCCTGCCTCACAGCGTGGGAGACTCTTCGAGACACTTCGAATCGCATGATTTATGATTTTTGGACAAGCGTTGTAGTTGGACCCATACACCCAATGCCTGTGAAAGAGAAAAACATGAGCTCTAGAAACCGAAATGCTCCTAGGAAATTCGAGGGGAGTAGCTTGAAGAGGTTTAGGTGTAGTAGCTTTTAAAAAGAACAATAACAACATCTTTGAAACAGCAAAGCTCAATTCAGATTCGCTTGCTCTTATTCAACAAATATAGAATCCTTACTAGGTCGACAATTTACTCAGGTTCTAGAAAAAAATGAAAACTGTCGGGTATTTAGTCCATTTAGAACCTTTCCCGACAGTCGGGCATATAGTCACTGCGATAATTAAAACAAACAGAGCGCCTGAATAAAATTGTTTACTTGATCAAAAAGGCAAAAACGATAGATTTCACTACAGAGCGTCTCTATTTATCGCTAACAGTATCCAAATCGGGGCAAATCACCGCAACGAGGTTTTAGCGCTTCGCTGTCAGAGGAGCTTTAAGGCCAAGTTAAACTTTGCTACACGTTGAATTATTTTATTTCAAATTATAGCTTCAATTATTTATTAATAGTCGAAATACATCTATACTTCCGTCATACTATTATGGTGTACTATTATCGTGGTATTTATGACAAACACTGGACGTGTAAGATAAATTAATACATCACTCCCCTACGGATAATTATACGCTCATTACATTCTCTGAGAGAAACTTCTCCTAGCCTACCCTAAGAGCAAATAATAGTATCCTGGCTCATTTTCATGATTTCTGGTAGACTATCGTGTATTTCACCATCTTCGGTAACCCAGGGGTATTTTCCTTCCTAATCTAAGCCTGATTCCAGAGCCTCGAATGTAGCTAAGTCAAGGACGCACTGGCTTATGGGTAACCGAGAGACGTGCGAGCCTCCGGGGCCATGGTACCCAGAACGGATCTTTAGCATTTCACGAGTTTGTCAAGTACATTACAATTAAAAAATTATCTTATTCACCTCCTACCTCCTTTAAGGTAATCACTGTTGTTTTCAATATTAGGCGATATTCTTGTACTAAAAGAGATCTCAATACCTTTTGGTGGCTTTTAACCCCCGTGCAACAAGCGCCAGCATTGCTCGGCTTGCAACAAGACAAATGAATTGTTTGCGCAGTAAATACTCCATGAGCATTGCTTGACCGGGATTTTTTATCGGCAATACTAGCGCTGTTTCACAAGGCTTTAGAAAAATTTTTTACATTAGTCTAAAAACCGAAGCCACGTCGACGCAGCTTTTACGAATGAGACAGAAATATCTACAGAAATCTATGTTCTTCGCGTTAGCCTGCAGACGACCCCGTCTCTCGGTTTGTACGTCATATTCTCGGCAATAGTCTTGGTCTGACCTGGCGCAAGCTTCACCTTAAAAGTCTGCAGAAACCTGGCCAGGACCACTTTAGCCTCGATCTGGAATCGCAAAACACATCATGCGTCATACATATCATTTGGACAAGTCAAGTATTGGAAACCACAACCGGGATTTTGGTGGAGCCAGGTACAGTGACTTCAACTTGGTGAGGTCACTAATAGGTGAAAACAATGACAAAAGGTAGGAGATGGACAGAAGGGAGGAGAGGGTGGGGGAAGAGGAGGGGGCAGAATTACACGAATTATATGGAAAAGGCCGTCTGGGCGTTCGTGGTAACTTCATTGGATACTATTTTAGTACTGTATAATGATAATTACCTTAGCAAAGTGCTGTCCAATACAACTGCGCGGGCCAAGAGAGAACGGGAACATGGTGAAGTGAGACCTTGAAGAAGATAGGACATTAGTATGAACAAGGATACGAAAAGAAATTTTGTTGACAGCAAAATTCAATAAATCGTTCAAAAATTGGCTCGTAATAATATTGTCACGCCGTTTCCACTCCCTCGTTATAATAATTTTACGCCGCGTTTCCATTCGCTCGTTTTTCCCAATCATCCCTTGCGACCTTGCGTACCTTGCGACCTGCTCGTCATCCTCGAACCTCATTGGGTTAAAGTCCTCGGCGTTCACCCAGAACTCTGGAAATCTCCCGGACACATAGCTACTCACCTAAGACATTAATAACGTTAATCATGTCGTTAGAAAATTGGAGATCTCCCTCTCGCACCCCATCTCCCACCTCGCAACCAATCTCCCTCTCTCTCCCATCTCCCTCTTCCCCCCATCTTCCTTTCGACCCTCATCTCCGTCTCGCCCCCCCATCTCCCTCTCGCCCCCATCTCCCTCTCGCCCCGCTCCCCATCCCCCTCTCGCCCCGCTCCCCATCCCCCTCTCGCCCCCTATCTCCCTCTTGCCCCCTATCTCCCTCTCGTCCCCTATCTCCCTCTCGTCCCCTATCTCCCTCTCGCCCCACATCTCCCTCTCGCCCCACATCTCCCTCTCACCACCATCTCCCTGTCGCCCCATCTCCTTTTCGCCCTTATCTCCCTCTCACCCCCATCTCCCTCTCACCCGATCTCCCTCTCGCCTTCATCTCCCTCTCGCCCTCATCTCCCTGTCGCCCCCATCTCCCTCTCCCCCAATCTTCCTCTCGCCTTCATCTCCTTCTCGCCCCCATCCCCCTCTCGCCCCCATCCACCCCTCTCGTCCCCTATCTCCCTCTCGCCCCCATCCCCCTCTCGCCCCCATCTTCCTCTCGCCCCCATCTCCCTCTCGCCTTCATCTCCTCGCCCCCATCTCCCTCTCGCCCCCATTTCCCTCTCGCCCTCATCTCCCTCTCGCACCCCATCTCCCACCTCGCAACCAATCTCCCTCTCTCTCCCATCTCCCTCTTCCCCCCATCTTCCTTTCGACCCTCATCTCCGTCTCGCCCCCCCATCTCCCTCTCGCCCCCATCTCCCTCTCGCCCCGCTCCCCATCCCCCTCTCGCCCCCTATCTCCCTCTCGCCCCCTATCTCCCTCTCGTCCCCTATCTCCCTCTCGTCCCCTATCTCCCTCTCGCCCCACATCTCCCTCTCGCCCCACATCTCCCTCTCACCACCATCTCCCTGTCGCCCCATCTCCTTTTCGCCCTTATCTCCCTCTCACCCCCATCTCCCTCTCACCCGATCTCCCTCTCGCCCCCATCTCCCTCTCGCCCTCATCTCCCTGTCGCCCCCATCTCCCTCTCCCCCAATCTTCCTCTCGCCTTCATCTCCTTCTCGCCCCCATCCCCCTCTCGCCCCCATCCACCCCTCTCGCCCCTAATCTCCCTCTCGCCCCCATCTCCCTCTCGCCCCCATCTCCCTCTCCCCCCCATCTCCCTCTCGCCTTCATCTCCTTCTCGCACCCATCTCCTTGTCGCACCCATCCCCCTGTCGCCCCCATCTCCCTGTCGCCCCCATTTCCCTCTCCCCCCATCTTCCTCTCGCCTTCATCTCCCTCTCGCCCCCATCCCCCTCTCGCCCCCATCTTCCTCTCGCCCCCATCTCCCTCTCGCCTTCATCTCCTCGCCCCCATCTCCCTCTCGCCCCCATTTCCCTCTCGCCCTCATCTCCCTCTCGCCCCCATCTCCCTCTCGCCTTTATCTCCCTCTTCCCCTCATCTCCCTCTCGCCTTCATCTCCCTCTCCCCCCCATCTCCCTCTCGCCGCCATTTCCCTCTCGCCCCCATCTCCCTCTCGCCCTCATCTCCCTCTCGCCCCCATCTCCCTCTCGCCCCCATCTCCCTCTCGCCTTTATCTCCCTCTTCCCCTCATCTCCCTCTCGCCTTCATCTCCCTCTCGCACCCATCTCCCTCTCGCCTTCATCTCCCTCTCCCCCCCCATCTCCCTCTCGCCGCCATTTCCCTCTCGCCCCCATCTTCCTCTCTCCCCCATCTCCCTCTCGCCCCCTATCTCCCTCTCGCCACCATCTCCATCTCGTCCCCATCTCCCTCTCCCCTTCATCTCCCTCTCCCCCCATCTCCATCTCGCCCCCATCTCCCTCTCGCCACCATCTCCCTCTCCCCCCATCTTCCTCTCGCCCCCCATATCCCTCTCGTCCCCATCTGCCTCTCGCCCCCCATTTCCCTCTCGTCCCCATCTCCCTCTCGTCCCCATCTCCCTCTCGTCCCCATCTTCCTCTCCCCCCATCTCCCTCTCGCCTTCATCTCCCTCTCCCCCCATCTTCCTCTCGCCCCCCATCTCCCTCTCGCCTTCATCTCCCTCTCGCCCCCATCTCCCTCTCTCCCCCCATCTCCCTCTCGCCCCCATCTCCCTCTCGCCCCCTATCTCTCTCTCGCCCCCTATCTCCCTCTCGTTTCCTATCTCCCTATCGTCCCCTATATCCCTCTCGTCTCCTATTTCTTTCTCGCCCCCATTTCCCTCTCGTCACCCATCTCAGTCTTGTTCCCTATCTCCTTCTATCTTACCAGTACAGAAGTATGACTAGGGATTGGTATTCCTGCTAGCACATCATCTTCACCGACTTCTCTTACAAACCCAGGAGCACTCGGATAAAGCCGTAAAGTTTCCTTCAACGCCTGAAAAAAGGAAACCAATTCAAACTGCGACCGACAAAATGATAGTAAAATATTTTAACTATCTTAATACTTTATCTACTCATTAGACCCCCCCTTACAATTTTTCTTAGATTCTTTATAATTCAGCTTTACCTTTCTCGAGATAAACTCACGCTTATAAGCCCCTTTTATCGAGGAAAAATGCAATCTTACGTTTCCCAGCTTGTGCATCTTCGCCAAGTCATCAAATTCCACATATTTTCTGTCACCGAGGACCCTTGATATCTCGTCCACGAGAGTTTCTCTGATCTCCTCATTGTCAGCGATCTCAAGCAAGCAGAAGGCCATCTGACTAGCAGTAGTCTCGTGTCCTAGAGACAGAGAGAGTTCACGTTATTTACAAACTGTTTCCCGGATTTCAGAAAGAGTTCAGATCGTGTATTCGTGAATGCCCGTCTTATTTGCCACCATTTCCACAGCCCAACCGGCTCTCATTATGGGGTGACTCGGAAATGTTTTGTTTGGCGTGCAAAGGAATCACCTTCTCGGACGTAGTGAGCAATGGCCTTCGCGCATATGATTTACCAGGCTCTTATTTCACCAAAGTTCGAAAATATGTAGTTTAACAAAACATTTTGAAACTGAATTCATCTGATACACCTCTGGATACTTCATAGCAGCACCAGAGATAGCACTATGCCCCTAAGCCCTGGGGAATTAGAAACAGGCTGCCCGTGAGCCCTACAGAGTTAGAAACAGGCTACACTTGCTTACCAGCGATGAAGAAAGTGACAAAATGATCAAGCATCCTTTCAAAGTCTGTTGGACCCGCTTTTTCTGAAAGTCAAAACGGATATGTATTGATTATACTTCTACCTGTTACAATCAGTCTATGGTAAATGGAATTGCGTGTTTATCTCATCTCTAAAGTATTAAGCACTTGAGTACGCACTTGTGTGTTAAACTGCTAAGCAAAATAAATGTCCCTGCGCACACCTTGTACGACACCTTGTATGCATGTCAATTGTCTGTAAATATCTAAAACGTTATTTTCGCATAAAGAATAAAAAAATATATAGGGTAAAAAAGGTATTTTTCTAGCCTCTTCTTTAAAGTTTTAAACTGATTTAAATTGGTAAGCAAAATGAATGTGATTACACACACTTTTAGGGTAACACACACATTAAGTGCATGCGTTTCCTTGTAAATCACATACAAAAATAACTTTACAAAAGTGTAATAAAGAACAAAATAAAGGCTATAGGATAAGAGAATGTGGATTTTTACATATAACGAAATAATAAAACCACATTTTCGCATCCCTAGAAAAAATTATTTATCTGCACTCTAATCTGAGAAAACCAGATGAGGGCGCTCAACAGCAAAATAACTTTTAACCCCAAGGGATAACACTAAGGGCGTGGTCGACAACAATTCATACCCCTTAAGACAGCACATTGGGTGAGGTTGAAGGAATTTATAACCCTAAGAGATAGCATCAAAAAACAAAGATAGTTTCAGTTTTCCTGAATTTTATGCAGTCTTGAGATATTGCCATCAAGCCGTTTTAATTGGCTGATGGATCGAAGTATCAACCGATCAGTTGACTTGTGGTTTATTGTAAAATATGTTTCGAGCGATTGGACCACCATTTAGCATGAGGCACCTTAAAAGATAGCAGGATCGGAAAAATCCTCCTCACTGGGCATGAAAACCCCTAAGAGATAGCAGTTGGTAATAATCTCTACTTTTCTGAAGAATCCCCCCCTGGCGAATTACTCTTTGTACTTTGCATTAATTTACCTTGCAATGCGATGATGTTCTGCAAAATATCATTGGGGACTTGCTCGCCATGGTTCATAGCTAGCATGCGGACCTCAATAACCTTTTTTCCTGTTTCCCTCACAAAATCAATACCTCTGTGGGCATTCTTGATAGATTGCCAAGCAAAGGGATTTAACTATACAAACAAAGACAAAATGACAAAAAAGCATTTGAATCGAGCAATAAGCAGCTCAGTTTTCAGGATAAGATACCCCAGAGAAAACCAGTTAGAAGCTTGACTAGTAAATTTTGACCATGAAGAAAAGTGGGGCTTTTCCCTTTCCTCTTCTCTTTTTTTGCACTTGTCCATTTTTTGTCAAACGTCTTCCTGGTTTCCTCTGATTCTCTGGGTTTGTAATCCACTCATAACACATGGAAACGCTTGCTACACAGGCTACACTAATCAATACATACCCATTCAAATGGTTTGTAGATAGACTTCTCAACACCCTGCATCATATTTATGACAGCATCAGGAAGTTGGTTGGTGGTGTCATTGACAAGATCCACATCCATACCAAAAGCTACCTAGAGGATGTACAATAAAAAGAAAATAAAGTGACCAAAGATATTGGTTAGAGGTGCACATTTAAACCAAGGCCTCTGGGTCAAGAGGGTGTCAACAAGATGGCTATGTAGAAGGTGCTCAGTAAAAAAGGGTAAAAAGTGGAAACATGTAACATTAAATGGAAATAGTAGAGGACAATAGTGCAGATGGAAGATAGTGTTCAATAAAACAAACATCTATGTATAAACAAGGAGTGCATAACTTACTGCTTTACTTTATGGATGGTCAAAATAATTTTACTGTAAATTCAAAATGGACATTCACCTTACCTTGCAAATGACATCAAGGGCTATCTTTGAGAATTCTGGGACCATCATGATTTCCTGTTGGCCATCAGAAATCTTGAGAAGCTTGTTTATGAAAAGATCAGTACTTCTATTGAAGGCTGACATCATGTCCTTGAGACACCTATACCAAACAAAAACAAAAAAACATGATAGTATCATCAACATCATCATTATCATCATCACCACTACCATAAGCAGAGAGTATAACAACAGTATCATCTAATCACCAAACCATTAACATAAAAAAACTTAAAAAAACAATAGTTCCTATCTGTTTTAATCTTTTCAAAATTCTAACTCTTACTGTCTATGGAAAACTGGGTTGAATGTTTTTCTGTCAAGGCTCCATCGCTTTTCATCACATTCTGTGGCAAGCCCTTGACCCAAGCACCTATAACAATGGAAATCCCTTCAATACAGAGTTCT